>NC_090332.1:20302495-20612895 GCF_035084215.1 Heptranchias perlo | reverse complement strand
AGAATGGATTTTGGAGAAGAAAGGAGGAAAAACACAAATGGCTTCCAGGAGAGTAAAGGCAACACCGAGGTTTATTGATGCTTTGCTGGAAGTACTGCTGAATGCAGTGAGAATGAGGAGGGAGGTGATGTACCAAGTGACGAGAGGAAGAAACCTGGTTCTGCTATCAAAAAGGCATGGTTGGAGATGGCAGGAAAGGTGAGCAGCAGGAGCACAGTGCCCAGGTCTTGGCTGCACTGCAGGAAACGGTTTAATGACCTAACCAGGTCAGGAAAAGTGAGTACATTTGCTGATTCACCCACATCCTGTGGTGGACAACACACCCCTCCTCACATTCCGCCTTGGTAAGCCTACTCCATTACAATACTCCTCACACCCACTAAAGTTTCACCAACAACCATCCTTTTCTATGCACTTGCTCACCTCCCCATTAATGCACCCACCAGTGCCACTCAATCCAATCCTGATGCAATGTGATGCATCTGTCTGATAATAGCCCTCTAATGCATTATGTTGATAATTTTTCATTTTTCTTATATCGGCACATAAAATGTATAGATTTTCACCACTTCCACGCCATGGCCATTATTGCATCCTGAGTGTTAAGTCGCCCTTTCATTTGCTTCATCATGAATGCTAATATATGACGTTACCCATTGCAATGGGTGTGTGTGTGTGGTTGAAGGACTGTTTTATGCAAAGGGAAGGGGGGTGTTGGTGGTGATTATGCCAGGCAGCCTTAGTATCTCAGTCTTTTTATTTTGCAACTCTCATTATGAGAACCTGAGGGATGAGGGCATCCCGCGCAGCAACGTGCGTGAACGGTCTGGCGATGGGTGCCCCACCTTCATTTTCATTTTCCTCCTCCTCCTCCTCTTCAATGTTGTCACCAACAGAGGATACTTGACGAATGCCTTCATCCTCCTCCAACTGTGAACCTCTCCGCTGTGCCATGTTGTGCAGGATACAGCACACCGTGATTATTCTGGGCACCCCCGCTGATGAGTACTGAAGGGCTCCTCCAGACCTATCCAGGCACCTGAAACGCATCTTCAACTGCAACATGCCTATGGCTTGCTCAACGACGGTGTCATGTGGCTCTGGTTGTATCGCTCTTGTGCCTCGTTGGTGGGATTTCTCATTGATCCACGTTTGCAGGGGGTATCCTTTGTCTCCAAGGAACCAGTCCTTAAGTCTGTCTCCTGTTTGGAAGAGGTCTGGAATGTTGGACTAGCGCAAAATGAATGAATCATGACAGCTGCCGGGGAATCTGGCGCACAGCTGCAGAAATCTCTTCCGGTGGTCGCACACCAGCTGTGCATTGATGGAGTGATAGTCCTTTCGGTTTCTGAAGGCTCCTGGCTCATGGGGTGGTCCTCAGATTGCCATGTGTGTGCAATCGATTCCGCCCTGCACCCATGAGAAGCCAGCCAGAGAATTGAAACCCATTGCCCGCTCGTTCTGGCTGATGCCATCGCAGGGAAAGTTCACGTAATCGGACGCCCTGGCAAACAACCCATCCATCACCTGCCTTACACACTTGTGTACAGAAGATTGAGACACCCTGCAGATGTTACTGGCTGCCTCTGGATCCTTCCATTGTGCCAAGAAAGTGAGGGCAGTGGTTACTTTTACTGTGATGGGCAATGCATAGCGACCAGGTCCAGCGGGGAGCAGCTACTCCTCAAGGAGCCTGCAGATGTCTGTGACCACCTGCCGACTCAATCTGAACCTGCGTAGACACTGCTCCTTAGAGAGGTCCAGGAAGCTCAGCCTTTGCCTGTATACCCTCTCACATGGTTAGTGCCTCCTGTGACCTCGGCCCCTCTGTTGGTCCCCTCTCTGCCATTCTGCAAGTCCTCGTTGTGCACCTTTGTCTTGTGAACCTGCAGATCCCAACACAGCACGATGTGGCTGCAGTGCATGGTCATTTTTGTCCTCCTCAGATGTCCTCTGGAATACATCCATTGCGCCCCCAACCTTCTATCTTGTCAGTTTGAGAGACTCCAAAGTCACCCTGAAGCTTTCTCAACAAAGAACTCTCAGTCTCAACACAAGAAGAACTCAGCCAAATGTTGGCCTGAGAGAACTGAGAGACCAGATGCAATGCTTGAGCTTTTATTGAGATGCGTCAACCACAGATTTAAAGGAGAGGTTAAATTCATTTCAGACTTAGAATCAACAAAAAATTAAGTACCTCAACTATTTCAATGAGGTAAATTGCCCCTTTAACAATCCGCTCACTGGCATTAAGTGGGGATGGGATTTCCGGGTTTTGGATGTGAGCATCCAAACGCGCCTGGGTTAAACCCGGAAGTGGGCGGGTTAGTTGCAGTCATGCTTCAAAAAACTCTTATTTTAACCTGCCCCCCAACCCACCCTTCTTTGGAGTTAAAATTACCCCTATTGACACTGACATACTGGTAAAGAATTGAAAAAATATATATATGTTTGGAGGCATAATTCAAATTTGACCTATACTGAAGTGTATGGTAGCCTCATGGTTACGTTGCTAGATGTAGCAACCTAGAGGTTGTGAGTTCAAACCCCACCATGCTAGTTAAATCCAATAAAAATCTTGTAATTTGTGGGCTAGTACTCGATTGAAAACCAGACTGGCTCACTGATGTCCTTCAAGGAACAGACCTGCTGCCTTGGTCTGGCCTATAGGTGACTGGTCCCACACTGTGTGGTTGAATCAATGCCCTCAGGGCAAATAAGGATGGGTAATACTGCCTTGCCAGTGTCACCCACATCCCAAGAACAATATGAAAAATAGATCTTTAAGATCTTAAATATAATGTATATCACCATGTGTGAATGATAGAGAATATCTGTAATCCATTATCTTTGACCAAATCTTGGTTAAATCCAAACAGTAATTTCATTTCAGATTTTTATTTTTTCATCTCTCCAATTTTCTCCTCTCCCCTCATCTCCAGAAGGCATTGACTATACCATTTATGAACAATAATTTCAACTATATTCCTCTTGAATTACTAATTTATCAATTACAAAAAGATTGGAACTTTAAATTAAATATCCTCCTTTGAAATTTTGATCTGGGATTTCTCTGAAGGGCCAGTGAGTGGATGAATGTTTCGAGGAACTGAATAAAATGGCAGTTACCACCCCCAAGAAAGGAAATTATTTTGTGTCTTAAACTCAGTAACAACAAGCAGATTATGATATGAAGTGTTATGATAATATGCATGTTATATTGTAGTTATTTTTTAAACACACTTGTCAGCTAAATTACAGATTATCATGAAATGGCACAGGTGATGAAAGATAGTCATTATGAATTATGTATGAAAATATTTTACAACTGCAGAAACATGTAATATAATAACAGCACCGAATAACCTTTGACTCAAGGTGATCTCACTAATGCATGACAAAATCTATCAATCCTTGGTCTATGTTTACAACAACTCATTTGGAAAATCATTTAACAAATAAATGCTTTACTGACAGCTAAAAGAGAAAAGAGATGACCTTCAGTGAATTTGACATGTGTTCAGTAACTATTGATTGTATCGCCATAAAATTTCCACTTAAATTCCATTTGCTTAAGTGAGTGAAAAAGTGAAGCCTATTATTTTAGACATTAGGTGTATAAAAATACCCTGTGGAAAATAATTCAATAATGACTCAATTAGTGGCAGCTCTCAAACTGCTCGCGGTTTTAAAATGTGTAAAATTAATCATGCTGGAAGTAAGTTTGAAACCAGGAACACAACGCTTTTTTTTCTGTAATAAAAAAGAATGGGTGTGATATAAAGAAGGTCCTTTGCTGCTAGAGGGAAACAGTAGAATATGATGCCTACACTACTGCCACAGAGAAAGAAAGAGGAAGTGGTACAGTTTTTCACCTAAATGTGGAATAGTATACAATGCAAAGTGTTACCAGGCAGTATACATCAAGTGGTTGAGATGACATCATAAATTGCAAGAGTGAAGCTTGATTAGTTTAAATATATCATGCAACCACTGAAATGTGTTTCTGCCTCAGAATAAACTCCTGAGTGTGTGATTTTATCTAATACTTAACAGCGATTTACCTTTTCAAGAGTAGCTACTATGCATTTGTAGAAGGATTTCAAACAGATAACAGGCTTCAACTGGACTACTGTGCGACTAGAGAAGTAATATTGGGATTTATTTCACTGGGTGATAAAGGGGAATGTCAAAGCCACTATATGAATATTACAGAGTCATAAATGTTAGCACAGAAATAACCCATCAAGTCTGCGCCTGTGCTTTTCTTCACGTGAGCCACCTGTTCTAATCTCACTCTTCTGCTTACTCCCCATTGCCTTTATTATTCCTGTTTTTCAAATAATTATCAAATGTTCTTTTAAAATAATTCATAGATTATTCTTCGTAAGTAGAATCCATCACATGAGTTAAATTCTAATGGGAATTTACACAGCAGATAAATGATTGGAATGAAACACTGGGGTTCAGCTGCTGTGCTGGCTGAGAACAAGTATGTCAGCACTGACCACAAATTGAACCTGGGATCCTCTGGATCCTATGGCTGGCTTTCACACACAGGTAGAGCATTTATTCACAAAGCCATCAGGGAGCCCTTTTTAAAAAAAAATTAATTACAGCAATAATCTTTTAAAAATCCCTGCCATCGATATGTGAAGACATACATTAATTAACTGATATGAGGGATGGAGTGAGAAAAGGAGAGCTTCTTTTTGAACTAGGTGACATTTCCATCACAGGATAATCACCTAGATTTTCCTTTTGATGGATATTAATGGTTTACCACCTACCTGCCACTTGGTGGAGCAGGCTCGAGGGGCCGAATGGCCTACTCCTGCTCCTATTTCTTATGGTGATTTTTCAATAACTGTCATTAACTGAAAGACTGAAGTAGTGGACTGACCATTCCATAGGTCAGAAGTCCATCCACCAATAGAGAGAGGTCTTCCAGGTGATGTAGAGAGCTCGGTACCAGAACTCAAAATGTTCTGCAATACTATTTGAATATATATTCCACCAAGCTGCCTGTCCACCCTGCTTCAAGATAATCTATTGATATGTGGGTCTGCTTGGTGTGTTTGTACAACCTGATCTTACTGAATTGTGCTCTCCAACTACTTAGTGACTCACTAAGAGACAATCTGTGTGTGCAGTTGGAGAGGGAGGGGGAGGGTGTAGCTTAAGGAATAAGCTGAATTTTTGCTTTTTAAAATATGTAGTAATAGATGCTTTTGGCTCGCATTGTAAAAGTTGATTTGCCATTAGGCACCTCTGCATTTAGTAAAAAAAAAATTAAATCATAGGAATATTACTGCCATATAAAATCATGTTCTTGATGGAAATCATTCATTTTTTATATGATATGATGGAAGCATATCATTTTTGGCACTCATTTCGAGCACTCTAACAGCTTGTACATTGCTACAGTTTGTATCAAGAGATTTAAACATAGAGGCAGTTTGGTGACATTTACAAGAGATTCCAAGGTTACGGTTTTACAGTTTAATAAGATAATATTAGCATGGGTAGAGATAGGCTTAAAAGATTAAGACAAATGTTTTGCAAATGTGAAGTAAAACAAAGGCAGCTGTTCACAGTAATTGTACATGAGAATGTCAAGGTTTCAATCTGCTGGTTTATTCAGATAATACAAGGCTTTCATAGTTCAAACAAAAGTTGTTTTAAAATTTAAAATACAAACACAGCATATGCAAAATTTCAAGGCTATTCTTATTCTTTCGTATTTCATATAATGCCACCAATCAATGTTCAATTGATTCTTTAATAGTTTCACCTCCTTTATAGTATTTAGTTAGGTAACATTGGTTTTAGAAATACGATACGTGGATCTGCATTGCATGTTCTCCCTACAGGAACTTCTTCATTTGCTGGATACTATATGTCTGGCCAACTTTAGTATACGGTAGATTTTAACTCAGTAAAAATCTCATTTGAATTTGTTTAGAATGGGGAGAGAGAGGGAACGAGGGGGAAAAAGGGAGGAAAGAAGTACAAGATCTGTTAGTGGGAGAAATTTGCAGACCCATACTCCATTTTCTTTCTCAGTTTTATTAGAATTGTAAAATAGAACAATATTCTGGGAGGAGTGCTTTCAATCTAAATTACTCCCCAAGAAACACTACAAAATGTTTGTTAAAAACATCTCCTACCCAAGAGGGAATACCACTTTCTGTTGGTAAATACAGTTTAATGGATCACCTAGCTGACGTACCTGGATGATTTGGGCCTGAGATGATGATGATCACCAGAAGGTTTTGGCTCAAATCTGCCTCCTCCAACCCATTCTGTCTTGTGCTTCCCGCTTCAATTCTCCATACAATCTCCCATTCTTCAGGTGGTACAAGGGCATCTTTTCCTCCCTTTTGGTCTTTTTCCTTTCATCTGTCCTTCTAGCACCTCTTTCAACCGATGATACTGAACTTTATATTTATGTTTCAATTCCAGGATAAGCATCCAAGACTGGAAAGAGGAATGGTAGTCAGACAGAGAGGCCCATCACATGTGTCTTCAGGTTATTCTTTTCTGAGTCGGAGACCCAACAAGTAGAGTCTCCAAGAGGATGTATTTTCCAAAATAAGACTACCAACCATCTTCTCTAACAAAGAAAAGCTTTCCAATATGTTTTTCCATATTTAAGGCAGGAATACTTTAGATTGAGCGTGCTGTTACATTGCACAAAGTGAATTCAGAGGTGTAGCAAATGCTGAAGTGATATCACAGCATTTTGTACAGTAGTGAGAGAGCTGGTGGGTACTGCCCCAGAGATAGAAAGGAATTTACTAAGTAGTGTGTTATTTGAGACCATAAAGTATTATAACAGCACCATCTGGGGTAGTTGAGCAAAGTTATCAATATTTATTGCACACTGATACCTGGCTATGTCGAGCTGGATTCTTGTTTGATTATATTTGGTTTTGTTGATACTATTATGCCAAAAATATAATTCGTGTTTAAGTTTATTTGTGCTGTAATAGGTAATTGTGTAAAACTAATAGTCAGATACTAATTATTTTTGCTCTACAAACAGTTCATAGCATACCACCTGGGAACCTCTCTCTCAAGTGAGATGAACTGTAGAGAAACAATTTGGAAAGAAACTGCAGCATTTGGTGGGAGGAGCTTAAACGTCAATTTATTTCATAATGGTCATCATCATCGTTAGCTAAGCTATCGATAAGATGTATGTTTACTTCTTAGTTCTACCTTCTATGGACTTGTGTTAAACTCTTCTTTTTTGTTGTAATCATGGAATGGTATAGGCAGCAGTGGTTACATGCATCCAGGACCTGAAGGGTTTAAAAGGAGAGCATTTTAGCAGCTCTGGTGATCACACGCCTGGGAGCTGGCAAGCAAGATAGAACAGAATTAGCCTCGGTTAGCAGACGTTCGTGTCTCCCAGGACACCTGTTCTGTTGAAGCTTGTTTTTAGGACTTTACGGTCTGATTCACTGTTAAACCTGTTACATACCATAAAGCCTATTAAAAAAGATTACATTGTGGAGTGCCTTCGGTGAAGGTTCCAAACCACATTTTATGCATCTACCGAATGAGTCCAGCAGACTGTATAGTTTAGCACTACACCAGACAGTAATTTTGCCTACGAGGCCATTGGGAAAGCTTATCTACTCCTTTACTCAACCCAGTGTCTTTCACTACTGACCTTGGTGCTTCACCTTAGTTCTTCGTCAGCAGGACAAATCCTGGTTGAGCATGTTTCAATTAACACATCCATCATTGATGCAGTATTTTCATTATCTTCCTGTTTCTCAAAAATATTCTACATTATATTTTGTAATTTTGACAAATGTAACTACGTGTACAAATGGAGTTGTATGATTTTACTTGCATGACTTCAACTGGTAAAAATTGCAAAGTTGGTCAAAATGTTGTCAAACCTACAAACTTTCCCATTCAGAAATTCATTGATGTATTAAATTAGCACACATTAATGGTGTCCAGAAGAATGAGAAAGCATTCAGATCATGCTCTTAGCATATCATCCTTAATAGTCTTCCTAATTACGAGAGCAAAGAGAAGCAGTTGACTTCATTCATTCTTCCTATAACCTATTCCTTTTACATTCTATCTGTATTGAAACATAACTCAGAATGTGAAACGGTTTCATGCCCTGGACTCTGACATATTTCAGAGGGAAAAGGGATTTTCTGTGTGGTGGTTGTTCATCCTCTTGGCTGGGCCCCTTATCCAAGGTACTAAAGGGGTGTCTCATTTTCAGAACGGTGTCTCATTTTCAGAAAGGTTGATAAAGATCAAGGGGGATGTTTTCTGCTTTTCAAAACCATGGTGTTAATTTAGTACTGTAATTTTATTTTTCTTTTAACAGCTTTTTAATGCTAATTACTTCCATTTTCCATTGGGTGAGTTTGATCAATGGGCTTGCCATCAGAAAGCAGGCCAATTAGAGTCATCTTCAATAATGATCCTTTGGCACCCCTCAAGTGGCTTAACAGTCACTTAACTGGTCAAGTAATGGTCCATGACATCAATCCAGTGCTAAAGGATGGGAAATTGTAGGAAATTAAGCACAGCAGTTAATTTATACAGTCCATTTCACTGATGCATAGCTGTTTTTGGATTTTGAAAGATGAATTTATACATATATATATATATGTCCTTTGGTTCTTATGCCACATATATATATATGTGGCATAAGAACCAAAGGACATTCCCTTATGTGTGTAATCAGCCTGAGTTGTGAAATTAAAAAAGAAATTAGGAAAGCAAAGAGAGGGCATGAAAAAATACTGGCAAGTAAAATTAAGGAAAACCCAAAAATGTTTTATCAATACATAAAGAGCAAGAGGATAACTAAGGAAAGAGTATGGCCTATTAGAGACCAAAAATGTAACCTACGTTTACGTAGGCAGGACATGTGGGTATGGTTCTTAATGAATACTTTGTGTCTGTCTTCACAAAAGAGGGGGATGATGCAGAGATTGTAATTAAGGAGGAAAGGAGTGTGAAATATTGGATGGGATAAACATAGTGAGAGAGGAAGAATTTAGGGGTTTAGCATCTTTGAAAGTAGATAAATCGCCAGGTCCAGATGAAATGTATCCCAGGCTGTTAAGAAAAGCAAGAGAGGAAATAGCGGAGGCTCTGGCCATCATTTTCCGATCCTCCCTGGCTACAGGTGTGGTGCTGGAGGATTACTAACGTTGTACCGTTGTTTAAAAAGGGAGAAATAGTCTGAGTAATTATAGACCAATCAGTCTAACCTCGGTAGTGGGCAAATTCTTGGAATCAATTCTGAGGGACAGCATAAATCGTCATTTAGAAAGGCATGGGTTAATCAAAGACAGTCGGCGTGGATTTGTTACTGGAGGGTCGTGTCTGACTAACTTCATTGAATTTTTTGAGGGTTGATGAGGCTAACGTGTTTGATGTAATGTACATGGATTTTAGCAAGGCTTTTGACAAGGTCCCACATGGCAGACTGGTCAAAAAAGTAAAAGCCCATGGGATCCAAGAGAAAGTGGCAAGTTGGATCCAAAATTGGCTCAGTGGCAGGAAGCAAAGGGTAATGGTTGATGGGTGTTTTTGCGACTGGAAGGCTGTTTCCAGTGGGATTCCGCAAGGCTCAGTATTAGGTCCCTTGCTTTCTGTGGTATATATTAATGATTTGGACTTGAATGCAGTGGGGGGGGCTTGATTAAGAAGTTTGCAGATGATACAAAAATTGGCCATGTGGTTGACAGTGAGGAGGAAAGCTGTAGACTGCAGGAAGATATCAATGGACTGGTCAGGTGGGCCGAAAAGTGACAAATGGAATTCAATCCAGAGAAGTGTGAGGTTATGCATTTGGGGAGGGCAAGGGAGTACTCAATAAATGGGAGGATACTGAGAGGTGTAGAGGAACAGAGGGACCTTGGAGTGCATGTCCACAGATCCCTAAAGGTAGCAGGAAAGGTAGATAAGGTGGATAGAACTAGCCGCGCCTCTAGCCAAACTGTTCTTGTACAGCTACAACACTGGCATCTACCCGACAATGTGGAAAATTGCCCAGGTATGTCCTGTCCACAAAAAGCAGGACAAATCCAATCCGGCCAATTACCGCCCCATCAGTCTACTCTCAATCATCAGCAAAGTGATAGAAGGTGTCGTCAATAGTGCTATCAAGCGGCACTTACTCACCAATAACCTGGTCACCTATGCTCACTTTGGGTTCCACCAGGACCACTTGGCTCCAGACCTCATTACAGCCTTGGTCCAAACATGGATAAAAGAGCTGAATTCCAGAGGTGAGGTGAGATTGACTGCCCTTGACATCAAGGCAGCATTTGACCGAGTGTGACACCAAGGAGCCCTCGTGAAATTGAAGTCAATGGGAATCGGCAAAACTCTCCAGTGGCTGGAGTCATACCTAGCACAAAGGAAGATGGTAGTGGTTGTTGGAGGCCAATCATCTCAGCCCCAGGACTTTGCTGCAGGAGTTCCTCAGGGCAGTGTCCTTGGCCCAACCATCTTCAGCTGCTTCATCAATGACCTTCCCTCCAACATAAGGTCAAAAATGGGGATGTTCGCAGATGATTGCACAGTGTTCTGTTCCATTCGCAACCCCTCAGATAATGAAGCAGTTCGTGTCTGCGTGCAACAAGACCTGGACAACATCCAGGCTGATAAGTGGCAAGTAATATTCGTGCCAGGCAATGACCATGTCCAACAAGAGAGAGTCTAACCAACTCCCCTTGACATTCAACGGCATTACCATCGCCGAATCCCCCACTATCAACATCCTGGGGGTCACCATTAACCAGAAACTTAACTGGACCAGCGACATAAATACTGTGGCTGCAAGAGCAGGTCAGAGGCTGGGAATTCTGCGGCGAGTGACTCACCTTCTGACTCCCCAAAGCCTTTCCACCATCTACAAGGCACAAGTCAGGAGTGTGATGGAATACTCTCCACTTGCCTGGATGAGTGCAGCTCCAACAACACTCAAGAAGCTCGACACCATCCAGGACAAAGGAGGCCACTTGATTGGTACCCCATCCACCACTCTAAACATTCACTCCCTTCACTACCGGTGCACCGTGGATGCACTGCAGCAACTCGCCAAGGCTTCTTCGACAGCACCTCCCAAATCCGTGACCTCTACCACCTAGAAGGACAAGGGCAGCAGGCACATGGGAACAACACTACCTGCACGTTCCCCTCCAAGTCACACACCATCCCGACTTGGAAATATATCGCCGTTCCTTCATTGTCGCTGGGTCAAAATCCTGGAACTCCCTACCTAACAGCACTGTGGGAGAACCTTCACCACACGGACTGCAGCAGTTCAAGAAGGCGGCTCACCACCACCTTCTCAAGGGCAATTAGGGATGGGCAATAAATGCTGGCCTTGCCAACGACACCCACATCCCATGAACGAATTTAAAAAAAATAAAAAGGCATATGGGATACTTTCCTTTATTAGCTGAGGTAAAGAATATAAGAGCAGGGAGGTTATGCTAGAACTGTCTCAAACATTGGTTAGGCCACAGCTTGAGTACTGCATACAATTCTGGTCACCACATTACAGGAAAGATGTGATTGCACTAGAGAGGGTACAGAGGAGACTTATGAGGATGTTGCCAGGGCTGGAGAATTTTAGCTATGAGAAAAGATTGGATAGGCTGGGGTTGTTTTCTTTGGAGCAAAAGGAGGTTGAGGGGAGATTTAATTGAGGTATATAAAATTACAATGGGACTAGATAGAGTGGATAGGGAGGACCTATTTCCCTTAGCAGAGGGGTCTGTGACCAGGGGGCATAGATTTAAAGTAATTGGTAGAAGGATTAGAGGGGAGCTGAGGAGAAATGTTTTCACCCAGAGAGTGGTAGGGGTCTGGAACTCACTGCCTGAAGGGTGGTAGAGGCAGAAACCCTCAACTCATTTAAAAAGTACTTGGATGTGCACTTGAAGTGCCGTAACCTACAGGGCTACGGACCAAGTGCTGGAAAGTGGGATTAAGCTGGATAGCTCTTTTTCAGCCGGCACAGACACGATGAGCTGAATGGCCTCCTTCTGTGCTGTTACTTTCTATGATATCAGAAATAATGCAACTTTTAAAATTGTGTGCATGGTCTGCCTGTTGTTTGTGTTGAAAATTAAAATTAATTTCTTGGTTTGTTCTGATCTTTTTTGTACATGTAATGATTTACTTAGCAACCAAACCTGGAGATTTCCCATGAGGGAGATTGAATTACATAGAATTTACAGTACAGAATCAGGCCATTCACCCAACTGGTCTATGCCGGTATTTATGCTCCATACGAGCCTCTTCCCACCCTACTTGCATATCCTTCTATTCATTTCTTCTTTGTGTACTTATCTCGCTTCCCCTTAAAGTCATCTATGCTATTCGCCTCAACTACTCCATGTGGTAGTGAATTCCACATTCTACCCACTCTTTGGGTAAAGAAGTTTCTTCTGAATTCATTATTGGATTCATTAGTGACTATTTTATATTTATGGCCCCTAGTTTTGGACTTCCCCACAAGTGAAAAGGCAGCTCTGCCCAATGCAGACTTTTCAATTGACCCTCATGAAAAATATGTTTCAAACACCTGAAGAGGATCATTGTACCCAATGTCACTGGAGTGTCTGGGCCTGTAGGGATTGGATGTTGGTTGATGAGGAAAATAAGGAAGTTGTTTAATAAATCGGCATTTAATAAAAAGTGCCTAAGGGTAGTTAAAGTACTTTAGACTCAATCATAGGATTACATAGAATTACACAGAGTCCACAGCGCAGAAACAGACTATTCGGCCCAAGTAGCCTGTGCTGGTGTTAATGCTCCACACAAGCGTTCTTCCACCTCTCTTCATCTCACCCTATCAGCATATCCTTCTATTCCTTTCTCCCTCATGTGCTTATCGAGCTTCCCCTTAAATCTATCTATGCTATTTGCCTGAACTACTCCTTCAGCTGAGCAGTACATCATGACTTTTAAACGGTTTATCATTCAACTGTAAAGTGTCAGTGGGTGGAGTACTAATTGAATTGAGAAAAATGCAGTAAACCATTTAAGAGTCTTGATAGCAGTTGGTGGGACGGGTGCATAGTCTCTCCTGCCAATGTCAACACTGAGCTAATTAATGTAATAATCACCACTGCTTAATGAAAGCTGCGCTCCTGAACTGGACTGTCTGTCTGTTTGTCAAGGGGAGGGAAAGGCGGTGATGGTGAGGGTGGAGCATTACGCTCAGGAGGGGAGACTTTCTTTCAGAGGTGCCAATTAATCAGCAGAGCACATATTGAACACATACTCTGCTAAAGAGTTTACCTGCTTCATTGTTGAATGAACTACAGCTCAGCAGGTAAACAAATTCCTACCTTGTTTGTATTTTCCTTAACCAGAAAACTGCTACATCTTTCTTTGAAAGCTCATCAATGAGACATTAACAAGCAACAGCAGAGGTGTCAATGTTTTAAGTATTGAAATCACTGCGATAGCCTCTCAAACTTGTTGGGGCTTGCCCAAGGGCCCCAGTGGTTCCTGGAGCATTTTTGGAGGCATAACTATAGCTTGATATTGAGTAAGCCACATTTAAAAGTCACTAAAACACAAGTTGTGTTTATTATTGAGTGTCATACAGCAGAATAGGTTACATTTTAAAAGCAAAATGAGTGAGCAGGTTCCTAATGTGTGAAATTTGAAAGGTCTGTAATGGGATTTGCTCACAATGTCATCACTCCAGCAATAGCTTCATGATTTTAAGAATAACATAAAACCTTTTTCAACATATTCATCACCGAGTGATTAATTTTTGATGAATCAGAACTTCACTCATTTACCAACACCAGACAAGCTCTTTCCAAGCAAATAACATATGCATTACATAAAACACATGTAGGCCTGTTTCACTGTTCCATAATTCTTGTAAACTCTCCTCACTTATAAAATGTTAATTGTCCTTTTCCTTAATCCTCCAATGCCAATACCTTCACTTGGTCCAACGATGCCATGCCACCAACACTCAAGCCAAAAGTTACCTGTGAGATTTTAACAAACGCCCCTCACGTTCACCTGATTGGATATTTCTCGACCAGAGAAACCTAAATTAATGAAACTTTGAGTGGCTGACTGCTTGTCAGTCACCTCAAAGGCTTGGCCTATCTCTATCACGGTAGGTTACAGTGAAACACGAGCGGTTAATGTATTGATGCCTGCGACGCCCTGAAAGTTTTTCTGTGAGTTTAGAGCACATTTAAGTGAGATGCACATAAAATCTGTCCGACTCAGGGAAAATCCATGTGAGTTGATAGGTCTTCAACAGCTGATTTTTCCAAAATATTTAGTGACAAATTTCACTCTTTTTTTCTTGTGTGGAAAACAATAATGTGATGGCTGGTGCCCATTGCACTGAAATACATCAGGCACCTATTCTTCCTGTGATCAGGTACAGAGGCCTGAGGTTTACCATGCGCCTGATGCTCTCAGTACTCCCAATGCAGCTGGGCAGCACTTAGAGAGCTGGTAGCCTGCACACAAAATGTGTGCAAGGTTCATTGAGGTCTTACAATTTATTTCACCTTATCTCAGTTTTCTGTCAGTTTTACTGTTCACCTCCGTGATTGTTACCATTAAAAAAGTGTAAAACAGCTCTCCAAGTAGCTGAAGATGAACAATCTGAAAGTACTCAGATTGCACCATCCACAGAGGTAGTTTCCTAGTCAGCCAGAATACGAGTAGGGCTTTCTTCAGTTTGCCAATGCATATAAGTTCATAGGTCTTCTTGAAGCAGATGGCACAATTGCCTAACTGGCTCCCTGCTAAACCCGAGCCTCCGGAGGCAGAACTCCTCAGTTATTGCTTTGGCCTGTAGGTGCAATGACCAGAATAGTGGTGAATGTGGACAGTATGCCTCTGGTGCCACTTGATATCTCTGGCAGCTCTACTGATTGTTTCTGTTTAGTCTGGAACCTTAGGGATAATTTTGCAAAGTTCTGTTGCCAGAGCAGAGCCTTCCCAGCTACAAATGCTGGTCAGAGATGTGGCTATAACACTACAGCCATGATTCTCTGACTCGTGCTCGCTGCAAGGGAGACTCCACTTCAGCAGTGCAGCCTCTTCAATGGAAGTAAAAATCGGGAGATGTGGAACGGGCTGCTGATTCTCCATCACCTGTTTTACACTATCGCCCAAAATCAAAAATTACCCCCCGCCATCGTTCCTGAAAGAAGCTAATATCCTGAATAAGGACCCATGACTTTGAACCTGATTTATAGTAAGTAACTTCGTAGGAATGTGCTTGCCAAAGGAAAAAGGTAATAGAAATATTATAATGGGCTTCATTAGTTGTATAGCGAGACCAGGAACTAGCATTAATCTGACAGCCAGAGACAAATTAGTATCGAAGTCATAACTACGTCATCTCATCCTGATTACCATATATTCATGAAGATTATACCAATGGGAGCTAAAACCACCAAGATCAAGGTCCGCTGAAATAGGAACAAGTGGGAACTCGGTGGCAAGTCAGTGCTTACTTTGCATGATGGTACTTGGATTTCTAGTTCATCAACAGAGGCCTTTAAACTTGCAGTTCTGCTCCACCACAGTTATCCACATAACACCCCATATCAAAGGGCCAAAGCGTAAGTATTCACTGTATAAACTTAAGCCAGTTATTAAACTGAGGCTATATGTTCATTTAGGCCACTTTAAAGAAAGCTCCCTCTGAAACAAAGGTCAGTCCTTACCTGATGTGCAGCAGGTGATTATTGGATTGTGATCCAGAGAAAGATTTTCCCCTGGATGATTCTTCCCCCCCCGTAGCCCAGGGGCACTGAGGCCAATTGTAGAAACCCCTATTACTACCCTGAGAATAGCTAACTTAGCACAGACCAGGGATTCAGCATTTAAGCTTGTTAAATAATGTATCACTGGCCTGTCAGGTTATAGAGATTTTCATAGCGTTGATAAGAAAAGTCAAGGATGAGAAAAGGCTATTTGATCCACCGCAGCTCAAGTCTCTTGTAGTGCAGCTCTCCCACAACAATTTACTAACAACCCTTACAGTTGTTTGGATTTAAGGGTAGTATCTGTATTAAATTGAATGTGTTTCATGAAAAACATATTTCCTTTTCAAGTAAATGAATATTAAGAAAATAAAAAGGTAACACTAAATTAACTTCTTTGCAAACGTTGCAGGTTTGTTCTGTGCGTTGTCCCACTTTTATTGATAAACCAAGCCCCATACTACAGTTAAAGAAGACAGGAGATCCATTTTCCACCTCCAGCCACCAACTTAGTTTTTTCTTGCAACTTTTCTTGTCTCTCCCATAATTATATCAAAACTATTAGAGTCAATATTTCTTGAGTTTCCCCTCTTGTTATCTGAGCTACAACTATAAAGTCTACGTGCACTTCCTCCTCTCTACATCCTGAAGTCAACTCTCATTACACTGTCTTTTATTCCAACTCATTCTTTCCCCAGAACTCGAAACTGTGGAACTCTTCACTTCTCAGTCTTCAGGTTTTTAAAACTCATCTAATCACTACTTCCAAATTTACCACATCTCTTTTATTCACCAGGTCTATGAGCGGTATTAGACTCCTAGATATAAAAGCATTTCTCAAATCAGGGAGATAAAGAGTTAAGAGTTGTTGAGGGTTGTTTGGCACAAAAGACAAAACCAACCTTCTTGAAAGAGATATGGAATTCCATTTGATGCCAGGGAAATTATGAGTGCGTCAATAGATGAATGACCACAGGTGAAATGAGCAAAGGTAAACAAGACCCTGGTATATAACTTTAAAAGGGTTAAATTCAATGAAATGAGGGAATAACAAAAAGAAAGAAATTGGGGGAGGATGTTCAGTAGAAGATAAGTGGAACACCTTTAAAGGTATATTACTGAGCATACAGGATAAATACATCCCCAAATTCAACAAGCTCAGACTATACAAATGTGACCCTAAATGGATTAACAAACAAAGTAAAAGAAGAAAAATGGCCTGCACAAATCCTGCAGGGTGTAAGGAGAAGGGACTCACTGGGATGAATACAAGAAAACATAGAAACCTGTTCAAAAGGGTCATAAAAGAGAGACCTGGAAAATAGCAAAGCAACTGTGGCTAAGCATAACAGAAAATTATACTTTAGTACCACAACAAGAGGGCAGTCAGAGAAGAAGGGAAGACCATAAAAGATACAAATGGGCTTCAATGTTTCCCAATGTTCTTGATTAATATCACAATACTTGCCACGTACCTTCAGCTCCAACATCGCTGTTGTCTTTGTCAGCTTTTCATTCATTTCATACCATGCTCAGAGCAGACACTTGTAACAGTAAGAAAACTAGAAATAAAAAAGAAAATTGAAGTCTTATCAGTGAAGATGAGCAAGTTAAGGTGTTTATATATCTGTTTTCTCAGAGCTTCTTACATTCTTCCACCATAATGGAAACCTGGACTCTGTGGCGCAAGGCTCCAGCCAGATTTCCCAATTTCAATAGGTGCTTTTCAAAGGGAAGAGAAATGTATTGGCTTGTGCACTGTTTTGACTGCAAGCCAACAAATCATTAGTGGCATCCAAGTAAAATTGCCACTGCAACATATAAGGTCCACTGGGCAGGATTAGAATGTTTACCACTTGACTTTACAGACAGAATTATGAGGGGCCCAGATAGAGTAGACAGGAAGTACCTGTTTCCCCTAGAGGACATAGATTTAAGCTGATTGGCGGAAGGATTAGAGGGGACATGAGGAAAAACATTTTTACCCAGAGGGTGGTGGGTGTTTTGAATTCACTGCCCGAATTGGTGGTAGAGGCAGGGACCCTCAACTCTTTTAAAAAGTACCTGGACCTGCACCTAAAGTGCTGTAAGCTGCAGGGCTACGGACCAGATGCTGGAAGGTGGGATTAGAAAGGACACCTGGTTGTTCTTCGAGCCGATGCGGACACGATGGGCCGAATGGCCCCCTTCTGTGCTGTATCTTTTCTATGGTTCTATAGAAGAGAAAATGCAGACTTTGGGCAGCATTGGATTTTTCACTGGTACTGCCAATGATAAAATAGTCCACTGGATGTCAATATCATAACCTATGGGGTAGATCTTGACTTTATGCGATCGTGTAAAACGGGTGATAGTGGGTCAGCAGCACATTTTACATCTCTCCCAAATTTTTATTTCCATTGAAGTCAATTGAAGACAGAATATTGTACAAATATGAAGTCCTCTTCATTTATACAGTGAACGCTTAAACTGAGGTAAAACAGACTCATGGGTCAGTAAGGATAGAAAGGTCTTTTAAGTTTCTTACTGTCAGTTACAAAATTCCTTCTGCTCCCCGCACAACTATTCATAGCTGAGAAAGTTAATACTGCTATGAGCTTTCTAGAATTGACCCACATAGCATTTCCCTTATTACTGAAATGCAAAATTTATATTAAAAAATATATATTTTTTACCAGAACAGCTTTCAGCTTGAATTGTTTTTGGAAATGTTAGATTTTAAAATAAAATAACTGCTATGACTTACAAATGGCCTAGAAAAAAAACATTAAAAAAGTCAGATAGATAAAGAAATTGGACCAACAACATAAATTAAAATATACCAGCCTTTGAATTTTACCGATTGTTTTAGCAAGATAGAACTGGTGACAGGTGATTATGATTAGTACAATTTAAAGCAGTTTAAGTACAGCATAAAATGACTTCTGGTGGCAAGATGGGCATTCAAGATTTGATTTTATTTTGAAAAAACTATTTCAAAGACAAAGGCTCTTAAAAAAATAAAATTAAAAAATCACAGTCAAGAAACAAAACCAATTTAGAAGCAAAAGCTTCTTGACAAGAGAGCATTTAACCGCCAGTAAAATAAAAGTTGATGGTGCTTTAATACAAAAAGCAGAGGCATAGCTAGCGGGAAGAAGGAGTACAAGAATATGTTGTTTCGATGGAAGTGTCTAATCCAAATTGACACAGCAGTACATACTGTAACAGAATGAGAGAGGGATGATATGTGAGCCATAGGCTTTTGAGAGCTCTGTTGGGGTACAGCTTTAAGAAGTGGTATAAAGTGTCAGCATGGCCAAAGCAAGGCAATATAGCTTTAAGAAATTGTTGACCTTAATTGCCTTTAATCAGGAGCGACTTCCAGTCTGTAAGGATAAAAGGCAGGGAAATAGTACAGTTGGAGAGAGGAGTTTGGAGAGGAAGGAACTGAGAGTGAGCAGGAGTATGCTGGAAGGTAATCCCTGTTACTGTTCTGTTCATTGCGGCACTTAAAGACACAACTGCCGTGGGTGAATAAACCTGACTTATTTTAACCATTAAGCTCTGGTCTGTGTGTCTAATTGACTGCTGGGTCCTGGACCTGCTTCAGCTTGTTACAATATGTATGTATAGGTGGAGAGATGAACTGCTGGAGAACTTTTCACCAAAACAAAGGAGACTGAACAAATGGCTTTGTGTAAATTATTTTATTTTCAGATGTTAAGCTCTCTTGCTATTAGATAGGTAATGTACACTTCTTCAATGCCAGCCTTGGAAATAAGGACCAAATCCAGTATCCCTCAGAGGGTGAGTTTCAGATCATTATTTCTGCTGACATAGTGCAGCTGTTGCAGAGTTTTTTTTTCTCCAAGCAGCTTTGATTTATTTATTTATTTTTTCTTCTTCTACCACAGAAGTCTTTAGTGGGAACAGGAAAGCATGCCCTGTTTGAGTTGTGATCTAACACCAGCTGACAGGCAGGTTTCAGGCAAATCTCTGGGGCTGCAGCCTCTTGAGTGGCTTTACCACTCCAGAACTCAATTACAGCAGAGTTTTATGCTCCACAGCAAAGCTGCAGCCTTTTTTCTTGATGCAAAACCCTATCACATGGAAAAGTAAATAAGTCATGATGATGATATGGTTCACCATCTAATATTCATTGTGGTACATATGTTAGGAAATTGGAAGCCAGAATGAACCCTTGCTCTTCATTTGTATCTACTCATAGCTGTGACTGCAAAAAAAAATGAAATGAGCAGAAAAGTTTGGTTGTTTACATAGCACATTAATAGCTATTCGTTTTATAAGAGTGACTGTTCACTCTTGATGGAAGAAATGTTAATTAGTTAATATAAATGGCATCTAATTACTGTCTGCTGAACATTAGCATTTGCTTTGTGGTATAAAGGTTTGGCTGGTGACATCTGCTTTAATAATGCAATGCACAGCTTCCTAAGGGGGACAGGGTTTGATTTGAAACTGAATATGGCGTACTTGAAATTCTCTCCCCTCAGGAACACTGACTAACTGATAAGTGCCATGAGCCAGAGTGGGGACTGATTCTGTCAAATCAGGCTCAAACAAAAGGCATAATGTGGAATCTTCTCAACTCTCTGAAGTAATGTGAACAGACACTTTTGACATTAGACAGTGCATCAGTTGTGGAACATTGTAAAGTTCACCTTCTTACCAGAAGGATGATTTTGGATGACAGAAAAAAAGAATCTGTTAATTTTTTTAAACTGAAAAATGTAATTTCATCACTTAGTGTATTTAGAATAAAACAACAGGGTAAGTGGCCTGGAAACTTGAGCCTTATGCCCTCTACTCCCAAGAGGTCAGAAGTTTAATTCCAAGGCCTGGTGTATAGCTTTTGAGTATCATCTCTGGATGAATGAATTTTGGTTCTTCCTCCATGAAGCCACTAGATGGAGCGATGCATAAAACTTGTAGAAGTCAGGAGCTCCATTTTGGTAGAAAGGGGGGAAAAAGTGGATACTGTCTGGCTCACTCTGGGGACAGTCACTCAGTTTGCAAGAGTGAGTTACTGAACGATAGTGATTGGAGTCTGTGCTTCCAGGCTTTTTTTTTAAATTGAGAAAACTACATGAATGATGACGGCCTGAAATGAAACACACTATCAAAGTTGAAAACAGTCAAAGAAGATAAGCAAAGTGCAGGCACAAATGGCTTTTTTTTTGCTGTAAGCTTCTATGGTTCTAGTAACATGAAGAAATAGTGATTTGATCATATTAAGCTTGGTCTGAGAAGGGAAGGACTAAGGAAGGCAACTAGTTCCATAGCTTTGAGGTTCTGGAACAGTTAGCATTGGAGGCAGTGCAATTCGTCTTGGTTTTGCTGTTCATCAGGAGGAAGTTGCATACTGGTGATCTGCGTCCATATATTGGATTATTTGGTTTCCTATTCCTGCAATCCAGATAACAATTGCTGGCCATTTCTGCACTTTCTATGCATTCAACCATTCTGTTATTCCCAGAAACCCTAGTGTCTACACTTATAAAAAGGTAGCAGTGTTATGTGATAAGTCTGTTTCTTCTCCTGTATTCCAAAAGGTAGTTGCTCAAACCATCTGCTATTTGTTGCACAAGGACTTTAAATATTGTGCTTGACATTACTTAACCACCGCTCTCGATTTTGCAGTTTTTTTTCTTCTACTTTTTTTTAAGCTTGATGATGTCCTGTTCTATAGGCCTTGGCTCTTTCTCTTTTTTCGAAGAAAAACATGATTAACTCATTGAAGCCTTTTTCAAATGGGTTCGGCGCTGGACTGTAATTCACTTTGTCTAAGTTTGTTTAATTCTAAGAGTGATGCAGCCAGTTTTGTTGAAATATAGTTAGGTGTTCAGATGATTTTCTTGCAATGTATGCACATAGCATGAGGAGGGCAGAAGATATTACTTTGGTTAATAAGGATACTTATGCAACACAAAAATCCAATTTTCAAGCGTGTACAGCCTGGCAGGGAAAGAAAAAAAGCAAAATACTGTGGATGCTGGAAATCTGAAATGAAAATGCTGGAGACACCAAGCAGGTCAGGCAGCATCTGTGGAGAGAGAAACAGTTAACATTTGAAAAAGGTCATGACCTCAGATGTTAGTGCTGTTTTTCTCTCCACAGATGCTGCTTGACCAGCTGAGTGTTCACAGTATTTTCTATTTATTTTGGAAGGAAAAGAAAATGGACAAAATATGCACTTTTAAAAAAATATTTTAAAATAAAAAAAAATTAAAATAAGAGGGATCAGTTAATACATGAAAACCAAGCCTATGTAAATGCTATGTGTTCACATTTGAAATTATAAGCTTGTAAGTGTATTCTCATTTGATGTAGAATTGAAATTCATTGTATGTTCAAACATTCATTACCTCTTCCTGGCAAAATTCTCTTGCAGTATTTTTCATACATTTTGTACGATAAAACTTAATTTCAATGTTCATGCTTACCCACAGATTTAAACATTTATTTGTTTAAAATATTAAAACAGGATCAAGGTAAATGAGCTGGAACATTTCATGTGCTGAGGGCCTGTGGAGCCAGTATAATGAGTAGAACTGGATTGATGGAGGTTGCTAATGTGTTTATCTGACAAGGGAGGAAAGTCATTCCGAACTTTATGGCTCGAAGAGTTAAATATAAATTGCTGGATCATTGTCAGATCAATGTCAGCACTAAGATTGGCTAACAATGTTGCTAAATGCTTGGAATTCCACATTGGCATCTTAAATCTGCTGTGTCATTGAACAGCGAAATCTCTTTGACAATGACATTCCTTCATTTAAGGTTTTCCCTCCCTTTTCGTGATCATCTTGTGTCTCATACCATCTGTGACTGAGTAGATGGGTAATGTAGTCCCAGGCAGACAAAGAACATAAGAACATTAGAAATAGGAGCAGGAGTAGGCCAATCGGCCCCTTGAGCCTGCTCCGCCATTCAATAAGATCATGGCTGATCCTAACCTCAAATTTAAATTCATGTCCAATTTCCTGCCCGCTCCCCGTAACCCCTAATTCCCTTTACTTCTAGGAAACTGTCTATTTCTGTTTTAAATTTAACTGCAAAGTGTTCATTAGAAGAGCACCTCAGGGATGACCGTCCCTCACTTATGATTTTCCTTCGGTCCTTCCCTTTGGAAGAACACATTACACCCTCTGCCCAGCATTTCTCCAAAGCAGGAGCTCACCATGCAGGAGATTGTGGGTCATGATTGCTCCATGGTACTAACTTTGGTGTTACAATCACCACCTGACACCAGGAAGCTCATCTTATGGTCTTCAACAAAAAAAGTCTTGGGTTGCTGCTGATATTCTTTTCCTTCTTGAATAAAGACTTCCATTACATTTGTGCCACGTTAGCAGACTGGTGAGTCTGGACATTGGCACCAGTGGCAGTGACTGGATAGTGAAGCAATAAAATTTTGATAGGACACAAAGGTTCAAAAGTGAGGGACAGTGCAGGCAATGAGTCGCTCATCCTCCTTTTCTTCTCTCCCCCTCCCCCACAACATGAACAGAATTAGAATTTAAAAAGAAAAGAACTAACAGAGCCAGGCCTTTAGCTTTTTTAAAAAAAAGCCAGATCATTGTTGAATCAATACCAATGCTATGATTTTGCCCTTATGACCTTATAAACCCCTGGTGTACACATTCAGAATATTGATTTTAGAATTTTTTTTTATTATATCCTCTCAGTGCTTCTGCGTAAAGATTCAATCTCCTGCTGCTGCATCTATCGCTACAAATCTAAACTCTGTTTAAAAATCATTTAGATCTGTGTTCATGGCAAAACAACCACTGGCATTGTAAACCACTCCTGGTCTTTTCCTGATATAGGGCTGCCTTTACTTTCATTATTACTTAACATTATTGACACAATACATGCATTTTTTTTCTCCCCATACACTGGTGCCCTGCAACTGAATTGAGCTTTTTAATAAGGTGCCTTTTGAGGATAAGCACCCCTATATTCACTTTTTTTATTTAGTTCTTTGATTTTTTTTTGGTGTCCCTTCATGCCCCCCTCTTCCCCCCCCACCCCCCCCACCCCGGTACAGAATCACCTTGCCTATGCTTGGAGCCTCTCTGACATACCTGCAATTGGGAATTATAACAACTTGCACTTAAAGAAAGAAGCTGCATTTATATGGTGCCTTTTACGGCATTAGGACGTTCCAAAGTGCTGCACTGCCAATGGAAGTACTTTTGAAATATAGTCAGTTGTAATGTAGAAATGTGGTAGCCAGTTTGTTCAGTGAGGTCCCACAAACAGCAATGAGATAAATGACCAATTAAACTACTTTAGTGATGTTGGCTAGGACACTGGGGGAAATCCTATGATCTTCGAAAAGTGCCATGGGATCTTTCACGTCCACCTAAGAAAGCAGAAAGGACCTTGGTATAACGTCTCATCTGAAAGACAGCACCTCCAACAGTATAGCACTCGAGTCAGCTGAGATTGTGAGCTCAAATCCTGGTGTGGGGCTCGAACCCATGACCTTCTGACTCAGATGAGAGTACTACTACTGAGCCAAGTAGCACCATTAACAACATAGCAAATTGCCCCAAGGTGTTTGAGGTGAAAAATGGATGTCAGTTCGTAGCAGAAGAATTGAGGCAGGTGACTGAAGGGATTGTTAATGAGAGAAAGCCTTGAAGATTTTTGAAGGTGGGGAGAGAAGTAGCAAGGCAGAAGAGATTATGAAGAGAGCTCCAGAATGTGGGGCCTAGACAGCTGAAGGTCCTGCCACCAAAAGTGGTGGGAGAGAATATGAAAGGGAGAGCAGAGGGCCTGGAAGAGATGTCAGAGAGGGGAGACTATTTGGGTGAATTTGTAGATGAGGATTTTGACACCAATACATTGGGGGATAGGGAGCCAATGGGATGATCTTGTATCTGACCCATTCTTCTGTCCTCATTCACTGTACTAATGGAGGTGGGGTGGGTGGGGGGGGGGAAACTCAGCTGGCAATTTTAAAACTAAACTCTGATGGGAAGTATCTATTCTAGCATTACTGGAGATACAAAATACTGAAGCAATCACCCAAAAACTAAGTTATTTTCTGAAAGCTTGCAACAGCTTTTTTTTTCTCCCTTTTTTCTGATGAAGGTGCAGACTCATGGGGCATGATTCCAGAGTGCCAGCAGCCTTCCAGTAACTTGCCCAAGTGATCATTACCAATGTGTAACCCCAGACAGTGTCAGCAGGTGATCCAACTGTGGATATTACATAGAATTTACAGCCTAGAAACAGACCATTCGGACCAACAGATCTATGCTGGTGTTTATGTTCCACACAATATATTATCTATCTATCCACCTACATGGTAAAGACAGAGTGAATTGCTAACAGTGAGGACTTTCAACTGGGAATTTGGTGAATGTGGGAATTAGATGCAGAGGGGGAAGGAGGTGCTAAATGATTTAAACTGAGGGACTATAAACTGATGTCAATTTTTAAAACTTTAAAATAAATACATAAGATTAAGTAATTACTAATTATTTCAAAATCATGTGAAATCCGTTTACTAAATATAATCTAGATCTCAAGTAATTCTATTAGTCCTAGAAATAAACTACTGATATAAAAACTAAAAATGGCAGTTCAAGCTTTGTCAGGACTGTAATATGTGGGGGTTTGTGGACAGTGAGACTGTCCTGGATTGCCACATCTGCAGTGTCTCTGGTTTGAGATACTCCGGCTCAGAGCCTTTGAGTTGGAGTCTGAGTTAGAGACACTCTGACACATAAGGGAGGGGGACGTTAGTCAGCAGGGTTGTGGGAACTTAGGAGAAGTAGAGAAGGAGATCCCACAGATACTGGTCCTATCCAACAGTTAAGAGGTACTTGATACATATGAGGATGAAGGCTGCAGGGAGGATGCCCAGAATGCTAACCATAGTACCGTGGAGCATGAGGCAGTCCAAGGGGTAGGGTCAAAATAGAAAGGTTGTGGTCAAAGGCTATTCTATAGTCAGGGGATAGATAGCATCCTCTGTAGTTGCGACCAAGAGTAGAGGAGGGTGTGTTGCCTATCTGGTGCAAGGGTAAAAGAAATTTCGGAGCAACTGGTCAGGAACTTGGAAAGAGAAGGGGTGGATCCAGTTGTTTGGTGCCAACATGGAACATGTGACATAAGGAAGAACAAGGAGGTGGTCTTGCTAAGGGAATATCAGAAGCTAGGAAATAAATTTTTAAAAAGCGGGACCTCACAGGTGGTAATCTCGCTTTACTACCTAAGCCATGTGCTAATTGGCATAGGGATTGGCAGATCAGGAAGGTGATTGCGTGGCTGAAAGTGGTGTGGGAATAATCTGTAGCGAGGAACCAGGTGTAATAGGAATAACTGAAACATGGCTACATAAAGAAAAGACTGGCAACTAAATATTGCAGGTTACAACATAATCAGAAAGGATACAGAAGGAAGAAGGGGGTTGGAGTAGCTATACTAATTAGATAACATAATAGTAGTAGAAAAAAAGAGACAACTAACAGAAGGCTAGAAACAGAATCCATATGGATTGAAATAAAAGATAAGAAGGCATCGTTCATGTTAATAGGAATATACTACATACTACCTAATAGTAGAAAGGAGGTGGGGGAAGAAATATATAAGCAAATATGTGACATGAATAAAGGACATAGAATAATCATGGCAGATTTTAATTACGCTCTCTTCCCCCTCCTGCCCCCCCCACCCCCCGCCCCCCAAATAAACTGGCAAGAAGAGGTAGGTACAGGGAATGGAGTTTGTACAATGTGTGCAGGACTCCTTTCTTACCCAATATGTAAAAAGCCTAACAAGAGAGGAAGTGCTGCTGGATCTAGTAATGGGAAATGAACCAGAACAGATAAGAGAAGTAAGTGTATGGGGACATCTAGGCACAGCGATCACAACATAATAAAGTTTAAGATAAAGATTGAGAAGGACATAAGACAAAGACCAAAGTAATAAAGTGGAGAAAAGCTGATTATTAAGAAGATGAGAATGGAACTAGAGAAAATCAACTGGAAAAATTTACTGACAAAGAAATAGAACAGTCGTGGGAAATATTTAAAACGGTGATCAATAGAGTCCAGATAAATATGCTGCTAAAAAGCAAGAACAAACTAGCCAGTAATGACACCATAGATAAATTAAGAGTAAAACTGAAACTAAAGAAAAAGGCATACACTAAGTACATAGACAACAAAGGAGAGGATGACAAAAGGAATATGAAAAGTTTAGGAAAGAAGTCAAAAAAAAATTAGGAAGGCTGAGAAATTACAGAATTAAATTATCAAGGAATATAAAAAGAAATAGTAAAGTATTCTAAAGACACATAAATAACAAAAGTGAAATCAGGATAGGAAAAGGGCCACTAAAGGATACATATGATAAACTCACAGGTAATGCCAGTGAAATGGCAGAAATATTGAATAGTTACTTTGCCTCAGTATTTATCAGGGATACTTAACATGGTGGGCATGACATTAGGAGATATCAAAAAAGCTATGAAGACATTTAAGACAGAAAGGGAGGAGATAATTGATAAACTAATCAAACTTAGGGAGGATAAAACCCTGGTCCAGATGGATTGCGTCCATGCACATTAAAAGTTAAGGAAGAGATAGTAGAGGCACTATTGGATATAGATTTTAAAAAATTATTAGAAAAGGGAATAGTGCCAGAGGACTGGTGGATAGCTAATGTGATTCTTATATTTAAAAAGGGAGATCGAACAAGACCAGGGAACTATAGACCAATTAGCCTAATGTCGGTGGTAGGAAAGATAATGGAATCCTTACTCAAAGATGTAATAGAAAACATCTGGAAACCAAAAATATAATAAAGAATAGTCAGCATGGATTTCAAAAGGGAATGTCATGCTTCACCAATCTTATTGAATTCTTTGAAGTAACAAGGTAATGTAGTAGATGTAACATATTTGGATTTTCAAAAGGCCTTCAATAAGGTACCGCATTGTAGACTCGTGACTACGGCCAGAGCGTGTGGAGTTGAGACAAGTAGCAGAATGGATAGCTGGCTACAAAACAGAAAACAGAGTAAGGCCTTAATACCTTTAACCCCATCAGTTTTTTTTAAATATAAAACTGTTCATTAGACTCCAGAGTAGGTGTAGCAAATAGATAATTTGGCTGTTGGAGACCAGGATGGCATTCATGCCCCAAGTGGCTTGTTCAAAAGGCCTCTGGACATTCAAAAGCTCCTACTTCACAGTACACTGATCATGTATACATTTCTGGTACCAAATGCTCTTTGTAGCTTTCAAAATGTACAAATGTCATGTTGTATCGTGTGTGGCTGGAAAATTATTTCCTACCCACTTTTTATTAACACTGTTATAAAGTAGTTATACAAAAGAAAGGTATCATTCAATCAATCTTGGTGGCTATAATCTATTCAATTATGTTCTCTATAACGTGGGGTACGGTACATGCAGAGCAGGGTACATTACTGCAAAAACCTTCCTACATAACATTCACTGTTAGTGCCAACAAGACTGGAACATAAGAAATAGGAGTAGGCCATATGGTCCCTCGAGCCTGCTCCGCCATTCAATACGATCATTGCTGATCTTCTATCTCAACTCCAATTTCCCACCCGATCACCATATCCCTTGATTCCCTTAGTGTCCAAAAATATATCGCTCTCAGTCTCAAATACACTCAATGACTAAGCATCCACCCCTCCACAGGGTAGAGAATTCCAAATATTCACAATCCTCTGAGTGAAGAAATTCCTCTTCATTCGCAGTCCTAAATGTTCAACCCCTTATTCTGAGACCATGTCACCTAGTTCTAGACTCTCCAGCCAGGGAAAATGTCCTCTCAGCATCTACCGTGTCATGCCCTCTTAGAATCTTTTATGTTTCAATGTGATCACTCTCATTCTTCTATAGTCTTGAGAGTTTCGGCCCATTCTACTCAATCTTTCCTCATAGGAACAACCCTCTCATCCCAGAAATCAATCTAGTGAACTTTCATTGCACTGCCTCTAAGGAAAGTATATCCTTCCTTAGGTAAGGAGACCAAAATTGCACACAGTACTCTAGGTGTGGTCTCACTAAAGCCCTGTACAATTGCAGCAAGACTTCCTTACTCTTGGACTCCAACCCCCTTGCAATAAAGGCTAACATACCATTTGCCTTCCTAATTGCTTGCTGTACCTGCATGTTAACTTTCTGTATTTCTTGTACAAGGACACCCAAATCCCTCTGAACAGCAACATTTAATAGTTTATCTCCATTTGAAGAATATTCTGTTTTTCTATTCTTCCTACCAAAGTGAATAACCTCACATTTCCCCACATTATACTCCATCTGCCACCTACTAGTCCACTCACTTAACCTGTCGATAGCCCTTTGCAGACTCTTTACATCACCCTCACAGCTTACTTTCCCTCCTAGCTTTATATCGTCAGCAAACTTGGATACATTTCATTCGGTCCCTTCATCTAAGTCATTAATATAGATTGTAAATGGCTGAGGCCTGAGCACTGATCCTTGCGACACCCCACTAGTTACAGCCTGCCAACCTGAAAATGACCCGCTTATTCCTACTGTTTTCTGACTGTTAACCAATCCTCAATCCATGCTAATATATTATCCGCAATCCTGTGAGCCCTAATCTTGTGCAGCAACCTCTTATGTGGCACCTTATCGAATGCCTTTTGAAAATCCAAATATACTACATCCACTGGTTCCCCCTTATCTACCCTGCTAGTTACACCTCAAAACTCTAATAGATTTGTCAAACACTATTTCCCTTTCGTAAAACCGTGTTGACTCTGCCTAATCGTATCATGATTTTTTAAGTGCCCTGTTACTACGTCCTTAATGATAGATTCTAGCATTTTCCCGACTACTGATGTCGGGCTAACTGGCCTGCAGTTGCCTGTTTTCTCTCTCCCTCCTTTCTTGAATAGCAGGGTTACGTTTGCTACCTTCCAATCCGCTGGGATCGTTCTAGGGAATTCTTTTAAAACTCTAGGATGTAGGCTATCAGGTCCAGGGGATTTTGTTGGCTTCTAGTCCCATTAATTTTTCTAAAACTTTTTCTTTACTAATCTTAATTACTTTAAGTTCCTTCCTCTCATTAGACCCTTGGTTCCCCACTATTTCCTTTTTTTCGTCTTCTACTGTAAAGACAGATATGAAATATTTGTTTAACGTCAGGCTATTTCCTTATTGTCCATTATAATTTCTCTTGCCTCTGCCTCCAAGGGACCCACATTTACTTTCGCTACTCTTTTTATATACTTATAGAAACTCTTACAATCTTTTTATATTTTTTGCTAGTTTACACATTCAATTTTCTCCTATAAATTTCTTGGTTATCCTTTTTTGAGTTCTAAAACCCACCCAATCCTCAGGCTTACTACTTTTTTTTGGCAGCATTGCAAGCCTCTTGTTTTGATCTAATACTATCCTTAACTTCTCTAATTAGCCATGGTTGAATCACTTCTCCTGTGGAGTTTTTATTCCTCAAGGATATGTATATTTGTTGGGAATTATGAATTATTTCTTTAAATGTTTGCCATTGCTTATTTACCATCATATCTTTTAATCTAATTTCCCAATTTACCTGAGCCAACTCGCCCCCTCATACCTACATAATTGGCCTTGTTTAAATTTAAGACCCTAGTTTCGGACTTAAGTACATCACTCTCGTACTCACATTATAATAAAGGATCCTCGGGGGAAGAGTGATCATAAGATTACTAATTAATCCTGTCTCATTACACAACACTAGATCTAAAATAGCCTGAATCCTATTCTCATGTAATTAGAATGGTTGCAATTATTCTACAAAAGCTTTTTCAACTGCTAGGCATTGATTATTGTTTCGTGATGTCTAACAGTGTGGAATTAAGCAGTAGAAATCTATGGTGATCATTGGCAGAGCACCCTGTGCAGTGTGGCTGGTAGATGGCCTGATGTACATACTGGCCTTCATTATCATTTTTATTTAAATAAGGTGCATGTGGACTTGTCAGGTCGATTTGTGAAAAGGGTCAAATCTCATTTGGAAATTCAGGAACTTCATTTCTGCGGTGGCAAACCAGCAGGGAAAAAGCTTCCGACCCAATTTGTTGGCCAGTCAACTAAGTTGTCTCAAACACAGAAACAGCAGGGAGTTTCAGGATCCAAGAATTTAGAGGAAGAAGGTTTTTTACACCGTGTAATAACTTAATGGAATAGGCATCAGGAAAGGCCATTGGCATGGACAATATAAATGGGTAGAAAGAGGATTCAGTGGCCCGTAAATTGCTCCAAACTGTGTTCACCGCTCCACAGATTTATACTCACCCACTAACTTACTTTACTGCGAGAACTTCCTCTAATAGGAAGCTAAAAGTCCGGCGTCAGCTCCAGCGAAGCTAGAACCCACGGAAGATGTGAGAGGAGCACTCTCTCCCCTCGACCAGATTGCAGCATCCTTGAAAAGCCGCGAAGAGTCAAAACCTTGACGTACAACCCGCAACACAAAAACCAGGAAGTGAAAGCTCCAACAATAAAATCCATTTGTAAAATAGTTATAGACATTGGTGGGGGGAAGGAGAGGGGAAGGAATATGAAATTAAATAAAAGACAGAAGGAAAAAATTTAATGACCAAAAGCTATTAAAATAAGGGGTAATAAGACTCCACATTATTAAGTTAATTTTTTGGCAGTCATAAGACTTACTGCGCTGTAAAAACTTAGTTTAGACCCAGTATATTTAAGTGTACCTGTTAGTGGCGATATTAGTTTAGTTTCCAGCTGGGTAGAAGAGCAAGTTGGCGCTGGTCCATTGATTGTAGCTGTTGATATCCCTTTAACGCGAACCTGTCAGATCGCCGGCGAACCAGGAAGAGCAAGTTCTGGATTTTCGCATTGACGCGTGTGCGGACATTGGTACGCTCTTTCATTTAGCCACTAACAATGGTGAGCGTTGTTGAGCTCACCATTCTTTTTAAAGCAATTTCTGGCCCAATGTGTTCCTGAAGAGAGAATGGGATACAATGAGGAGGTGGGCAGATCAGGTTGAGGTCTATCAAAAAGGAGTAATGGCTTTTTCCCTGTTCCTAAGAATGTTTTTACAGCAACCGTCTGGTCTCCCTGAATTTGTAATAATGAGGTTTGACTTTATAAAATAAACATCAAGAACCAGAGAGGTTTGTTTCTAACTATATTCAAGCAGTCCTTACCTGGATTAGCATCACATCATCAAAGCTAATGTATTACAAGACAGGCACTTCTGGGCTGAAGAAAAACTGTTGTGATGCTGTCAAACTTACTCAGCTGGAGTTCTCATGAAGCTAACGTTAATTTATTTCTTTAGAAAGCTGGCTTGTAACTTTAGGTGACGTGTTTTGCTATGGTTATAATGAGCCTTGCAGCAGCATGCTTTGTGCTGAAGCAGGAAATGGAGAGCCGATTAGAATACTATTCTACAATAGAATACTTTCCTGCAAAGACTCCATCCCTTTCTCTCAGCTTCTCTGGGAGTAATTTTAACACTAAATAACGGATGGGCCGGGTGGAAGGTAAAAATAACAGTTTTTTGAAGTGGGACTGCAACCCGGTTTAATCCAGGCGCATTTGAATGCGCATCTGAAACCCGGAAGTCCCCACTTAATGACTGCATGCGGATTGTTAAAGGGCAATGTACCTCATTGAAATAGTTGAGTTACTTAATTTTTGTGGATTCTGATGCTGAAATGAATTTAAGCTCACTGCATGGGTTTCCCATGGCTTCTGATTTTCCAAGTGAAAGCAAACGAGAAAGGTCAGATCCATGAGGTCTTTTGCCTTTATTTCACTGCATGTGGGCCAGGAAGAGTAGGAGTTCTTCATCCAGGCCCAATGAGCTCACCTGGCACAATCGGATCCCTGTGATCGGCCGACCCCCCCCCTAACTCCAACTTCATCCGACTGCCCATCCGATCACCTCCCTGCCCCCAATCTTCTCCAAGCCATTTTCTTTCTCCCCCCTCCCCCCCAGCTATTCTCCATGGCCCACAGTCCTCTCCGATTCATAGTTCCTTTTCCTCCTGACAGACAGTGCGGGAAAACCAGAAGCAAAACCAATTACCTGCAATTGAGTTGCAATCGCCATGTGAACATCTACTTACCTGCTGGGTTCCTGGTTCTGAGTAAAAATCATGCCCTCTATCTCTGTCATATTTGCTTTCCTATGGCATCCTTCTGTTCTTTCCAACTGCTATCCCATATCTAACATCTAACCTCCCTTTTTTAAGGTCCTTGACCATGTTATTGCTTTCTAGCTCTATACTCATCTTACCCAAAATTCTTTCTTCAAATTACTACCATCTGGTTTCCATCCTGCTCACAGCACTGAGACAATCTTAGTCAAATCACCAATGATCTCTTCTGTGACTATAATCCTCCAGACCACCTTGTCTTGCTCAACCTCTGTGTTGTTCAATGTGATCGACCACTCCACCAACTCTCCTCATTGGTCACTTCCCAGAGGAACGTCCATTCCTGGTTCCGCTCCTACATGAACCAACGGAGTCAGCACATCTCAAGTAATGGTTTCTCCTCCTGCCCCCACTAGGTCACTTCTGGAATATGCATAGGTTCTATCTGTATGGCCCTCTTCAATTACATGCTATTCCTCAGTTGATGGTAGAGCTTTTAGCTATCAAATACCTACACTATGGAATTCCCTCCCTTGCCTCTTCTCTCCTTGCCTTTAGAAACTCCTCGAAACGTATCCTTTCACCATGCTTTCGGTCAACTCTCCTAATTCTCCTACTGCTTGGTTGGTTCTCTTATATGAAACATCTTCTGGCATTTTATTGCATTAATGGTGCTATAAAATGCAAACTCATGTCATTGATACTTAATTTTCCAAAGCAGAGTTTCTAAGATGTCCTCCTTCTTGCTCTGCTGAAGTTTGCTGTGATCAAGAAAATCCTTCATCATATTAGCCCCATTTCGCTACACTCAACCCTTTTCCCCAGCCCCGCCTTGCACTGGCAACCGGGTCCTCTTGTCCTCAGCTTTAATCCCAGCATCCTTCACAGCCACATTTCTGCCATTTACAACATAGTCCCAGCACCCAATGATTGCTTTACGGAAGGATCCGCCCCCTTGTGACCCAACTTGGTGGGGTCAGGGAGAGATCAACTAATTTACATGAATGGTGCAGATTCTTGCATCACTCGTGCATTATGGGTGCCTGCCGTACATGAGAGGCTGCAAAGTGTGACAGGCTGCCTCCCCCTGGAAACATCTCTATCTTGTGGAAAGGGTAAAAATCTCAACAATATCACAGGCCTGGAACCCCAAGGTGAGCCCTACATTCCTCATTCAGCAGGTTAGTATGCCTGCTTTTCATTTGGCAAAGACCACCAGCAATTGCTGTAGAAGTCCAGGACCAAGCCTATCTGGGTCCTGGCCTAATTTGCAGCCTTTCGACCAGACCCCCATCAGGAGTGCGCTAGAAGGGCCATAGATTTTCTGCCTGTTATCTGCACTCTTGATCTTTATATGTTGTTCAGACCTCTTTGTTTTAGTCAGTCCAAAAAGGACTCTTACTTTCAATCATTTCTAACAAAGAGTCCCACTTGAAATATTAATCTGTCTTTTCTCATTTCAGATGGAGAATGCAGAGGTGGCTAATTGTTGGGGAGCTAACTTGAGGGAACTTGGAAAAGTGGGGAGGTTGTTGGGATGTATAGCTCTCAGTTGCATTGATTTAATCAGGATGTCCCAATTCTGTAGGGGAATTTCAATCCTGGATCTCTGAATCCTGAACTGTCCAAAACGTACCTCTTATCCTACAAACTTATTCAGAGAGACAGGCCTTAAAATCAGGGCCCAATGACCAACACCAGGGATCATTTATCTTACCATGTGCAGACATCAATATTCAAATAACCTAATGAGTGTTACATGTCATATTTTCCACGAATACAAATTAAGTGCACTTCTGTCTGCTATCTGCTTAATTTGTTTTTTTCTCCACATTTTGAGTTATAAAAATAATTATAGTTCATGAGTTGTTACAAAGTAGTAAAACTCATCTTGAGGTTATAAACAGCTCAAGCTTCACTCTTGTGCTTTGTAACATCTTGAATCCCTTGACCGGATTCCCAGGAATCCATTATTCTTTACCCCTTTTTTGTCTATACTTTGTTTAATACCTGCTGTGTAGGCTTAAAGATCAAACACATTTTCTACACAGTGAATATATTCTTTGCCTATTTATAAAACAATTTCACTTTTTGTGTATAAACACTTCCCCCTATAAATGTAGATTGTGTGTTTAAAATATATTGCTTACCATTCAATGTGTGGAGTGAGTCTATTTTACATTCAGTAGTAAGAGCTTCAGGCTGCTCACAGCCTAACAGGCAGCAGAGAGAGCTGTGAGGTTACTGACAATTCCACTTAGATCAGTCAGTTTATCAGGTCAAGTGCAAACAGGGATAGTACCGTATGGTTTGGTTTTGTATATGCAGCTGTCTTCTCACTATGCTCAAATTTGGAATAATTTGATATTTTTAAATCCTACAGGAAGTGATATATCCACAGCCTTGACCCTTAAGTGACCTAAGTAGATTATGAATTGTATTCATTTAACAGCTCAGGAACAAGTACCTCAGGTAAGTGGGGAGGGAAAAAAGGGGTGCATTCTGAAATTATCCAGGGGCAACACCAAATAGGAAAGAGAATTCTGTGCCCACTTGTTTTTTAGTCTGCATTTCTAGTCCCGATTGTGCCTCAGGGCGTGAGTACGGCATGCAGGGCACACAATGGGGTGGGCGGCAAGCTCACATCTCGGTCCCGCGTGAGGCCTAGAGAGATTTGAATTCCCGGGCCTCATTTCAATGTTGGAGGTGAGTCTCCTGACCGAACCTGGCGGGATTCACCAGCTGGCCGGTGGGCAGCAGGAGGCTCACAGGAACAATCCCCGGTACTGAGATCAGGGGGGTTTAGGGAGAGGAGGAAGTCTGGGGCAGAGTAGGCCCAAGGTTTTCTTGAGGAGCGCTCCTGCACCTCCGGGTATATGAACTAAAAAGATGAATGTTTGGGAAGCAGTGATCACAATAAAATTTAGTTCTCCATAAGAATAGAAAAAGAAAAATTGAGGACAGGGGTATTTGAATGGAAAAAAAGTAAATTATACAGCAAGATAAAATAAGGGACCTTGCCTAGATTAAATGGAGGGAAAACTTGGTAAATAAATGGGAAATATTTAAACAGGAGGTAGAAGGATAAAAATGAAGTATACTTCAGTAAATAAGAAAGGGTGTGTATCAAGGGCTGGTGTTCCATAGGTGAATTGGGAAATTAGTTTAAATCTGAAGCTAAAAGAAGCAGCATTTAGAGCTTACAGGGAAGACAATTAAAAAGAAAGTCAGAACAAATATAAAGCAGATAGGAAAGTTATGAGCCTGGAGATAAGACGGGTTGAGGAAATATGAGAGCGATAAGAAATGAAGGAGTCGAACTTGAAGTGGTTAGCGAATGATGGGAGAGATACCAATGTCCTCGCAGGGAGGTTAACTAATGCTGTGGGGGAGGGTTTAAACTAATTTGGCAGGGGATGGGTACCAGGATGAAATATTAGAGGAGAAACAAGGAGCACAGAGGACTGGGAGGGATAAATAGCACTAAAAAATGGATCAGATGGGGCAAACGTGAGGCAGTCTAAGATGAGATTCAAGTGCATGTGTGTAAATGCATGTAGCGTGGTAAATAAGGTTGGTGAGCTGCAGACACAAGTTGCCACAGGGGACTACGATATAGTGGCAGTAACAGAGACCTAGCTCAATTGGGAACTTAATATTCCTGGCTACAAGGTATTCAGGAAAGGAAGGGGGAGTGGGGGTGAGGGTGGCAGTGTTGATCAAAGAAACTATTATAGCACTGGAAAGGAATGATGTAGTTGAGGGGTCAAAGGCAGAATCTAGTTGGTTAGAATTAAGGAACAATAGAGGAGCTATTATGCTACTGGGTGTATACTATAAAGCCACCAAATGGTGGGAAGGAGATAGAGGAGCAAATTACAGAAAGGTGCAAGAACTATAGAGTAGTGATAATGAGGGACTTCAATTATCCCAATATAGACTGGAATAGTAACAGTGTAAAGGGCAAAGATGGGAAGGAATTCCTGATCTGTGTACAAGAGAACTTTCTTGATCAGTGTGTTTCCAGCCCAATGAGGAAAGAAGCAGTGCTGGATCTAGTTCTGGGGAATGAAGTGGAGCATGTTTCAGTGGGGGAGTATTTGGGGAACAGTGATGATAATATAATCAGATTTAGAATAATTATGGAAAAGGACAAGGAACAATCAAGCATAAAAATACTTAACTGGAGGAGGGCTAATTTCAGTGAGTTTAAAAAGCGATCTTGCCCTGGTGGATTGAAATCAAAAATTGGTAGGCAAAACAGTAATGGAAGAATTCAAGGAGGATATGGTTCGGGTACAGAGTAGACACATCCTCACAAGGGGGGAAAGGAAGGGCGTCCATAGCCAGAGCTCCCTGGATGACTAAAAATGTAGAGATTAAAATGAAACAGAAAAAGGAGGCTTATGATGAATGTACAGTTCATAATACAGTAGAGAACCAAGCTAAATACAAAAACCTAAAAAAGGAAATGAAGGGCAAAGAGAGTATGAGAACAGATTAACGGCTAACATAAAAGTGAACCCAAAAGTCTTTTATAAATAGTAGTCAAAGGAAGGGTGGGGCTGATTAGGGAACTAATAGGAGATCTTGTGGAGGCAGAGGGTATGGCTGAGGTACTAAATGCATACTTTGCTTCGGTCTTCACTAGAGAAGAGGATGCTGCCAATGTAGCAGTAAAGGAGGAGGTAGTAGCGATATTGGAGAGGATAAAACTGAAGTGGCTGTACTTAAAAGGTTGGCAGTACTCAAAGTAGAAAAGTCACCTGGCCCAGATGGGATGCATCCTAGGTTACTGAGAGAAGGGTGGAAATTACGGAGGCTCTGGCCCCAATCTTCCAATCCTCCTTTAGATATGGGGGTGGTGCCAGGGGACTGGAGAATTGCAAATGTTACACCCCTGTTTAAAAAAGGGGAGAGGGATAAACATGGCAAATTCAGGCCAATCAGCCTAACGTCGGTGGTGGGAATACATTGAGACAATAATCTGGGACCAAATTAATTGGTATTTGGAAAAGTATGGGCTAATAAATGAAAGTCAGTACGGATTTGTTAAAGGAAGATTGTGTTTGACTAACTTGATTAAGTTCTTTAATGAAGTAATGGAAAGGGTTGATGAGGGTAGTGCGGTTGATGTGTATATGGACTATCAAAAGGCGTTTGATAAAGTACCACATGATGGACTTATTAGCAAAATTAAAGCCCATGGGATTAAAGGGACAGTGACAGCATGGATACAAAATTGGCTAGGGGACGAAAGTAGTGGTGAACAGTTGTTTTTCAGACTGGAGGGAAGTATACAGTGATGTTCCCAGGACTCTGTATTAGGACCATTGCTCTTTTCAAATATATATTAATGATTTGGACGTGGGTATACAGGGTATAATTTCAAAGATTGCAGATGACACAAAACTCGGGAATGTAGTAAACAATGTGGAGGATAGTAACAGACCTCAAGAGGATATAGATTGGTGAAATGGGCAGACACGTGGCAAATGAAATGTTAATGCAGAGAAGTGTGAAGCAGTAGATTTTGGTAGGAAGAATGAGGAGAGGCAATAAGGGGTACAGGAACAGAGACCTGAGGATGTATGTACACAAATCTTTGAAGGTGGCAGGACAAGTTGAGAAGGTTTTTTTTTAAAAAAAGCATATGGGATCCTGGGCTTTATTAAGAGGTACAGAATACAAAAGCAAGGTAGATATGCTAAACCTTTATAAAACATTGGTTAGGCCTCAGCTGGTGTATTGTGTTCAATTGTGGGCAACACACATTAGGAAGGATATCAAGGCCTTGGAGGGTTCAGAAGAGATTTACTAGTATGGTGATGAGGTGATACTAGTATACTAGATGAGGGACTGCAGTTATGTGGAGAAGCTGGGGTTGTTTTCCTTACAGCAGAGAAGTTTAAGAGGAGATTTAATAGAGGTGTTCACAATCATGAATGACTTTGATAGAGTAAATAAGAAACTGTTTCCAGTGGCAGAGGGGTCGGTAACCAGAGGACACAGATTTAAGGTGATCGGCAAAAGACCCAGAAGTGACATGAGGAAACATTTTTTTTACGCAGTGAGTTGTAATGATCTGGAATGCACTGCCTGAAAGGGTGGTGGAAGCAGATTGAATGGTCACTTTCAAAAGGGAATTGGATAAATACATGAAAAGGAAAAATTTGCAGGGCTATGGGGAAAGAGCAGGGGAATGGGTCTAATTGGATAGCTCTTTTAAAGAGCCAGCATAGGCATGATGGCAAAATATGATACTAAACAAGTACTTTATCTGTTTACAAAAAGTAAGCGACTATTGGGATTGAAGAACCCAATTTTGTAGAGCAATTTGGAGGTTATGATTCAAAGAGCAGTTAGTCAAACTTAAGGTCCAGATATCCCCAGAACTTGATAGTTTATAATCCAAGGTTCCTGATGGAAGTTGGGGAAGAAATAGTGGTGGCTTCGACCATACTTTTCTGAAATTATACGAAAAGGAAAATTGTGCCCGAAGACTAGAGAGTGGCAAATGTGACACCGCTCTTCAAAAAAAGGAGGCAGGGATGAGGCAGAATATTTTAAACCAGTTAGTATTACTTCACTTGGGTGTAAACTACTAGAATCTATAACACATAATTAAGTTACTAAGCACTAGAGAATCATAAGCTAATCAGGCCAGGGAGGCAGATTTCAGCAAGGCATGTCACTCTTGATCAATCTTATAGAACTCTTTAAAGAAATAACAGAGGATGAAGAAAACACAGTGGATATGGTTTATGTGGATATTAAAATTCTTTGGTAAGGTACCTCATAGGAAACTTTATGGCAAGTTAAGGAGAATATGGTCACATGAATGGTGAGATGGGTGGGGGCAGAAATCAAAAGGGAGGGGTAAAAGGAAGTTTCTTTGGAATGGAAAGGTGAGTTGAGTTGTGGTCCACAGGGATCCATGTTGGGGCTGCTTTTGTATTTATTAATACATAAATGATCTGGATTTTGAAATTAAGAGCAATATTGAAATTATATGATCACACCAAATTATGGGGTATGGCAAATTATGACTAGGAATTTGAAACAGTGTAGGTGGACAAATAGACAACAGATACAGTTCTGTGTAGAAAAATATGATTTAACACATTTTGGAAGTGAGAATATGGACAAAGAATACACTTCAAATGAGCAGAGGAACCGACTGATCTTGGTGTGCTGATACACAGGTCATCAAAGGTGGTATTGCAAGTAAATGAGGCCATAAAAAAGATACACACCATCCTTGTTTTTGCATCTAGAGGCATGGAATCCAAATGCAAGGAGGTAATATTGCCTTTAGGTTGCAGTTGGAATATTGTGCACACTTTTGGGTTACCCCATTATAGAATGGATAGAAAAGGTGCAGCTTAGATTCAACGGGTTATTACCTGGGATGAAGGATTACAGTTATGAAGAGACTTGAGAAGTTAGGACTTTTTAAAATCAAGCCAAGAAAATTAAGGGGTGAACTGATAGCAGTCTTCAAGATTATGAAGGTGAACAGTGTTTCTACTAGTCAGTGAGATGCTATCGAGTACAAATTTAAGATAATCACAAAGAATTAAAGGGGAGGTTAGAAAAACATTTCTTTACACAGAGGATAGTTTGAATGTGGAATTCTCTGCCACAAACTATTGTTAATACTGAGTCCATTAACTTTTTAAAAGGGAAGCAGATGGTTGCTTAAAAAAGGAAGAATATTAAAGGGAATAGAGAGCGAGTAGGCGAGTGGCTCATGTGGAGAAAAAGGACCGTGCGGTCCTCATCGACTGAATGGCCTATTTCTGTGCTGTAAATTTCTACGGTTCTATTTTTTTTTTCATCACCGTTGTGCCATGAAACAAAAACCTCTAATTCTCCTGGCAGCATACAGAAGAGCAAGCTAATTGTGCCAGCCATTTAAATCTCATTGAAGTAAATGTATATGACCCTGGGGGGCTGTAATTAGTCAGTGTGACTGTTGAACACCTTCAAAATAAAGTGGAAAATCTGGCTCCTCGGTACACTAAACTGGGTTCATAATGGAATTTTTTTCAAGTGGAAACAGTTCAGCGATATAAAAATACTGGTGTTCCGAATTCTGTTTAACTTGTTTATATTGCAGGGCATGTTCAGAGCACCATCAATAATATTGAAACAATTGTACATGCCACTTGCGTTTACCACTGGTGAATCTGGAGGGATGGAATGAAGCCACCTCATTAAGTCATGTTCTGTGCCTTCAGATGCATGTATGTCACTTAATTCATATTACAGCACTGCCTCAAAGGTGAGGTGGATCACTTCATAAATGAAGTAATTAAACACCAAGGCAACAGGTTTGGACTTTCCTGTAGCTCCCAGTCAAAGAACTTTAAAATTGGAGAAAAAGATGCAACAGATCCTGGAACTCAGGAGTGATGGGCAAAACTGTCAAACAATGGGCTTAGTGGAAAAGGTCACTCATTATTATACTGGAACTGACAATGACTCCAAGTCCACCTGCTAATAGGGAAGAAACTAGTTAAGGTGGATCCAAATCTAACTATCTTCCTGGGATAGACCCAAGCACTTCAAGGTAATCAAATGCAAAATCATCAGGCAGGTTAGGATAAGAGGCCTCATGGCAGGCAAGTGTACTTCTCGAAGATGCACACATTATCCAGATATCAACAAACAAAAAGCAATCCATTGATTCATTGTAGAAACTAGAGCAGCAACACATTGATCATGATCTCATGCATAATTACAACAACTTACATTTATGTAGCGCCTTTTAATGTAGGAAAACATTTCAAGTTGCTTGACAGGAACATAATCAGACAAAAATTGACACCGAGCCAAAGAAAGAGATACTGGGAGGGGTGACTATAAAAACTTGGACAAAGAGGTAGGTTTTAAGGAGGATCTTAAAGGACTGAGAGGTTTAGGGAGGGAATTCCAGAGCTTAGAATTGTGGTGAAGGAAGTTTGGGGGGTTGGGGGAAGAATGTGTAAGAGTTGGAGGAATGCAGAGTTCTCAGAGGGTTGTAGAAGTTTACAGACATAGGGAGGAGAGAGACCATGGAGGATTTGAAAATGAGGATGAGAATTTTAAATTTGAGGCATTGGTGGACCTCGCCTTTGGTTCAGCGATGGGCGGCTGGCCAGGAGAAAATTGGAATTGAAATAGTCGTGTCTGGAGGTAACAGAAGCAAGGAATGAGAAATTAATATTTGGCATTAAATTAGTCATGGTGACATTTGAATCATGGTAACACATTTGACTCTGATTCTGCATTGTCAGTATGTCACTGATTTGGAATTTGTCTTTTTTAATGCAGGATGAAGGGAATGGTGAAGGATGTTAAGCAGAGGGGCTCTAAGTTCTCAGGGCATCGGAATGACTGAGCAGTTAGCTGATCTTTCACGTCTCTTGTTGCAAGGTGTCCCTCCTTCTTCCTTCTTCCTTGACAATCCCCTTGGTTTTCCTTGCCTTCCTGATCTAATGAGGACTGCTGCTGCTCTTCCTTCAAATGCAGGTCTCGGCAAGGTGTGGCTGTGCAGTATGTAACGCACCACCATGCTATGTTCTGGTGCTAATGTTGCTTTAATGGCAACACGATGATCTTTTTCTAATATTTGTGCTTGGCAAGCATTGCATTTATTACCCATCCTTAGTTGCCCTAAGGGTCAACCATATAGGACTGGAGTCAGACGAGACAGGGATAGCAGGTTCCCTTCCTTGAAGGAGGACATTAATGAACCAGTTGGGTTTTTACAACAATCAGCAGTTTTCATGGTTATTTTCTCTGGTGCTAGTCCACAAATGAACAGATTTACTGAATTCAACGTTCCAACTTGCCATGGTGGGATTTGAACTCTCAATCTCTGGATTGCTAGTCCAGTACCATAACCACTAGGTTACCGTACCCACTATCCTGAACGTGAGGGAAGCTAGCCACTGCTGCAAACCCCTGAGCTCTCTTGTGTTAACTGAGGTCAATGGTACCGCTCAGCCCTGGCAAACAGGGTGTTGGTCACCTGCAAAATGCAGCTGTGTACTGCAGACAGGGAGATGCAGCTGATGTCCCCTGTAGCAGATGAGAAGAAGCCAGTGGCAAAGAAGTTAAGGACTGTGGTGACTTTCACAGCAACTAGCAAAGCATGACCCCCTGGTCCAACAGGCACCAGTTTTTAAAAAAAAAATCTCCATGATTGAATTGGTATATGCATCATCTGGTGTTCCACTGAGCTATACAGACCAGGAAGGGTGAGAGCAAAACTAACTAGGGTTCCTGCTCCCAACCATCATGCAGTGGCCCATGTTAGAATGTGAAACTGTATGGATGTCAGATAAGGGCAGGATTGTGCTTAGCTGCAATTCCCTCACAGTGAAATAGCCTGTTGACATTCACTCTGGAGGCTCATGTATAAAGAATAGTTATTTGTATGAGGTGTGGGCGAACTCCTAGTCCCTGGGGAACTGTGCCTCATCCAAATGCCATTATTCCTCTCCAGTATGAGTCTCTGTTAGGAGAGGAAGGGAAAAAAACTGGAATAAATAAATAAAAGGTGTTAAATGTGATTCATTGTAACATTTCTCATTTTTTTAATATAGAAAAAAAACAGGATCCTGAAAGTAAAATGCACTAGTTAAGACCAAACTTTCCTTCAAATCCCTTTCACCAGCAGAAATCCATGTATACATCATATATGAAAGAAAATAATGTGACCTAAATGTCATTTATTTAACCGGGCAGCTCAATGTTTCCTGTACACAACAGCAGCCCATTAAGCTAGTGAACAGGTTCAAAGGGGGGATTTTAACCCCCAAGAATGGGTGGGTTGGGGGTGGGCGGGAAGTAAAAACTGCAGAAATTTGAAGCGTGACCGCAACCCGGTTCCAACATACCACTTCCGGTTTTAACGGAGGTGGGTCGGTCAGTGAAATCTCTTAAAATGGAGGCACACCGCTTCCTTATCTAAATTTTAGTTGACCCATGAGGCCACGTCATAGGACACCAATGGTCCTCCGAGAAAGGGCCGCAGGGATCCCAGCAGGTAAAAGGAGGCAAGAAGGGCTGGATCCATGAGGTAAGTGCATTTACATCCTTGCTTGTGGGCCAGGGCGAGCAAGAGTGCTTCCCCCGGCCTCCACCCCAAGCTAACCTCCCTACAAACAGCGCCCCCCCCACCCCCCACCCCTGCAGTGGCCGACTCTCTCTCCTCCCTCCTTCCCTCTCTTTCTCCCCCCCCCCCCCCCCCCCCCCACCGGTGGCTGACTTTCCTCCATTTCCCCCCCACCCCGTGGCCGACTCCTCACCTGCCGCCTTCCCTCGCAACCCTCCCCCCACCCCCAACCATGCCCAAAGAGTTCATTTTCTGGGAGGAAACAGTCTCATGTTAACGTGCACTAAGATTTTGCATGTTTGTGGGGGTGAAACAGCCCCAAATGCTTTGTAACAATTAAACTGGTGGGCTGGTGAACAGTGGGTGTGGTGTGCTAAGCACAGACTGTACCAGGGCTCAGAATCTCAAGAGTCCTACATCCAATCACCTAGTCATCGAAAGAGTAAAAGCAAATAATGCTGAGAGCAAAACTCAGTTCTTGTGTTAACCTGGATTCTGTGTTTTTGGTAACCACCTGAGTAGGATTTTTACTCAGGAAAACTAGCTGAAGAACTTATCTTTTGTATGGGTTTATGCTGATATTTTCAGCAGCAATCCATGTGAGGTTTTCTGTTCATATTGCTGAAAGATTTGTTTGGGAAGTAAAAGTTAAGACAGCAAGCACAGGAACTTTTATCTACTGAGCAGTATCAAGGCTGGGCCATTAGATCATTTGTTTTGGGAACTGTAACACAACAAGAGTCACCACCTTCAGGGGAAAAGTGGAGAAAAAGGGTGAAATTTGGGGTGGTTGGAGGAAAAGTATTTTATTATTCACCACCTTATGTTCCTCACTGACTTTGCCTTACCTCAACATAGTGCATATTTTATAGTCCATGGGTAATTGCTGCTGTCCAGTACTGCACTGAAAATGAATCTCAGTAGGCTATTTAATCTTGGGTGAGCAAGAGGTAGGGGAGGGGCCATCAGCCAGGCCAGATCCTGTTTCAGCTGATGTCAGTCCATATGCAGTTTTGTGCCAATTTATACTAAATTGTGGATGGTTCTATGTTCTGGACCTGTGCCCATTTGGAACCAGTTGAGAATGACCAAAATATTTGACATAGGACACCAATGGTCCTCCGAGAAAGGACTTTTTTTTATCGTCTTATAAATCCAGGTTGAATTCAAAGGCCAGTGGCCTAAAGTGATATTTTATTTCCTAGAATTTTTTTAAATTAAATTTTGACAGGTGATAGCAATTTCTTTTGTGTGAAGAAACTGAAAACTGAGTGTCAGAGTGGCAGACCACTAGGTCGCTCCTCCTTGTTGGAAAATGGGAATCTTGCTGGGGTACAATTCCATAGGCACCTACAGCCTTCTGGTACCATAGCCAAGTGGCCATGCTTCCATTGTAAGGTTAGATAGTGACTGTTGGCAGCCAAACTGACTGACTGACTAGAGAGAGGAAGGACGCAACACAGCCAGATTCTGCCTTCAGCCAAAATTCACACACTTGAGCTTTTCAGCCAGGGTCACCAAACAGTAATCAGGAGTGGGAAAATTGACTAAATATTTTCTATTTTTTTACTCAATTGTAGCACAAATCCTCACCCCAGCTGAAATCAGCCAACTTAGTACAAGTTATGGACTGAACTTTGGTTCCCTGATCTGTGTGGCTTAATAGCACACCCAAGTAGTGCATGTACCCAGTAAGTCAGCGGAGGAGCTGTTGGCTAATTCTTTTGTCAATTCTTGGCTAATTGATGGCACAAAGATGTCAGCCCACTTGAATCACAACACCACTGCCTACATAATACTGACTGGAAGATAACAATAGGGAAATGCACAACCCAGGCCATTGTGTCCCTTCAGTTCCAGGAGTAACGATGGCGATCTTTCAGGAGGAGGAGGAATAATGAGATCAAAAGCAAAATTTAGAATATAGCATTATTTCCAAAAAGAAACTGAGCAGTGTTAGCCTTGTGTCAGCAAAAGTGGGACAAATCAAAGATCAGCTGATATTAAATGCCCAGACTATTAATATTCACCTTTTAAAAAAAAAATGCCTATCACTTTGCTAGTGGCTTCTGACTCTAATCAAACTGCAATATTTTTCAAAGCATTGTTCTAGAAATTTTCAAGCTAGCTGCTAAAATCCGATCGTATCGCTATATGCTCCTAGGAAAAAGCATAAACTGTCAGTATCGTCCTGGGGTCCAACCTATTCCTTGCTGGCAAAAAGACACGGATCATTAAAAAAAATGAAATCCTTCCGTGTCCACTCTACTCCAGAATATTGGTCTACATGAATAATGTCATCCTTCACCTTAATGGACATTAGAAAATAAAGCAATTTTCCCAATTATTTTTTCCTCTTCTTGAGTACTGAGTGCAGTAGGATCAACAGTAGTCCTTTGTGTTCAGTTAAATGTGTCTAATTAAATGGACCCATTAGTTCTATCTACCACAACAACAGACCACAAAAAAAAAATCTCAGACATGAGTAGATAGAAGAATACGCTGTTATTTAGCTCTTTTCAAACTGTGGGCATGACCTGGGTTTTTAAAAGCTTGCAAACTGCTTATTGCATTTTCCTTTTTTAAATATATAAAAATACCAGTTGGAGTGCTTGTTACCAAACAGATTCTTTCTTGTCCCATTAGCAGACAAATTAAATTCCAAAAAGCAGTGTACAATCTGGCAAGAGGTTTAGGAGGAGAACAAGACTGATAGCAACCGGCTATTGCTACTTGCAAGTGAAGTCCATGATGATTCTTGATGGCACTGCAAAGCGGTTCCCTTTATCCATGAAGCGTATGAGACGCACTGACGTGACAGAGATTGTTGTGGCAGGAGCAACTGGAGAGTGTCCAGAGACTGAACACTCCAGTATTAACATCATCCCTGTGGATTCTACTGAGTTGATCTTCAAAATGTCAGTGGCTCGTAATTTCTAGCTAAAATAGGTAAAAAAAACAACACATACACAGTGCTTCCACATTTTTTAATCTCTGAAGACTTCAGATCTTTTGAAACTCTCAAGGCAGACTCGCACATAATGCATTCTTTATGTACGGCAGAGGAGTTCACAGGGGCCACTAGAGGAATCATTGCCTGAACTTGCTGCAGGCAGTGCAGTCAAATAAAATAGCACTTGAAAACCATAGAGAGGTTAAACTGGTAATGATACATTCTCAAAAGGAATGTGATAAAAGATGAACAATTTTAAGAGAATATGTCTAACCTCGATACATCAGGGAGAGCAAATATTTGCAATCCTGCTATCGTGGAGCAGCTGACTGCACCACAGTGTTCAGCAGCTTCATATTAGCGCATTTTAAACCTTGCGCCCTGTTCTTCAGGAGGTTGAGGAGAGAAGGCAGTGACGGCTGCAGAATCTGACATAAATGAGCTAAGTTTTGCTTGTCAGCTTCCTAAATTGTAAAGAATACCACTGGCCTCCCAAATAACTAATCTCAGGAATGGTTTATCTTCCTTCTCCTGGACGCTCTTCAGCCTTCTAGTCTGAACATTGACTTCAACAATTTCAGACCTTAATAATCCACATGATATTATTGTTGTATTCTTCCATTTATGTTCCATTGCTTCCCCTTCCAAATTTAATTCATTTTTTTATCTTCACAATGTCTTTTCATATGGCTTGACTGAGATAATGTGCATCAACATGCATCTCTTTCCACCAATCTGTTTATAGGCTATTAAATTTCTTCTTTCTGCAACTAGTTGGCATAGCTGAAATCTTAACATCTGCCTATTGGTCTCCCCCTACCCTCTTTGTTTTGGGGAGTCATTTAAAGCACCCCCCCCCCACCTCTTTATAGGCCATGCCAGTTCTGATGAAGGGTCCCACTCGAAACTGTCGTCTTTCTTTCTGTCTCAGATGCTAACTGACCTGTTGTGCATTTCTGGTATTTTTGCCTTATCCAAAATAACTAAATTTAGTTGATACAATTTTATTAACATTGACAAATCACAAATACTTGCATAGCTTTACTCTGATTGATTAGAAATGAATTTTTCATAGTAAGTAGAGACATTGGCCCTGAAAATCTGTAGGGATGCAATCCTGATAATTATGCTGGGTGTGCACCCCCACAGGAGTCCACTGCTGACCCCACCAGACTTCATAGGGGTAGTGGGAGAAGTCTGTAGGAGTGGGCCTTCACCGGTTTCAGGGCCCACTGCCAAAGGTCCTAGAAATGTCAGCATTAAAGGCCTATCGTGCCTCCCCCTGAAAGCAACAGTTGGTACCTTGAGCAGCCATTGAGTGCCAGGCACCCGTTAAAAAATATATATATTTGACACCAATCTTTAGGGCCCCAACCATGGACCCCTCCTCCTCTCCCCCCCCACTCCACAATGTCACTTACATATTTCAGGAGGCTGGTACATTGCATCTCACACAGTATATTGGCCTCCAAATGTAGCCAGGTCCTGTTGAGACCGAGGTAATGGGAAATCCTGGAATAGGGAGATCCTACCATCAGCCCCACTCCCTTCACATCAGTGTCTTTGTTTGGGATTCCCTGCTCTTCGCACTGCACCTAAAAAAAAAAGGCTGCTGGAAACTTCCATGAAAGACCTGGACCCAGTGTATAAGGTTCCTATGGTGTTTCCAGCCATTCTGCCCAACTCCCAACAGAGTTACGGGGGAAGTCCAGTGAGAGGGCTGAGTAAATTTGGGGCCGTTTGTACTTTCAAACTGGGAAATGTATCAACAAAGTCATCATCTTGGAACCTGTGCTGTGCACTCTTAACTTATATTTTAATGAATTTTGTGCTCAGCAAATGCAATAGCAGTGTTGTTAAGAAAGGAGGGAGAGTCTCCAGAGGTCCAGTATAGAACCGAGTAGGAGACATATTAAAGAATGATTCAACAATCTGCAGTGTGGGTTTATTACTGGACATATTAGGGGAGCGAAAGGAGAACAATGAGCAGCATAGGAAAATCAGAGGCCATAGGAGGTGGACCACCAAGATCCACTACTATCAAGGCAGCATGTCTACTGCTAGCAACAGAGCTACCTGTCCCTCACCAAGGATTGTGAGGTGTCTATGCCTCAACAAAGAAACCTTAGGTGAATCGTGCCATCTCTTGGAATCGTACCTGGAACCAAAAAGTAACATCAACACGCTGCCAGTAGCAGTAAAAAGTGACAATAGTGCTCAATATTTTTTGCTGCAGGCAATGACGGGAGACTTGGCAGGGATCAGTCAGTTTGCAGTTCAGCACTGCATTATCCAGGTCACAATTGTCCTGCTTCAACATGCTGATGAATGTATTAAGGTAAACATTAGCTTGCAATGACAACAGCAGGAAAGGTTGACATGTGTTTTGTAATTTCATCCCCTAGATGAGATTGCCAAATCAAATTTTGTGTTGCGGCCATGCCCACTATGAACTGGGTTAAGACTACTCAAACCTCATTTCGTGCCTGTCACTTACAAACTCTGAAATGGGAATGTACTCCATTTCCCAGAACCAATATCCTTCACCTAGATGAAAAATAAGAACTAAAAAAAATGAAATCACATCCTAAAAAAATTAAAAGTTGAAAAATATTTGAGATACCCAATAATAAAATGTTTTAGCATCCAGCTTGAGTCGTCAGTAAAAGCTGTTTTACTGCTGGGCTGGATTTAATGTGTGGACATTTTTGTGAAAAAAAATTGACAAGATTTGTACTTTACAAAAGAATTTTTAAAAAGTTTGAACATTATAAATGATTATCTGGACCACACAGAAAGGAAAGTCATGTCTGTGTGAAAGTTTATCCAATTTATCCAGACGCAGACAACCCTATGGGAAATACTAACATTTTTCAGTCTTCACACATTCAGCATTGGTGAGATATCAAGAACACAAAGACCACCTGCTGTCTGAAACAAGCCACAGCCACTCCTGCATGTAGTTCCAGTCAGGTCTGTCCCCAAGCAGTTGAAATGAGGATGGCCTAGTCACTCTTGAATGCTTCCCCGCAACCTTGACCTAATATTGGATGAGTTACACATTCCAGTGATTTTAGTTTGAGACAAGCAGCGGATCTCAGTGGGGCAGGGGAACTGCTGGCTTCCTCCAATAGATGGGAAATAATCTTACACGTGGATCACGATACCAAAGTCCACTGAACATTCCAATTTAGGGTAGGTAACTATCCCGTTTTTGAGTGGTGTGTCTAGAAATTTCCAAAAGTGTACATCTGACATCAAAGGCCCGATTTTAAATCCCCACACCTGACAAGAATGGAGCATGCTGGGTGTTAAATTTGGGGAGATGTCATACCTTGTTCATGCCACTCTCTCCGCATCATTTTAACAGGTGTATATTGGGCCGTGTCGAAGGCCCTTGTCCCAGGCAGGTGAAGGCCTCGTTAGAATGCAAAAGTCAGCATCCTATGATGCAGTTTGGACCCCGATGTCATTTTAACTTTGTGTTGCACGATTCATGCTGTGTCCTAAATCTGCTGGCAAAACCTGGTGCCAAGCGGGAGCAGGCCCAGAAGAGAATCGGGAAGGAAAGTTTTAAAAAAAAATGTTGTGTTTCCTTGTGTGCCAGGAGGAGCAGGAAAGCTCCTCCCATCCGCCCATGGGAACCTTAGTCCTCCCCCGACCGTGATGGCCTCTGGAACCCCCTCTGACTCACTTCTCAGTGCTGGGGACCTTTTCCACGGGTCCCCGGTGGTGGCCTCCTGCCACCCGAAATCCCACTCTTGCCAGCCAGGTAGTGATTCCAGCTGGGGTCAGGTGGGAGACTCACCTGGGAGATGGTTATGAGACCCAGGAGTTTAAATATCCTGGGACTCACACCAGCATAGCCATGCGAGCTCGCGCCCCGAATTAAAATCGGGGCTCAACATTCATTTTCTTTTTAAATAGAAACCCATTTGTTCTATTTAATTCTCATGTCTTATGAAATGGAGGCATATTCATTGTCAAGATGATTAAAGATCATGAAGAATTTTCTTCATCAGCAAAACAAACTTCATTAGCCATTTTGCTGCTGTCTGTTTTGGAGTTGGCAAAATTGGCAGAACTGCAAGTATGTTGTTCTGGATCTATAAACTCTTGTTGGGGGGTTAAGTATTCCTCTGAGTACATCTCCTTCTATTTGCTCTACCTCCAGCTGCATCTCTGTTTGCTCCTTCCCCCTCTTCCCAGAGTGGGATTCCTAGAAGGATCCCTAATAAGAAACAACTGCAATTCCAGAAGCCCTTTAACAAGTCAGAACCTACAAGCACTTTTAAATCCTGTAAGGTCAAAAATAGGCTTCAAAAGCATTATATAACTTTATCTGAGAACAGCTAAGGATCCCTCTAAATAGCGTTTGAAATAGCTGCCTTGGTACTTGTACCGTCCCTGGTTAGTAGGAGCAGGAAGTGGTGTTAGTCAGGGAGGAAGGTCAGAAAATAGTGTCAGCAATGTAACGACATCACTTGACCCTGATTCCAATTTATTCATGAGGCTCTAGGAATGTTAGTCATGTCACCAGAAGGAAGGTGGCACTAAGTGCCAACTCTCTCACCCCCAGGACTTCCAACCATTGCTGCAAGAAGTTTAATGAGCTTACCAGGGCAGGAAAGGGAACACACTGGACACTCTCACCATCCTTGCCCACCCTGGGCACCTTCACACTCTTCACCCTCTTAAAGCAACACTTGTACAAATAGCCCGTCACACTGCACTCTGGTTAAGTGGGGTTCTAATTTGGGATTTTGCACTATGGCTACCCAGCTCCCCTAACAGTAATTACTTACATGCGAAACCCTAAAACCCGTTCTTCCACTTTAACAGGATATTACTTCCACATCTCTTACTTCAACCTTCCCATGCTACTTGACAGACTCTCCTCAACTGCTAGCCTTCCCCTCATTTACTCTACCTTCTTGCAGGAGAAATTGGGGCACAATTCCTGCCAGAGGCAGGCCACAGGAGGGGGTATCCCCACCTTTAAACCCCTCGCGCCATATGAAGAGAAGGCAGTAGAACTCATGGGGAGGCACTCTGTTCTTGCCATGGCAAATGACGAGGTCAGTGGCATATTGCCGGCAACAGGTTAGAGATTGAATACCTACACTATTGCTCTAACATAGGTGAGGAGCTTGAAGGAGGAGAAAGTGCCAGAGAAGTAGGGGGAGAGACATAGGTGTAATTTGGTGATAAGGACCACGCCACCACCTCAGCAGTTCGGGCAGAGCATGTGGTGGAAGGTATAGCCAGGTGGGGAGACTTCAGTAAGGGCAAAGGTGTTATCAAAGCCATGATGTCAATGCAATCTTCCACAATAAGATCATGAATGCCAAAGGCCTTATTCGCAAATAAACAAACATTCTGGAAAGAGATGCAGAGAAGGACAGTGATTGCTGATCTGCTGATAATACTGCGTGGGGTGTGGGAGGGGAAGGAGGTTGGCAAAATTAGCCCCCACTGGACGAACTGTTTGGGAAGGTTAGTGAGAGAGTGGGATAGGGCAGTTGGGGTTGATGCTCGTAAGAAGGCAGCGATGAATGCCTCAATAGGCCCTTCAGAGAATGCCGAGCGAGGCATAGAGGGCAGCACTGGGCTTATCCAGGAGGGAGTCAAGACTGGAACGACGGCAGGAGAGTAGGAAGGTAAAGGAAGAGTGAAGGGTTGGGGTCGGGATTTGGGGGAGTGGGGGGTAAGTACCTGAGAGGGGAGAACTGAAAGGAGGCATAACTGTGTAAAAGGAAAGGGAGGAGACAGGAGGGAAGAGCCCGAGAGGGGTAAAGAGAAGAGAAAGAAAAAGGGAGACAGAAGTAATGGGTTTGGGTTTGGAGTGGCAGCCAAAATGTACATGTGAATGGACACAAAGGAAATTCTGGTTACATAGGCATGGAAAAGATTACGATAGATATGTTGTAAATGGAGAATAGGGAAGTGACAATAAGAATGAGTTCCAAAGTCAGAGGTCCCGTGGTGGGATGAAGTTGACTTGTAGATAGGGTGTGGTCCGCTTGGGGAACCAGCTAATTAATGACCAGCTTCAGAGACAGGTGTGAAGGGCAAGTGAGTCTAGAAGCTGTTTGAGAGGCAGAGTATCAGTGGGTGCACTGCTAGAGGTTTTCCTCTATAGAGAGCCAAGGAAGTGTGGAGAATTGACCATGAACCAGCATTAGGATGGTTCAGGGGTCTAGTGGAGGTGAATAGTGGCCTTGGTAATTGGTAGTGCACACCAACAGATCCAGTATACCAGTGGAGGTATATCAACAGTAACCTGGCTCAAACAGTGATGTAATCCTCAGCCAATCATAACACGAGGAAACATGTGATTGATGTAAACTCACTGACAGAGACCAAGCAAGCCAGCAGTAGGGATGCCATTACCTAACACTTCTCCAAGTGAAAGTGCTACCTGCTAATTTTGCCTTATAACTTGAATTTTCTAATTTTTTCCCATAACCTTTCTGCAGATTAATTTATTATTAAAGCCTGTCCCAGGTCATCTTGTTCATACTTGGAAAACTAGACCTAGCTTCAACTGTTGGCTTCCATAAAATGCAAAATAACTACAGAAAAACAAACCTTGCCTTTTAACGATGCCAACTTACAAATCCCCATTCTCATTATTATTTAAATTATTCATAAATGGCCTCTTATCATTGAAATGTGCCTGGAATCATGACTAATCTATTGACACTTGCTGCAATTTCCATACAATTTACGGTTTATTTTCTCCATATGGCGTGTGTTTATAATACTTTGTCAGCAATTTTCCCTGCTTTGCCTTGTATTCACTGTTATTAATCACACTTATTCTGATCTTGCCGACCGGGGCTCTCTATGGCTGTTTACATGAGATTGCCCAACATCAGTTTAAACGTCAATACATTTTAAAGTCAGATTTTTTCCTGATTATTCACCAGTTCTACCTACATGTATTACTTTAGCTCAGTGGCACTCATGGGCTGGCCCAGAAACCTTGGTAGACTCCATTTACTAATTGGTTTCTAGTCATGGTTTTTCCTGGCAGTGGGATGGTGACCGAGCTGGAATTCAATACAGTTGCTCTCCAGCAAAAGGAATCAAAGGAATGCTTTTAGGAGGCAAGGTAATCCCAGCTCCTATATAGTAAATGAAAGGGCCCCATTAAAAAAAGAACTTTTCAATAAAGCTTTTGGTCCTGTACTTTTCCCCCCTTCTTCCTGTGGAGACATGCCCACCCTCCTTCGAGCATGACTGAATTCAAGATCTCACTATATGGGGAATCACAAGCAGTGACCCAGATCCCTTCACTTAGTGATCAATACGTAGAATGGGATTCCATTTTTTTCTACATGTATACAAATCTAACATTTTAAATGTATTTTTCACTTTGTTTTTAACTGTTTCCAGTAGGACCTAGTAGTGTCCATGTGGCTAGACACTGCTGTGTAGCATGCAGTGCACCCTGTACATGACCATGGGAAGAAATGGCCTCTGAGCCCTCTCTCCCGAGTCTGTAAGCATGCTGGAAATAGTTTCTTTAATGGCTGAACAGAAGACATGAAACAGAAGACATTGATGCCCACGACAATGCAAGCCTCAGGAATACAATTTAGCCTGAGGTGTTTACATGAGTGACTATAGTGCCTGTGAAGTCTGTCAAGGTACAGTCAACCTATGTATTGTCAGTTCCACACATTTCCATCTGACATGTCCAGTGATACAGTCCCAATCTGCCTCATAGTTCCATTCCCCAGTGCATTATAAAGAAAAAGGAGATTCCTGACTCTTCTTTTTCCTATTTTCTCTCCTCCTGAAGGCATTTATATTTGTTGGTGTATGGTTTCATAGGCACCAGCAACCCTCCAATACCTCACCTACATGACCACTCTACTTCCCAGGAATCAGGAGTAGGAATCCTAGATATTTTTCCCCTTCACTAGCCCAGTATTCTGAAGCCAAACAGTGATTCGTATTAAATATCTTGAAGCTCACCCCCCACTACATCACAGATGACTTATTAGACACATAGCTATTTAACAATCCAGATATCTGTAGATGGTGGTTCTGTGCTTCTTATATTCACCACGATTTGAGCACATAATCTAGACTGACACTTCAGAGCAGTATTGATGGAGTGCTGTATTATCAGAGGCTCTGTCTTTTGAATAAGACATTAAACAGAGGTTGTGTTAAGTTGGATGTAAAAGATCCCATAGCCCTGTTTAACGACAAGAGAGTTTTTCGGTGTTCTGGACAACATTTATCCCTTAACCGATGCCACCAAAACAGATTACCTAGTCATTTATCTCATTTGTCATTTGTGTTACCTCACTGTATGTAAATTGGCTGCCACATTTGCTCACATAACAATGGTGACTGCACTTCAAAAGAAGGAAAGACAGGATAAAGTTCAAGAGAGTGATTGTGAGAATGAGCCAGAGATGGACAGAGGGAGTAAAAATTGGCTACCTCTGAGTGATTACTAGGCAGCAGTAAGGGATTAAAGTGGTTTTTAAATCATGATCAAGATATATTAAAAGCTATTACATTTAACAGTGACATAACTATGCTGTGTATATTCCATGTTCTTCCTGGCGCCATATTATTACCCTTCGACCCATGCGTGAAGTAATAATTACTTCAAAAAAACCTGATGGAGCGCTTGTTAGATTAGTCTATAAGACATACCTCATAGACAGTTACAATTAACGTGCAGTTCTTGTGATGGCCATCTGGTTAAAGCAAAGTTAAAGCCATAGCACCACCCTCAGCATGCTGGAAAGCAGTGCAGTCTTCTATCGGAGAAGAAGCACAGCACTCACATATACTCCATCGTTAGAAGGGCAACTGACAGTCCTGCAATCCTCCATCGATTGTTTTTTCTTTGCAGGAGTAAACAGGTTTTGATGCAGAACAGTGCATTTTATTGTGAAGTAACAGATAATGGACTCATATACTGTCAAAGACCAAACCAATAGAATTGCTATAGCATAAGTCAGACATGTTTGCATTTAGTCTTGCAGAATTTCACATTAGTTTTAGGGAGGAAAAGGTCTCACAAGTGCATTAACAGTTCCGAACTAATTTCTTTCCTGGGATTAGGGTTGTCAGTGTTTGCCCATGGTTCGCTCCTCTCCCTCTTCTCTTTGGTTGGCAGTCAGCAGCCAGGAGAGAAAGAGACACACATGAGTCTGAAGAAGCCAGCTTGAACAGCCCTCCCAGACATGTCCACATTTGAGGAATATTCCAACAACCAACTTGGTCATAATGCATCAGTAGTAGATATAGTCTATGGAGTTGAGACAAGCAGGTACTGGAAATAAAGCAATAGATTGTACTGAACGATATATAACTTTGTATAGTGTAAGGATGTATGACATTGCGTGAAGTAACTTTACTGTAGTATGCTGGGAGTTCAACCTATTATTGTAGCATGAAATAAGGTAGTCTGGTGCTGCTTTGTTAATGAAGTTATTATCCTTTGATTGCCCTAACTTGGTTCTTGACCAGTAGGTACTTGAGGAAATTAAGTTGCTGGGGGCGGGGCGAGCCTGGGCTAGCAGCAGACCTGTACTCCTGCTTCTCCTGGCTCTACAGAAATTAAAGTATAAAGAAGTTACTTACCTTTTTGTAGCCACTGAAGACCCAGAAAATTTGAGTGGCGCATGCATGGCTCATGATCTTGATGAATTTCAAGCAGAGTCCTAAAACAACAACAACAACATGTAAACATATAGCACCTTTAACGTAGTAAAACGTCCCACGGCCCTTCACAGGAGCGTAATCAGACAAAAATTGACCCAGAACCAAAGGAGACATTAGGACAGGTGACCAAAAACTTGATCAAAGAGGTAGGTTTTAAGGAGGGTCTCGAATGAGGAGAGAAAGGTAGAGAGATTTAGGGAGGGAATTCCAAAGCTCAGTGCCCAGACAGTAGAAGGCATGGCTGCCAATGGTGGGGTAATGGAAGTGGGGAATACACAAGAGGCCAGAGTTGGAGGGACACAGAGTTCTTGGATGGATGTAGGGCTGGAGGAGGTTACAGAGATAGGGAGGGACAAGGCCATGGAGGGATTTGAACACAAGGCTGAAAATTTTAAAATGGAGGCATTCGGGGACTGGTGCCAATGTAGGTCAGCAAGCACAGTGGTGATGGATGAACGGAACTTAGTGCGAGAAAGGATACGGGTAGCAGAGTTTTGGATGAGCTCAAGTTTATGGAGGGTGGAAGATGGGAGGCCGGTTAAGAGAGCATTGGAATAGTCGAGTATGGAGGTAACAAAAACAGGCGTTGGGGTTCTGATTTGCATAGTCAAGGCACCTTACACATGTTTCAGGCGGGCGTGCTGGACACTTGGAAGTCGCCTGCTTCCAATTTGATAACCAGTGAACTTCAGGGGGAGATGGCCTGAAATTGGTCCTTCCAACGCAAATCTTCTGTCCAAAAAGAGAGGAGAGACGAAGACACAGTGTCTTCAGGAGAGGATGGTAGACAATATATCCCACCATCAAACACATCTTCCCCTCCCCTCCCTTTCAGTATTCTGAAGGGGCCGTTCCCTCCGGGACACCCTGGTCCACTCTTCCATCATCCTCAACCTCGTTACCCTTCCTAAGGCACCTTTCCGTTCAAGCGCAGGAGATGCTACACCTGCCTTTTCACCTCCTCCCTTCCCACCATCCAGGGCCCCAAGCACTCCTTCCAGGTGAAACAGTGATTTACTTATATTTCTTTCAATTTAGTATACTGTATTCGTTGCTCACAATGCAGTCTCCTCTACACTGGGGAGACCAAACGCAGATTGGGTGATCGCTTCGCTGAACACCTCCATTCAGTCCGCAATCGTGACACTGACCTGCCGGTCGCTTGCCATTTGAATTCTCCATCCCACTCCCACTCTGACTTCTCTGTCCTCGGCCTCCTACACTGTTCCAATGAACAATGAAGCTCAACGGAAGCTCGAGGAACAGAACCTCATCTTTCGATTAGGCAACTTCCAACCTTTCAGACTCAACATTGATTTCAATAACTTCAGACTATAACCACTGCTCCCCTTTTTTTGGACAGCAGGTGCTGGTAATAGTTCTGCTGTTGCCACGTACAGCTCCTCTAGAATCATAGAACGGTTACAGCACAGAAGGAGACCATTCAGCCTGTCGGGGCCGTGCTGGTTCTCTGCAAGAACAATCCAGCTAGTCCGTCTCCCCTGCCCTTTCCCTGTAGCCCTTGCAAGTTTTTTTCCTTCAGGTACTTATCCAATTCCCTTTTGAAAGCCACGATTGAATCTGCCTCCACCACTCTTTCAGACAGTGCATTCCAGATCATAACCACTCGCTGCGTAAAAAAATATTTCCTCATGTCGCCTTTGGTTCTTTTGCCAATCACCTTAAATCTGTGCCCTCTGGTTCTCGACCCTTCCACCAACGGGATCAGTTTCTCTCTATCTACTCTGTCTGGACCCCTCATGATTTTGAACACCTCTATCAAATCTCCTCTCAACCTTCTCTGCTGTAAGGAGAGCAACCCCAACTTCTCCAGTCTACCCACGTAACTGAAGTCCCTCATCACTGGAACCATTCTAGTAAATCTTTTCTGCACCCTCTCTAAGGCCTTCACATCCTTTCTATAGTGCAGTGCCCAGAATTGGACGCAATGCTCCAGTTGTGGCCAAACCAGTGTTTTATAACCTCCTTGCTTTTGTACTCTATGCCTCTATTTATAAAGCCCAAGATCCCGTATGCTTTTTTAACCACTTTCTCAACCTTTTTTTTTATTCGTTCATGGAATGTGGGCATCACTGGCAAGGCCAGCATTTATTGCCCATCACTAATTGCCCTTGAGAAGGTGGTGATGAGCCGCCGCCTTGAACTGCTGCAGTCCGTGTGGTGAAGGTTCTCCCACAGTGCTGTTAGGTAGGGAGTGCCAGGATTTTGACCCAGTGACGATGAAGGAACGGTGATATATTTCCAAGTTGGGATGGTGTGTGACTTGGAGGGGAACGTGCAGGTGGTGGTGTTCCCATGTGCCTGCTGCTCTTGTCCTTCTAGGTGGTAGAGGTCGCGGGTTTGGGAGGTGCTGTCGACGAAGCCTTGGCGAGTTGCTGCAGTGCATCCTGTGGATGGTACATACTGCAGCCACGGTGCACCAGTGGTGAAGGGAGTGAATGTTTGGGGTGGTGGATGGGGTGCCAATCAAGCGGGCTGCTTTGTCCTGGATGGTGTCGAGCTTCTTGAGTGTTGTTGGAGCTGCACTCATCAGGCAAGTGGAGAGTATTCCATCACACTCCTGACTTGTGCCTTGTAGATGGTGGAAAGGCTTTGGGGAGTCAGGAGATGAGTCACTCGCCGCAGAATACCCAGCCTCTGACCTGCTCTTGTAGCCACAGTATTTATGTGGCTGGTCCAGTTAAGTTTCTAGTTGATGGTGACCCCCAAGATGTTGATGGTGGGGGATTCGGCGATGGTAATGCCGTTGAATGTCAAGGGGAGGTGGTTAGACTTTCTCTTGTTGGAGATGGTCATTGCCTGGCACTTGTCTGGCGCGAATGTTACTTGCCACTTATCAGCCGAAACCTGGATGTTGTCCAGGTCTTGCTGCATGCGGGCATGGACTGCTTCATTATCTGAGGGGTTGCGAATGGAACTGAATACTGTGCAATCATCAGCGAACATACCCATTTCTGACCTTATGATGGAGGGAAGGTCCTTGATGAAGCAGCTGAAGATGGTTGGGCCTAGGACACTGCCCTGAGGAACGCCTGCAGCAATGTCCTGGGGCTGAGATGATTGGCCTCCAACAACCACTATCATCTTCCTTTGTGCTAGGTATGACTCCAGCCACTGGAGAGTTTTCCCCCTGATTCCCATTGACTTCAATTTTACTAGGGTTCCTTGGTGCCACACTCGGTCAAATGCTGTCTTGATGTCAAGGGCAGTCACTCTCACCTCACCTCTGCAATGCAGCTCTTTTGTCCATGTTTGGACCAAGGCTGTAATGAGGTCTGGAGCCGAGTGGTCCTGGCGGAACCCAATCTGTCCTGTCACCTTCAACGACCTGTGCACATATACCCCAGGGTCTCTCTGTTCCTGCACCTCCGTTAAATTGTGCCCTCTAGTTTATATTGCCTCTCCTAATTTTTCTACCGAAATGTATCACTTCGTACTTCTCAGCATTAAATTTCATCTGCCATGTGTCCACCCATTCCACCAGCCTGTCTATAATCCTCTTGAAGTCTATTACTATCCTCCTCACTGTTTACTACCCTTCCAAGTTTTGTGTCATCTGCAAATTTTGAAATTGTGCCCTCCACCCATCTTTTGTTTCTTCATGTATCTCATTACCACCGTCCTTCCCTTACACCATCATCTTTTGTCATTTAATCACTCTTGCCCGATCACAGACCTTCCCTTTTGTTCTTTCCTCCCCTCCCTCTTTTTCCCTGCCTCTGTACTTGCTTAAAAACTGTTAAATCCTTAACTTCTTCCAGTTCTGACGAAAGGTCATCGACCTGAAACGTTAATTCTGTTCCTTTCTCCACAGATGCTGCCTGACCTGCTGAGTATTTCCAACATTATCTGTTTTTATTTTTATTTCGGATTTCCAGCATCCGCAGTATTTTAGAGTTAACACATCCCATCTGTCTGACACTAAAAAGCGAGTCCCACCTTATAAGGTGAGTGGCTGCGCAAAAATAAGTTGAGAAGGCAGCATCCCTGGTTCCTATGGTTACTGTTCGTTGGTGCCTTATTTAAAGGACATGCTCCTACTTATACTGTGCAGCCTGAGATAAACCAGAGTTAACCTCGCCAGTTGTACCACTCAGGGAAAACTTTCAGCCGGCCATCCTTTCGGTCTCTACCAATAGTAGTTTATGGGGGAGTATTCAGAAATTCAAGAATAATTCAATTTTAAATCTAAAGTAATATGATTGTAGATGTTTAAATTATGTTATAGAAAATTTGGCGTCATCAAAATTCTGTTCCTAGAAGTTTAATTGATGCTTTTTTAGACTCCTTTAAGGTAATAACATGTAAATGCTCTCCCTGTTCTCACTTAGTTTCGCGCTGTGACCTTTGTACAGCACGTGGTCCTGCCCAGTCCTGTCCCTCCCTCTCCCCCCGTAACATGGCGGCGCTCGTCAGGTCGGTGCGGTTTGTGAGGCGGCTGCCGGTTGCTCGCTCTCTGCGCCTCGGTCCCAGCTCCTCACCGGGCCACGGGGAGGTCGGTAACGGCGTCGCTCGTCACCGTCCGAGCGGCGCGTGGATCAGGTGAGTCCGTCTCAGTGGCTTGTCAGTGAGGAGAGGCCCGGTGTCCGGTCCCCGGTGTCGCAGGGACAGAGGCGGGTTACAGATGGATGGATGGATGGACGGTGGGCTGACCCAGGCATGGACCGGTGGCGGCTTCAAGTTAAACATCAGTCACAAATCTGGAATTTCAAACCGGATGAGTCTCGGCCACTTTTTTTCCCCCTTTAAAAATAAAATAAATAAAATTAAAATAAAGGAAATGGTGGGGGGAACAAATCAAACATCGTTTAATTTTCCTTTGAGATGAAGATGGCCCCGTAACCTGGGCGATTCTGCTCAACATTGTCATACCCGACAGACAGCCCTCTGACCTTGAGACCCACGTGTCGTGCAGCCAACATCCAGGGTGTGGTGTTGGGCAGGGATTGTAAACGTTCAAACATTAAGGTCGTTTATCTCCCATTATAGACTCGGCTCATTATTAAGACAGGTTTTCTTCTCACTCCAGATGACCCGAGCCCATTACTTCTATATCCTTTTTTTGCTTCTCTCTGGCCCTTCTCTTCTGTCTCCTCCCCTTCCTGTCACCTAGTCATGCTGCTTTTTGTTTCTCTCCTTTTGGGTACTTTGCCCTCCTCTGGTCCCTACCCCAACTTTTCACTATTCCTCGACTCTCCTGCTGCCGTCTCGGGCTTGACTTTCTTCTGGATAAGCCCACGGTGCCTGTGCCTTTCTTGGCATTCTCCGAAGGGCCCATCGAGGTACTCATCGCTGTCTCCTTATAAACAGCAACCCTAATTGCCCCATTCTCCTCTCTCGCTGACTTTTCCACCCAGCGTGGCAACTGGGGATTAATCCCGCCAAGCTCCTTGCCATCCCTCACACCACTGCGCCCTCTTTCTCTCACTCTCGCTCTCTCCTTTTCAATCCCTCTTCCGCTTCTCCTCCACCTGCCTCCCACTCCACTTTGGTCAAATTCTTGCACACACATGAAGAATGACCATTTGGGAAAGGCATCGCAGGGCTGTTCCTGCCCATGAAACTATACCCTAGTATGAGAGAATCTTGAAGGTATTGATTGAAGATTTAAAGGGTATCTGTCGCAATTTTGATTCATATCAGTACCTTTGGGTCCTGGAGGATAGCAACTTCAGTTTGGGCACAGGTCTCTGGACTAAGTTGTGAAGGGGTGATAAATGGTCTTTTACAATTTTCTTCAATGATGGCAAAGTCCCAATGCAGATTAAATTTGTGGTTTATAGGACATGCAATGGAAGGATTTCCCCTGGCCCATATGCAAGATCCGGGGCCGAGCTATGAGATGGATATTTAACAAAAAGGAAGTTGTCACTGAGTGTACCAGAGAGTGAATCAGTCTCACAGTGGGCATGTTACTTCATGACAGCCACTTACATGCACACCTGATTAAGCAGTTGATAAGTAAACCTGGAATGTGCCTTGAATGTCAAGGTGTCTTAACACAGCTCAAGCTGGTCTGTGTAGGTTCGGTGATAGTGCACCCTCACCTCAGAGTCAGACGGTTATGGGTTCAAGATTCAACCCAGAACAGATGCTTGAGCCAGGCAGTGAAGGGTACTATTAATTATCGACCAAACATACTCCCTAACGGAGCCTGAAGGGGTACACCAGTCAGTGGGAGCTGAGATTCTTCCTACTTATTGCTAGATAATCTTGGAGTAAACAGGGTGATCCTAGCTCTTCCCATGTCCTATCCATCACCAAGACTTGCTATATCCACCTCCACAACATCGCCCATCTCTGCTCCATCCATCATACTGTTAGGCCTCCAGAGATCAGAACTTTATATTAAATAGTGTTTTCAACAGCACTTCAGTGTAAAACCAATTAAGACTTCAATGTATTGGGAACTTCTCCATCCAGTAGGGTCCAGAGGATGATCCTTTGGGATCAGATCAGTGCTACTTCACTTCAGGCTGGTCATGCATGATTTCAATCCCAATAAGCTTTTCTATATTTTTTATCCTTATAGACTTCCCTCCCATTAATCTGCTCAACACTCTAAAATAACTAAGTTATGAGCCAATCTTTTTTCCTTCTGTCCCTCTAGTAGAGAGAATAGTAGTAGCCGATTTTGAATAAGGAACTAATCAGGACACCCCACATTGAAGTAGTTGAGGATGATGGGCGATACTTAGTTGAGGATGATGGGTGATGGGTCGGATGACATTTCAACATTTATTAAGTTGGATGCTGCAGGAATGAGAGAAAATATTTCGAAGGGCAGATTAATTTTGGATTGGATTCCTGATGACTAAAAACACTGTTGGATTTACAGACTTGGTTACAATTATTTCAGCTGCTGACTCAAGAAGATTAAATTGGAAAAGCCTGTGAGGGTAAATACATCAATAGTTTGCTGAGATTAGAACACTTCATGCATGGACACATTTAAGAAATATTTGTCTCCAGAAAAAGCTGTTGCAGATAGAGCTGTGTGAAAGATTTGACAAGGGGAAGGAAATTGAGTTGTAATTTTTCCCATTGTCAATATCAGTAAAAATAGCTCTGCTGTAAGTGTTCATGGGAGACATTTTGAATTGGTGGGGGACATTACTGAAAAATGCTGTCCTCAAGCAGCGCAGACCATCAAGTAAATACTGAGTAGTTTTCATGGTGCAAGGTCATAAAAACCTTATTCTGCCCACTCGAGAGAATTAACCCAGAATGTCCTGTTATAATTCAAGGTTTCTCCAACACTTTTAGCTTATGCTCATGGCAAAATGGTTCCCATAAGTAGAGCGAATGTTGTACAAAATGAAAATTGTATCTTTATACCTGCTATGAATGGGCTGACATGCCCACAATTAACAATTGCCCCAAAACTGCAAGGTATTGAACAGTGGAGATCACCTGGGATGCTCACCACATTCTCTTGATTTTGAAAAGTGGAAAATATGTCTGACTAGTACGAATAAGTCTATTTACAGGTTGAAGTACAAAGAAGCAGTAAGACACTGCAAGATAACTGACAGTACAGTACTTACAAATAATAAAAATAGAATCAATTCACAAGTTTAAAACACAGCGTTTGGGTGAAAGCTTTTGGTACACCTTCATGCTATAATATGGGCCTGAGGAAATCCTTCCATTGCATGTGTCGGAGTTCTGAGCCATGAATAACAACTGTTCCAACAAATGGCCCAAAAGCCACTACTCAATCTGCATCAGGATTTTGCCACCATTGAAGAAAAAATGTGGAAAACCGTCTTTTACCCCTTCAGAACATATTCCTGAAGCACTGAGCCTAGGCTGACGTTGGCATTCTCCAGTACTGTCCATTAGCAAGGATAGGGGTGTGCCGAAGGGGAAGATTTCTGCATTTTGGTATGAATCTCAGTTCATCCACAGAGTTCGGATCTCTAACCAGAATTAATAAGTGACAGAAATCTCCAGTACTTATCTCAGTCCAAAGGCCTTGGAGGACAGAGCTGTCAATCATCTGTAATCAGTGACACAATGGTTGGGGCTATTGCATGCCATGCAAATGAGCAGTTGCTCGTTTGTCCAGGTCTTGTATTACTGCTAATGGTTTGATCATCTATAATTTTATTAGAGCTAGAACAAACCCCTTGTATCCTGACTTTCAGGATCAAATCAACCTGGCTTGGTCCTGTAGAAAGTTATCTCTGGGTTCCACTTTGAAACTGGATAAGGACACAGTTTCCATTTTAACTCGTGCTATTTCAGAACTATATGAGATGAAATGCAGAAATCTTCCCATTTAGGCACACCCCTGTCCTTGTTCAGCTCCACTGGTTCCTTGACCCTAAAGCATCAACTTCAAGATCCTCATCTTTTTCAAATTCCTTCATGGTCTCTGCTATTTATAATCTTCTCCAGCTTTATGTCCCAGAGCACGCTGTATATCCCAGTGCATGCTAAATATCCCAGTGCACACCTTCTGTTGCCTGCACTGCCAACATTGGGGGCCACCTGTCAATCATTACACACTGCTGTTTGCAACTCTGTCCCTAAATCAGTTCCCCTTGCTACCTTTCTTATCTCCTTCAGAAGCATCTTAAAAACCTCAGGTGGCTGACTGCCCATCTGTTTGAATGTACTTTCAATCTTTCCCCTTCGCCAACAGCTTTACTTTCTCCTGCTCGGAATCCTTCTTCCACCTGCAGACTGCAAAGACCTTCTACCAGAGTAAGGGGTGCTATTTAAATGAGGGGAAAGATCCTGACATGCATAGGTTTGGAACAAACATGCCTACTTTAATTGGTATAATTTGGCTTTCTCTATGGAACTGAAGCACTAACAGTGATTCCGTACTGTTACAAGAGGAAATTTTGATGTTTTTACTTTTTAAAACTCTTTTTCCCTCCTGGAAACATTGACTTTTGCTGAGATACAGTTCCATTAGTGCCAGTTTCCCTCATGTACTTGGTTCAAGTTGCTATATGTGAGCTTAGACACCGTCAGTAAGCTTTTGGACAATAGAAAACACCACATCTGAGTCTGATTCTGTCTTCACCCAAAATCTACGTGCGCACTTTCTGGTCGTCATCATTAGATGGCAAACAGGAACACCTGTAGAGTCAAAGGGTGGTGAGGTCAACTCTGGTGCCCCTATTGCTGACCTGTCTGGATCAGCTAACTGACTACCAATGAGCGATCGAACCCGGGAGCTTCTTGTCTCTATGACTCAGTACTACATCAGGCAGTGCTATCATCCATTAAATCATTGGGTAGTGCCTCGATTTTAAACTTCTAAGTTAACTTGCAGAGTTAATATTTGCTGCTTGACTGTTGGTCTCCAATGTTTCTTGTGTGCTGTCAATTTAATGTTCCAGTTTGCCTGTGAATTAAGAGATCCTCTCTGATTTAGAATGTGTTTGTCAGTAGTAATGGTGACTTTTGTAAATGTGTGCAATCCACTAAAGCTATTTATAATTTTTAGCTTTTCCAGATCTCTGAACAGCAATGTGCGCTTGTGTGCTGTTGCCACAGAGCAGAAGACACCTACCAAAGATGAAGGAAGCCCAGCAGTTCGGGCCAAGCAGGCCTTGCAATTTGACTGGGCCTTGAACAAACTGGACTCTTCTGTTCGCAGAACAGGTCGCATCACCAAAACCCTGCTGCTTAAGGTTTTTCACGACATCTGTCGAACAGGTTTGGTTTTCGTCATATTTATGCTTGTAACATTTTTAAAAACTGGTTTCTCATTTACAAAGGTTTGCTTTCTGTTTGCATGATGTTCTTTTCCCCCTCCTGTCATTGCTAAATATCTACTTTAAAAAAAATTGTAGTAAATTTATAAAATCTCTTTTTAGTGTTCTCTTTTTCTCTTACGCATATTTTAAGATTTACATGATTACGTATATGTTTGATTTTTATTATTTAAATAATATTCCTACCTAGTTTACTCTGTCTCTACCATACTCCTATTTGAGCTTGAGCTGGAATCCGCATATTTAGGTCAGTCCCACGTGGGCTAAAAACACTGTTTCAAAGGCTGTTTTTATTTAACCATTGATTGAATTTTTTTTTAGTTTGATTTGATTGCATCCTTGTAGTGACCAGGTCCAACTATGATGCGATTTTTGGTTCGCTTGGTGGAGAGTTGAGTGTAGTTGAAATAAGTTGTCATGTTCTTTAAATAGAGGAAATAGGTTACTGGTTACTGGATTGTAGGGCAGCAATCTAATCAAGGTAGGGTTCCTATGATGTCATAAAAGGTTGGAGTAGAGAGGCTCAGCAGTTCTTCGGTTGAAGCCTGAGATTGGATTATTCTCCATAATCCAGTGACTGACAGTGTATAGATTTTTGACCTTTTTTTGATGGTGTTCGCTTCTGATATCGTTAATGCCAGTTGCATTTTGGCACTTTGCAGGTTGCTGAGTTATCTTGGATAGTGAAAATGAAAATGTTATTGTCCCCTATACAATATAAATTGTCCCAGTTGCATAAAACCATCTATCAATTTCACAACTCGACCAAGCACAAAGCCTACGATTACAGTGAGTTGCAGAATAAATATATAAAAGGATGTGAAAATCATGGTATATCATAACCTACCACATCAGATTTGGAATAAATTGGAAAAGAAACATTTTAAAGGGCAGGGATATGGTTCTGTTGATAGCTCTTTCAAGGAGACAGCAAAGGTGCGTTGGCAAAATGGCGGCCTCCTGTGCTATAAAATTCAATGATTCTACATCCATTGGAAATGCTTACAATAGAAGACAGAAATATATCATCTGGATTTTAGAAGTTAGGCATGCTCATTGGAGGTTGAGGGGTAGGAAGTGAAAGGAGCTTCGACTTTATATTTATGACTGGCCTGCAAAACCCATGATGTGGCTTAAAACGGATTCTTTTTTTCATTTCAATAAGTGCAATAAAAATTTGCGGGAAGAGCATGAAATACAAGGTTTCACAAATTGCAAGCTGTTTATCTAACGTTTCTTCAAAAACTATTGGTTATAATGTGAAAATTGATGGCACTGTAAGATCGTGATTTAAACAGATAAACTAATACATTGATGATGGTGTCTTAGGTTAGGAAATGCTTCAGATCTGAGGGGCTAAAAGGGTTAAGTTATGAGGCCATGTTACATAAACAAGGCTTGTACCCGCTTGAATATAGAAGATTAAGGGGTGATCTAATTGAAGTGTTTAAATTATTAAAGCATTTAATAGTTTCTCTCTGTCTACCCTTTTTCCTCTGATGGGAGTCCAGAACAAGGGGGCATAACCTTAAAATTAGAGCTAGGCTGTTCAGGGGTGATGTCAGAAAGCACTTCTTCACACAAAGGGTAGTGGAAATGTGGAACTCTCTCCCCCAAAAAGCTGTTGAGGCTCGGTCAGTTGAAAATCTCAAAACTGAGATTGGTAGATTTTTGTTAGGCAAGGGTATTAAGGGTTTCAGAACTAAAGTGTTGGAACCAAGGATGGAGTTAAGATACAGATCAGCCATGATCTAATTGAATGGCAGAACAGGTTCGAGAGACTGAACGGCCTACTCCTGTTCCTATGCTCCTGTGAGTAAGGTAGCACATAAGAATCCATTTCAAATCTGAAAGACCATTATAGAATAATTGTTGTTCTTAAAGACTCCAATCTTCATTTTTTCAAAAAAAAATAAAATTAATGTCTGAGTCAAATATAATGGGGTACACTTGGTAGGGAGTGATGGTTTCTGGAAAATACGTTTTCTCAACCACAGCATTACTGGTTTTACCATCCGGTGAAGGGCATGCACGGTTGGTTTTCCTCCTAGTTTGACACTAGTTTCTAGTCCTCTTGACAGTAGAGGCAAAGTGAATGGCCAGTTTCCAGACCTCTGCCAGTGCTGCCTACGGCTGTCACTAGAAGGTGCATAGCTGATCAGTAATGCCAGCCATCACTAGATTTCCTTTTTTCTGTAACTCCTCACTCCAGCAGGGAATGACCTCTACTTGATGGGGCTGAAACTAAGTCACCTTCTTCCATGATGCTGTGCTGTATTCCAGTGTGCAACAACATCTCTGACACACAATTTTTTTATGCTATACATATAAAATAATCCTTTTCAACTTTCTCATTACTTCACCTCTCCTGTTCACTGTTCTCATATTGCTGCAAGATCAGTTCGTGCTGTACTATATGTCTTTTCAGTAGCAGTTTAAGGCTGGGGCTTGGAGGAAGAAGGTGTACACCAAAGTAATGTGAATATTGATCGGTGATGGGACTTGTGTGTAGTATTTCCATTGATGTCATCGTGTTGCAAGTGTGTTTTGTGTTAATGCTGTCCAGCATACGCTGAATGCAGTATAATTTTTGATGGATTTGGCGGTTATGTTCCTTCTGTGATGCCACTGTGTCAGAGAAAAGTTTGGAGTTGCTCGTGGGAATCAAGCACTGGTTTCAAGGCTGCACAATTTAAAAAAAAAATTTGAGACATGACATGCGGTAAGTGTAGCATGCTTGGGAAGAAAAAAAGGTGACTTTGGACCGAAGGTTCCCAAAGCTCTCCATCACTGTGGGTTTTTCTCATGTCATTTTTGTCTGTTGTAGACTAATTGATAGAGATTGATTGCTATGATTAGTCAACAGCTCCATTATAATTGTATCATGCAACTACAAGGATGGTAGAAGGCAAACTCGATGGACCTTGGTCATTTCTCGTCTAGCAATTCCTATGTTCCTGTGAAACCCCCAAGTGAAAACCAAAAGCCATAGTGTAGGATTTTGCCAAAGTTGAAAAGAGTAAAAGAAAAGATGAAGTAAGTCAGGAGGTAGTGATTAGTTGATGCCAAGTTTGGGTTTGAAAAACCGTAAGCTTGCAGAAGGAAGGGAAGACTGAGGGAGGTAAAGAGTGCTAAAGTTTTGAAATCCTGGTAAAGCAGCTAATGTCGGAGATTATACAGTGACTCTTGATTTCAACACATTGGGATTGTAGAAGGAGGAGGAATGTGTGGGATAGTGTATGACTCCCAGAATTCCTCCGGTGCCCATTGTTAACTGGCTGCAGGAAGGTGTGCAAGTGTGCCAGAGGCTGGAAACTCCACGGATTTAGGAAAGGAAATCAGACCTGCGGCCACTGTGGTGCTATGTGTACATCCTCCAGCACTGCCAGAAAGGCTCAGATGACCTAATTTGTTTCTCTACAATACAACACCTCAAAATTACTTCCAAAGAGCTTCACAGCCAATGAGGATGTGAAAGATGCCATGCAAATTCGAGTTGTTCTTCTTTTGTTTGTAGTCTTGAGGTTATCTGAAATCTTGAGATTAGATGACAGCCCTTGCTCCATCGCTGCCATTTTTCAAATAGTTGCACAGGATAATAGTTACTTTGCAGTTCGAAAGTAGTTTGTGTTCGCAAGATCATGAGATAGGTACAGGTGAGGAAGGCAATTTTGCCAATCTTAACTCATCCATTCAGAAAGATTCTAGCCTTTCCCACCATCACAACATTCAGCAGTTTTTAAAATGATTCCATATATATTAATCGCTGTTTGTGATGAACATCCCGACATCAGCCCTAAATTTGCATTTTACTAGTTTTAATCTGTGCCCACTGTCATGGTTTAGTTTGAAGTAGAATTCCTGATTTACATTTTCTATAATTGTTTGCTTTCATATATAGCTCCCTTCTCAGTCATCTAATTTCAAGGCTGAAAAATCCAAGTTTTTCCACTGTTTCCTCACAACTCAGTCCTTTGGCACTAGGGATCGATCTTGTGGCTCTTTTGAGCGGCCTCCAAAGCTTGAGTCTCTTGTGTCTGTGACCAGAATTGGACATGGTACTCAAGGTGTGGTCTGGCCAGACCATGTGCTAGCATTACTGGGAGTGAAAGGAGTTATATCAGTACTAAGTGAGATTGAAGGGATGTTCCAAGCCTGTTTTATGTTTTTGAAGTTGTTTTACATGTACCACTGTTCTCAAGTTGAAATTAGAATCATAGAAAGGTTACAGCATTGAAGAAGGCCATTTGGCCCATCGAGTCCATGCTGGCTCTATGCAAGAGCAATCCAGCTAGTCCCACTCCCCCGCCCTTTCCCCGTAGCCATGCAATTTTTTTCCTTTCAAGTACTTATCCAGTTCCCTTTTGAAATTATTTAAATTAGGCTATGATGTGGTACAGTAATAAGCTGTTTTTTTGTGTGTTTCGCTCAAATGGCTTGTCATATGGTCTCAAGTCTGCATCAGAACCTAAAATAACTTGCTGGGTATAATCTTACTCAGGGAAGTTGCATGTCTTATATGAAAGAGAAGGTGCAAAAAAAAATGCAGATCTGAAGGGGATTGGCATCCTTGAACACTTTGGTCTGGAATTTAAAAAAAACTTGAATTTTCTGACTGAATACAATTATCTTGTTGCACCATGCCTGGTTAAGTACCATTAGAGAGCACAGTAACTACCCACCCACTACTTCTTTCTTCCTTTTCTGTCTCCCACAGGAAAAATATACAGTATATAGAAATTGATCTAGAAAACAGTACTTGTGTATAACTCATGTATAACTCAATCTTTGGGTTTATTTTGTGTTGACAGTGACGGATTACATGCTAGGTATTTTCTGAGTGACCTGTTTACTCCTTTAGTTGTCATTTGTAACCTGTGATATCACAAACTTGTACGGTGGAAAAAATGACACCGAGTCAGAGTGTGTACTGCAGGTGTGCTGTGCAGTATGTGCTACAGCTAGAACTTTAAAAAGAAATATGAGCTTGCACCCCTGTTCTAGGTAGAATCTAGATCACTTTGTGATGTTGACCTGATGGGAATTTGTTAGTTCTTTTATCTGTTGTCACTCTAGTTGGGTTTTCCATACACCCTACCTAACCCAACAATGTTGTGCGTTCTTTATATCTTTTAATGTATTTTTTAAGGTAAAAAATATATTTTTTTAAAACCAGGCTTTCCAAGTGGCAATCAAGCCTTGCTTCTGCTGCGTAGCTGTGGTTCCCTACTTCCAGAGATACAACTGCCAGAAAGAACAAATTTGGCTCACAGAATCTGGGATAAACTGCAAGAGCTAGGTATGGACATGAGTAGAGTCTCTTTCCTCTGCCATAATGAAGTGGGCCACTCTTGATAGATAATACAAATAGTTGGTGTCTCCTCAGATGCTTACAGTAGATTATGAAGAGTCCTCAAAGTTTGATCGTACACATATGGTACAGCAACATCCCAGCATGCAAATGAAGGCAATGTAAAATTACATAATTGACTTTATTTTTTCCTGGACTGAAGGGTTGATTTATTTTGTTGTAGAACTTGCTTTGACCAGATAACCAATAAAGTGTTAAAAACACTCAAGCATTTCTCGCATTTTACATGACACTTTCTTTTCAAAATGTTTTGTCCTCATTAATAAAAAGAATATTATGAGCATAGCTGGCTTTTTGAGTTCAAATGCCTATGATGGCAAAGGGTTAAATACTGATGTTAACAGTTATAGAAATTGTGTAATAAATGTGACCGTAATGTGGAGGAGGAGATTGGCAGTAGCAGGCTATGCTATGCATTGAGGCAATGTTTTGCATAAGGCTTTATCCAGCAAAAGATTCTGGCAGATAATTGGAAAGGCGGGTAATTGATGTGCAGATAATTGAGATCTCATTGTAGTTTCTTTATTGTGAACAGAGTCTCTAATGAGGGGACAAAATCAAGAAGCCATCAAAAGAAATATATAATAAAGAGCAGCGTTTAACTTGACGCTTCCTTAGTGCATGAAAATGTTTGTTGAGTTTCAGCGTTGCTGTTGTTTTATAACCCCAAACACACAATGTTCCTTTACTTTTTTTGGTACTCAAATAAACCTTAAATTTTAAACACAATACACCTTTTTTGTGATTCTTATCCATGTTTAGCCAGTGAAAATCACAGTCTTCCAGATTTATTCTGTTTTACAACAGTTAAGCATCGTTGTGACAAAGTCTATTTGCCATTGTCACAAGTCTGTTCATTATCTCACAAATGTGAAAGATTGATGCTGTGAATTTATCCTGTTTTACGGTGTATGAGCAAGTAAGCTAAAAGATTGCTTCCATTTCTTTTGTGTGACTATTATCTACAATGGCAGTAGCTCCAGGCAAGTTACTATGTTCATAAACACTTCTTAAAAAATTTGAAAAATCTAGGTGGCAGATAGATTATATAATTCATCTGCACTGCTGTAAAGGCATAGAAGTAAACTTTATAACCGTCAAGCACGTTTCCTCGATTTGGCTTGAATAAATGGTCAGGTGATAGTTATTTTATGATGTTTTATTGAGCTACTGTGCCAACAAGATGTTTAGTCTCAAATTCTGGGGATAAATCACTAACATATTACGGTCACATTTACTATGCAATTTCTGTAACTATTAACATTATCAGTATTTAACCCTTTGCCTTCATAGACATTATGAGCTCAAAAGGCCAGCTATGCTAATAGTATATATTTTTTATTAATGAGGACAAAACGTTTTGAAATGAAAGTTTTGTATAAAATACTAGAAAGGCTTGAGTCTTTTTAACACTTTATTAGTGTATTTGGTTGAAGTGAGTTCGACAGCAAGATATAAGTAAGCACACTCAGCTATTGCTACCAACTACGTGTGAGACTGTTGCACCATGATGCATGTTAACCTTCTGCTTGAAAGGATCACAGCAGTTATCGCTGACTATGGCACCTGTAGAGTTCCAAGACACATTAAAACAAAGAGTAAATTTAGCCATCTTTATTGTCAGGATAAATGTTCAGAATTGGAATCTGTTAACGACAATGTATAAAGTGATGCACGATATCATCATTATACTAATAGTTTGCCAAATAATAGAATATAACAAGCTGAATTTAAGCTTTAGTTAACTTGGTACTGCTTGGAGCTGTGAGGGAACAATGAGCTTAATTAATCGTCTTTATCTTTTCAATTTTTTTTCGTGAATTTGTGCTCATTAAGGTGACGGATGTTAGTTTGGGGAATGCTGTGCTTTTAATTTTAAGCATGCAGGTCAGGTGTGGCACAGTTACATCCAGAGTAAAACTCCCTCTCCTCTGTCCTAGAGGAGCATCCCCAAATGTTTCTCCATTTCCCACCTGAGCGATCCTGTAGCCTTGAAGTGAGTTTGCCAATTAGTGCTGAATTATGGTAAGTTTTATGCAATGGATCTATGCCCAATAGGAACTGGGTTGGGATAGACTAAATACATTTGGTGCAGGACCTTTACAGCTAGTAGACAAGAGGTTTTGATTATATCATTTTGGGCTAAATTTGATCCTAAGTTCCAACGGTGAAGAGCGTTTTTACCTTCCAAGTTGTGCAGATGGAGTATTTGCCAGTAACTGAGTTGAAGTGTGCTGGTTATTTTCTTCTCACCAATGATCTTTGATACCTAGGTGCTGCTTATGATGTGAGCCATTACAATGCACTGTTAAAAGTCTACCTTCAGAATGAGCACACATTTTCACCAACTGATTTTCTGGCAAAAATGGAATCTGCAGATGTGCAACCTAACAGAGTAAGTTATTACCCTATTTAGTGTGCAGTTTCAAAATCTATTATTTCTCTATTTTACAATTGCTATTTTGATTAAAACTCTTAATGTTTCCTATGTTGAGAGAACATGAAATGTGCACTTAAATGTCACATTTTACAACAGTTATTGCAGTTGTCCCATGTAAAGTTTAGAGCCTGGAGATTCTCCCCCTCTCCTAAATTGCACAGATCCAATACAGAAACATGTTACTACTCAGTTTTCTTAAAACATATATTTTTCCTTTTGGGATGAAACCAAATTGATTTTCATACTTTTTCTTTTAAAAAAAAACAAACTCTACATATTTTGAGTAATTTATTTTGATTTTGTAGATGAAATTGCATGTACAGATATTTTTTATTTACTAACTTATTTATTCTTTGTGTATATTTGAGAACCAGTAAGCAAACAGGTACATTTTTTGCAAATGAAACGAAGCAAATACTTGGGAATGTTGAATTTGTGCAAAATTTTTTTTTCCCCCCCTCAATAAACAGGTTACCTTCCAGAGATTGATAGCAGCATATTGTAATGAAGGAGATATTGATGGTGCAAGGTATGGATTTTAAAATGATTCTTAATGTTCTATAATGACTGTGGAAATGCTAATAACCTAGGAAATGCTAATAAATGTTTGGTTTTGTTCTCATAATAATGAACCAAAGTTTGAGGAGTAATTTTAAGTATTTTTATTATGAAGAAGCATACCTTAAAACATTTTTAAAAAATCAGTTATGAATACATAAGTACTCAGTCCTTGATGCTGAAAAGCCCAAATGTTGCAGAGGCTGAAAAATACATCAGGGAACAGACCTTCAAGGGGCTTCAAGGATGTCTACTGTGTCTCACTTGGTAACTGGTTCAAATATTTTAATTGCAGTTTAAGCCATTTGTTTGCGATTTCTTATGTAATTTTTCCTCCTGTTTACCATTTGTGATCATGTTTTCTGTGTGCCCTTGGGTTTCAAGCACACAGATTAATACAGTTTCAATTGTATTGAAGTGGGAAATGAAAACTCAATGCTCTTCATGCAGAATGTCATCTAGAACACAGCTCAGGTTCAAATTGTTGCAAATCCTGAGTAAGTCTTGTGGGAATTGTACTAAATGTTTTAACTCCCTTCTGCTACACTTTTTAATCAAGATACACAAGGTTTTTATCCTGTTTAACCCCCAAAGTGAAATAGTTCTATTAAGATTCTAGGGGTTGTGCATTTTTGGCACTTCTCTCTATTAAGGTATTTTCTTCTAAAAGTATTTTTCACCCTAAAGGTCTAATGTTCTAAGTAAACACATAAGAATAGATACAAGGGTTTTGTAGATTTGAAGCTAAGTACAGTGGTTGGTCAAATCAGTGTTGTATCTTACTGGCTTCAGGGAATTGGTTAGGAATTCTGGGATTTAATGTTGCTTTTTAAAAATATACATATTTTACTCTACTGAAGTTTTTTTTCTAGTTTCCTGAATTCCCCCTAAAATTCAAATAATTATGATAAACTATTATGCAGAAGTAAAAATGTAATTGTTTTTACAATGGCATTGTGCATATCAGTACTTAAAACTGCACTATTGCTTTTGGGGCCATTTTTATAAGAAAGAATTTGGATTTATATTGCGCTTTTCAGATCCTCAGGATGTCCCAGAGTGCTTCACAGCCAGTAAATTGCTTTTGAAGTGTAGTCACTAATTTGTAGGCAAACATGACAGCTAATTTACACACAGCAAGGTCCCACAAGCAGCAATTGAAGTTAATGACCAGTTAATATGTTTTTGGAGGTGTTGATTGAGCGATAAATATTGGCCAGGCAACAGGGAGAATTCCCCTGCTGCGCTTCGAATAGTGCTATGGGATCTTTAGCGTCCACATGAACAAGCAGACAGGCCCTCAATTTAATCTCTCATCCAAAAGACAGCACTACCGACAATGCAGCACTCCTGTATTGAAGTGTCTGTCACTTCTGACTCAAACGAGAGTGATATCACTAGTCCAAGCTATTCTAAGATTTAAAAAAAACTGACTAAAAATATGTTGCCGCCTTTGCTATGTTGGGATTGTCTTAATGCTAATTGATAGCTTAAATGGTTGAACATTTAATTTCCAACCAGGTGGTTGTGTTTTCAAATCCCACAAACTCTCTGGAATTTTATTGGTCCTTGGGTGGATTGCTACATTAAGCTCCATGTAGAATTGAGACAGGGCATTTTGGGTGGGGTGTTGAGCAGGAGAAAAAGAAAATTGCTCTTGTGCAACGTGGCACACTGGTCATTGTCCAGAGGAACCAATTAGACAATCACAGAACAGTATTAACAATGGTTGTTGAAGTCCATGGCTTACCTAGCCTATAGATCTAGTTGAAATGTAGGTATGTGGTTGAGTGATTTGAAGGGAGCAGAGGGGAAACAATTCTGAAAATTTAGCATGAAATTAAACATCTTCAGATATGCCGCCAGTTTTGAATGCAATACCCTGCAAATTAAATTTATGAATATACTTACTACGGGCTCTGTGATATCGACTTGCTTGATTTTGAACTTTTAAAGAATTGTGCGCTATCAACCCAGCCTCTGAACAGGGTAAATTGATGCGCATGGAAATGTCTGAGAATAGAAGACACGCCCACAAAATTTCTCAGGAAGAGAAGTCACGCCCACAAGCAGGCAAGCAGACTTCATTCATTTTAAGTTAGTATTCTGGAAGTCATTGTAAATAAAAAAAAATATTTTTTTAATTAAAAAAAACGTAGAAATAATTGAGTAAAATTAAAGAGACAGAAGGGAAAAATTTTAAAAATTAAAAAAATAATTTTTTAAAGTAAGTTTTCTTTTAATGACCAAAAGCAATTAAAATAAGGTGACTCCACATTTTTAAAATTTAATTTTTAGTTGTTTTGCAGTCAGTAAGACTAACCGCGCTTTTAAAACTTAGTTTAGACCTGGTATTTTTAAGTGTACCTTTTGGTGGCGTAATTAGTTACTTTCCAGCTGAGCAGGTGAGCAAGTTGTGATTTTTTTTTAATGATTTCAATGATTGTAGCGTGCAAGGGCCCTTTAATTCGCAGCTGTCAAATCGCAGGCAATCCAATAGAAACAAGTTCACTATTTCTGCATTTTTGTGCACGTGTGCAAACGGGAGAATATGCTCCTTCGATTCTCCATTAAAAACGGAGAGTGCTGTTCAGCTCCTCCATTATTTCGGGAGCAATTTCTGGCCCCGTTGATTTGAACAATGTCATTTCAAAGATAATTAAATTTTTACTTATGCATAATAGTTTATCATTATTTGAATTTTGGAGGAAATTTAGGAAACTGGAAAAAACAGTAATTGCTGAACTTCAGTAATGTAAAATATATATATATATATTTTAAACAATCATGAAAGAGATTGAAATGAACAGGTTTATTGGTCAAAGGATAGTTACATTAACATCAAAAAGTTTTGGTATTTAGTTTTGGCTTATAGGTGCTGTTTTAATTGCTTTTAATAGACTATACAAAGATGACTCTAAAATGTAATAGCTATAGAGATCAGCAATGTTAATATTTATTGATGATTCATTCTCTTGCCTTTTAGTAAGATTCTAGGTTTCATGAAGAGTAAAGATCTACCAATTACAGAGGCAGTGTTCAATTCCCTGGTGACAGGACATGCACGGGCTGGGTATGTAAAATACTGCAGCTAAGATTTGGAAGGCATATTGTTAAATCTTTTTTCTTAAATCTATATACATATCTATATTATTCATGTATTAAAATCTTAGATCTCTGTGCACTTCCTGTCAACATTTTCTATTATAAATATGGGTATAGTAGTGTAATGGTTGTTACTGGACTAATAATCCAGAGTACACGAGCTCAGATCTCACCATAGCAGTTTGAGAATTTGAATTCAGTTAAAGCAATCTGAAAATAAAAAGTTGGTATCAGTAAAAACCGAACTGATTCACTCACGTCCTTCAGGGAAGGAAACCTGCCGTCCTTATTCAGTCTGGCCTATATGTGACTCCAGCTCGACACCAATATGTTTGATTCGTAACTGCCCTTTGAAGTGGCCTAGCAAGCCACTCAGTTGCAAGAAGATGACCCATAACCACTTCCTCATGGGAACTAGGGATAGGCAAGCAACACCCACATTCTGAGAATGAATGATTTAAAAAAGAATTAAAATCCTAATTTTTAATGGAAAATGTCTCCATAAACTTGTCATGCTGCAATTGCACCCTCCTGCCATTGGCGGTTCTGAAGATTTGGACTTTCCTTGCAACTACCTTCGGCACTTCCTCTCTTCTCTAATTGCTTCCCCATCTCTAACTACTTTCTCCCACTTAAGGTCATCAAATGTGTTGTTATCTCCCACCTCCATGCCTGTCTTTTCCAAAACTTCCTATTTTAATTCCTCTAGTCTGGCTTCCACCCTTCATGTAGGACTGAGATCGTCCTGGCAAAAGTCACGAATGACAGCTTCTGTGGCTGTGACCATGGTGTATCATTCCTCCTCATGCTCTTCAGTCTTTTTGCAGTGTTTAACACCATGCCATCCTCCTCCAACACTTCTCCTCTGTTGTACTGCTCCATCAGACTGTCCTTGTGTATTTCCACTTCAAGCTTTCCAAATGCATCCGGTATATCTCCAGCAATGGTTTCTCTTCCCTTGCCTGCACAGTAATCTGTTAGAAAATTTCTGTTCTAGAAATATATTTTCGAAATATAGGATAATGCACATTCTGTCCGTTACAAGGTAATAAGCTGCCTTGATGTTGACATATATGAAAGTGGAGCACAAGTAATTCATGTACATTATCGAATCTCAATCTTGGAATATATTCCTGAGTGTAATGTTTATAATACGTACAGACTTAAGGATTTCTTGCTATTTGTTGTGCACAGTGACAGATTGCAGGCTTTCACAATGAAATATTGGGATTTATTTAACTGTATGATAGAAGGGAATATTGTGCTTGTACATGATAGTTGTTTACTTTTAACAACACTTGTTCCCATGCACCCTTTCCTGGGTAAAAAGGGCAGGTCACAAAATTAAATCCAGGGATCTGCTGTTCTGTTAACCCCACTTGCATTTTAATTTGACTGATGTGAGTTGGCTTGTCTACCTCGCTTCCCTTTCCAGGAATAATTTGATCATGATCTTGCAATATGCAGAAACATGGATGTCAATTTGCATTATGCTACTTTTTTTATTTTTGTTTCATTTTAGCACTATTAAGTGTTTGTAAACGTCTTTCAGTAGATACTGGTCTCAGATCTGACCCCCTTGAAAATTTTCTCTGTGGCCAGAATGTGGATTGTGTAAAGTGCTTACTAAATTCTCTGTTGTGGAGCTTCATTTCTGCCTCCAGCTGCTTCTCTGAGGAAGGGGGAGCATGTAGCAAGGGTCTCTTACTGGGTCTTGCTGTAAGAAATAACTTCAACATGACCATTTTGGACATTGTATTTAAGTGATTCATCAGGCACATGGTAATGTCTTGGTGTTCTAGCCATGCTTTTCTTCCTGCTCCCCAAAAAAGGTCCTTAGTATGTGGTTTAATTATGTGATTTCATTCAGTTGGTAGCACTCTTGGTTTTGAATCAGAAAGTTAAAGGTTCAAACCCCATTTCAGAATTTAAGCTCCAAATTTGGGCTGACATTCCAGTGCAATGCTGAGGGAGTGCTGTATTGTTAAGTGAGACATTAAATGTTGCAGTGATTCAAGTGGGTGTTGAAGATCCCATTCAAAGAAGAATAGGGAGTTCTGCTGGTGTCCTGGTCATCATTATTCCCTTGGTCAACATTCTTCCCTCTACCAACCATGATAAAACAATTAATAAGATTAATCACTGTAATTAGTTGGAACTTGTGTGCAATATGGCTAAAATATTTAGCTACATAACAGCAGCCTCTGCACTTCAAAGTCATTTATGGTATTTGGAGCGCTTTGAGATGTTTCTGGGAGACAAATTGTTGTTTTCCTTTGTTTTGCTTGTGCCCAATGCACTAATTCTTCATCAGATGCTTTGTGTGCATTTCTGAACTAATGCATCTTTGAGCATTGATCTATTTCCATAGTTGAATCTAAACTGAATAGGACAGTTACTGTATGAATCGAATGTTGCAGCTGGCAGAACCCTGCATTTTGTGCACATTATTTTATCTGGTTTTGTGTTTAAATTCGTAAATTTCTGTTTCAGTGACATGGAAAATGCAGAGGGCATTCTGACCGTGATGAGAGGTGCAGGAATTGAGCCTGGTCCAGATACATATGTTGCCCTGCTGAATGCATATGTTGAAAAGGGAGATATTGAGAACATGAAACAGGTACAAAACTAGGCAGTAGCTGTCAGTCACCGCTGTCGCTTTTATTTGAGTCAAACTTAATTACAATAGATTGAACAGAATAATGTTTATATAGAAACATTGGGCCAGAATTTGCTGTCACAATAATGGTGAGGCTAAAGGTGCTCACCGTTATTTATGCACAAATGCTACAGCTACTTCAGGTGAGGGGCAGATGTGCGATTAAACGTGGAAATCCAAAAGTTGTTGTCTGAATTGCGCCGTCCCGCCATTAGCTTCTTGAAAACGCCATCTCTCTGTCTGGCTCACGATTGAAATGCATTGAACGGTGTGAAGTTGCTGTATTTGCGTAGTTGATACAAACTGAACTCGCCACAGAAAGTTAAGTCTTGTCCATTTGAGTCGAAGTACCCTTTTAACGACATGATAAGTGTTAATTACGATCAGTCAATCTCTCGGGAACTGAAAATTAACTATTACAGGTGTGGAATCTCATTCTTTCAGGTTTTATTTGTTGGAGATTTTAAACATGTTAAATTTTTTGTTTTACTTTTCGTTTCTGTCTCTCTTTTCTCTCTCTCTTAATCCAATCTTTCTTTCCCTCTCTTTATTTCTCTTTCTGTACCTGATTTAACATTGAGTTCACTCACTCTAATTTACACTTCCTTCTCAGTTCTTGCGCTGGTAATTTCACAATCCTTCAATCTGATTGGTTAATGAGATACACAGTTGTTTGTCCTGTTCATTCAGGTCCCAGATGCCCGGTTTCCCTCGCAGCAACATTATCACCTCGCACTTTCAGCAACTTGCCATGCAAAAAACTTAAAAACTTAAATGTGCAAGGGCAAGTCTAATTAACGGCAGACACCATTAGATGCCCTACCATGGCAAATTATGGCCCATCATGTAAAATTTATAGGATATCCTTCAGAATGTAGGATTAGTTTTGTGTGAAAATCCCCAAAATTCAGGATGTGTGGTCATTTTACTTGTAATGCTTAATCATTTATTGAAATGCAGACATGTCATAATTTTGAAGTGGTCTTTGTTTCAAAAATATTAAAGAACCAAGAGTATTGGCTTTTGCAGCTGTCAGGGTCTTTGAGTGTAAAAAATGCCTAGAATTTGCTTTCAGTGGTGGGAAATTCTGCAACTTCAATAGGTATGAGTCTTTGAAGTACAGTTGAAACATAGCGGTGATGGTGAGAAAGGAATATTTTCCAGTTGCAGCAGCAAACAGTCTCTGGTGAGAGGTGTGTAGCATTGGCAAGATGCAGAGTAATCCTCAATTTTCTTTACCCCAATCTTTTACTTTGGTCCCAATTCCAGAATAAAATGTCCTACTGCACCACTTGAAATTTTTTGTTTCCTTCATCAGCTGATTGCTGATGAGTGCAGTATTATGGGCAGTTTTGTGCTGTGGATCCATGCTCATTAGTAATTGGATTGACATTGATGAAACTCGTTTCACATAGACTCTTCTCTTTGCTGGCTGGAAGGATACTTTCATTTGATCAGTTCAGGTTGGGTCCCTGCTGAAATTAACTCTTGAAATCAAAAAGAAGACTGGTGCAAACCTGCAGTTCCTTCTGTGGCATGTTCATTATCTTGATTAGGGGTGGGTAGATAAGTCACCCTGGGTGGCAAAACGCATCAAGTACCCGGTGTCACAATGTGTCATTAGCAGAGTTCTAGGTGTAAATTATTTGAGAAAGGGGGTGTGGTGCAGGTGTTGGGGGAGGGCAGTGGTGGTAGCTCAAGAAAGGGGGCAGACAGATGAGAAACCTGAATGCCAGCTGATGCTCTTCCCAAATGAAACTCATTCTCTGGTTAGTAAAACACTAATTTCAGCCACAGAAAATATTGCTTGTACTATTTCATAATTTGCCGTAAGTGCAGGCATTTCGTGATGTTGAAGTTGTTTTGTTTTAAAAATGTAAAAAAGAGAGTACTGAAATTTTTTGCAGTATTGAAGTGACATGCTTCTCATATAATACCATGAGATCTCATCTAAGCTCCAATAATCAAATGAATATTTGTAGAAGATAAAATTAGATAAATTTTCAAAGCATTTTGATTGTTTGTACACATTTTGATAAACTTTAAAAATTGCCATCTGGTCTGTGGTATTGGTACAGAATTTCTAGTGCAGTGCTTAGTGCATAATACTCATGTTGGTGGTATGGTTCTTTGTTTCTCCTTGTTCAATGTGTGCATTACCTGATCTGCTGTCCTGTGGTGTGCTGTAAAAACTAGTTATACAGAGACTAGCACAAGTTTGGGAGGAAGTAAAAGGGCTCAGATTTTCAAACTTAATGCCTGTGTTTTTTTTAAAGAGTGGGTTCGTTTGTAAAAAAAAATCCTTTAAATTCTGGTTACAAAATGGATGTAAGTCACAGATCATAAGATGGTGACTTTCTCCAAAATTATTTTCTTCTGCTCAGATTTTGGTTCCATAGATGCTACATTTTGTAGGTACCTGGTTAGTAATTGGTAGGTTTACAGCATAAAAGAATTGACAAGTTGGGAGAGAGAAGAGATTAAAAGGTGTTGAAGGAAAAAAACAATTTCTCTTTTAGCACTGCCTTAAGATATTTGTGTGATTTGTATCTAATGCCTATTTTTGTATGGTTAATCTTTCCCTTGTTGATAGACACTGGAGAAAGTTGAAAAGACAGATGCCAGCCTGATGGACAGGGACTTGATGCAAATTATCTTCAGCCTGGCCAAGTCTGGCTATCCACAATATGTTCAGGATATAGTGGAGCGGATGAGACATGACAGGGGATATGTACCAGGCAAGTTCCACACCAGTAGTGCACATATATGGTGATCAGTTGTGATTCCTCAAACCTTATTGTAAAATACTTGACTGGGAATTTGGCTTAGAGTGCAATAAACATTTTCAATTTTTTTTTTAACTTTAAAAGTGAAACCATTTTTTTTTCTGTTTGAGTGGATAAAAAGAGTCAACCGATCCTGGTCATTCTTTTTCTCTTGCCATTTTCCCATGATCCTGCAGAGTCTGGTAAAACGTATCCTCTTGGAGAAGTCTAAATGTGTGCGTTGGACAAAAAACCCTTGTCCGGTGCTTGAGACTTCATTGCTAAATCACCAACGTTTTGTTATTTTTATGTACTGCAGAGGATGTGTGTTCTACTGAATTACTGTTCTAAATGTTTATGAGCGATGAAAAGAAAAACTGCAAAAGGTGGAAATGTACAGAAGTTGGTCAGCATCTGAAAGAGAGGTTATCTGACTACACTTCTATTTCTTTATTATAAAAGGGAAGTATCTGTATTCTTTTTGGCATCTTGGTAATATCCCTTGGTTGCCCTATTTCATGCTTTAGATTTGGGGACTGGAGGCAACTTAGAAGCACAGAATTTGTGTCGAACTCCTTCATGTGACATTAAGTTCTGCTTTACTAACATAATGAATCATAGTATCATAGTAGGTACAGCACAGGAGGAGGCCATTCGGCCCATTGTGCTTGTGCTGGCATTTTGAAAGAACTATCCAATTAATCCGATTCCCCTGCTCTTTCCCCATAGCCTTGTAAATTTTTTCCCTTCAAGTATTTATCCAATTCCCTTTTGAAAGTTACTATTGCATCTGCTTCCACCACCCTTTCAGGCAGTGCATTCCAGATCATTACAACTCGCTGCGTAAACAAATGTTTCCTCATGTCGCCTTTGGCTCTTTTGCCGATCACCTTAAATCTGTGTCCTCTGGTTATCGACCCTTCTGCCACTGGAAACAGTTTCTCCTTATTTACTCTGTCAAAACCATTCATGATTTTGAACACCTCTATCAAATGGGACAGTGGATTTTGGAAAGCACAATCCATTCATGATGTATCATGTGAGGGCAAATTCTACACAAACTATTTATTATCAGATTCTTTCAGCAGTCTGAAGCGTAAAATAGGACAACAAGGAATGATGCAAGTAAATTTTCCAGATATCTCTAGTCATAACATTTAGGATTATGGGACAATTCAGCAGACTCTCTCTTGCTTTTGAGATTTACCTTCTGTAACATTTTAACAGCTGAAGGGATACAATGCATTTCATTTGCAGTGTTCTGAAAGTAAACTGAAATTTTAACCATATACATTTTTGTTCTTTTTGCTCTAGCTCTTGGTCTATTTTAAAAATTGCTTGAGAAATCCTGTTGGTTGAGAGGGCCTTTTAGGAACCCTAACATTGGGCACATTCACAACTTCTTGCCAGGGCAAATTTCTGATTAAAGGCTTTTTGCCTGATGGGAAGAGTAAACCATCTTCCCATAGGAAGGGTACATTGTTCATACCCCAAGCAGCTAAATCAAAAGTAGTACTGATATTAGGGTTGCAAGAGGAGCAGGTTGTTTGGGCTCTTCTGGGCAAGGAAATGGTGTACAGTAAGAGGAAACTTCAAAGTTGAGATGGAAGGGTGGGGAGGAAACAAACAAAAAAAAATTAGAAACTGTAAAATATGATAGGTTTTCCAATTATATAGGGATGTATATGGAATAAAAAGGATTACTGTTTTGAATTAGATTTTTTCTTCTTTTGTGGTAAGGTACAATTAATGTTTTTGAACAAGTTTGATGGAATGCAATACTTTCTACACTTATTAACTGCTTATATGAGGTTATGCACAATAAAACCGAATACACATAGCTGAATAGACTTTTCATCTGAACATTGATAATGTTTAAATGTTCCATCAAGACTATATGTTTTATGAAGCAGATGTGTGCTGACTTGTTGATTGTAATTGAATAATTGTCACAGCATAACTTATTTTTCTAATTTGCTCATTGTTGTAGATGCAATGAATCTATGCCTGAGCCTGATTACACAAGGTTTGGAAGAAACTGCTTTCCAAATGTTGAAAACCTTTCCCACATTCCAGTCTGAGAACCAAAATGGGGATTCATTAGATCTTGGTAACTTCTTCATCCGGCACTGCATTAATCTAGACAAGGTGAGACAGAGTAATTTGGTGTTAATCCCATAGTATCATGGTGCAAATGCTTGACAAATCGAAATTCTCATTGTTGTCACTAAGTTTATTTAGCATATATTGGTAACAGTAAATGAGGGATAAAAATTATACTCAAGCCAATACATGTTAATGTTATGCTTGTTATGTGATATTCTTAGTTCACCACCTCAAAATGCTCTCATTGCAACTAATGCCATCAGTATTTCACTCGAGCGGTACAGAGCCCAAACTACTCTCTCCATAAACCACTCCATGGTCCTCTGGGACTGCCGTAACATGCTGTTTTCCTATTTGTCCCAACGCAGCCAGCACAACACTAGCAATATTTTTTGCCTCCTGCGATTGCAACTTTATCTCCAGAGTAGCCCAAGGTTCCATTCTTCATTCCTTCTTTTCCTTTGTTTATATGTTGCTCTTCCATGATATTATTCATAGGCGATTTGTCAGTTTCCATATGCATGCCGATGACGTCCAGCTCCATTGCTCCATCGCCCCCTCGACTCCACAACAATCTCTGTGTTGTTGGACTGTGTGTCCAATATCAAGTCATGGATGAGCCAAAAGCTCCTCATATTGAGCATTGGGAAGCCCCAAAGCCAATTTAGTCGGCCCCTGCCTTGTGCACTGAGCCCTTGCCCCTGAATTCCACTCCTTGGCTGAACCAGTCAGTATGAATTCTTGACGTCCTATTAGATCATGATGTGTCAAACCCACATCCTATTCATTAGCAAGACCACTTCCAACTCTGCAATATTGACCACCTATATCCTTGCTGCTTGAAACCCTTGTCTGTGTTGTGGTAAGGTACAATTAATGTTTTTGAACAGACATGTCTTCTCAGAGGCATCCTGAACTCCACCATACACAACATTCAAAACTCATCCAAAATTCTGCTGCCCGCATCCTGTCCCACAGTAAGTCCAGCTCACCGGTCGCCCCTATCCTCTTGGATCTTTATTGACTACCTGAGTACCCAGCTTTCATCAGTTTACTGTCCCCACAAAACATCAAATTCAAAATTTCCACCTTAACTTCCAAATGTAAGGTTAATAATACAGTAGTGAACCGGGGCTGAATACAGAAAATACAATGGCCTACTCCTGCTCCTATCTCTTATGGTCTTATGGAGTTCCAAAAAAGGGAATAAGAGGGGCAAAGAGAGTATGAGAATAGATTAGCTGCCAACATAAAAGGGAACCCAAAAGTCTTTTATAAACATATAAATAATAAAATGGTAGTCAAAGGAAGCGTGGGACCAATTAGGGACAAAAAAGGAGATCATCTTGTGGAGGCAGAGGGCATGGCTGAGGCACTAAATGAATACTTTGCATCCATCTTCACTAGAGAAGAGGATGCTGCCATTGTATCAGTAAAGGAGGAGGTGGTAGCGATGTTGGATAGGATAAAAATGGATAAAGAGGAGGTACTTTAAAGATTGGCAGTACTCAAAGTAGAAAAATCATCTGGCCCAGATGGGATGCATCCTAGGTTACTGAGGGAAGTAAGGGTGGAAATTGCGGAGGCTCTGGCCACAATCTTCCAATCCTCTTTAGATATGGGATGGTACCGGAGGATTGCAAATGTTACGCTTCTGTTCAAAAAAAGGTAGAGGGATAAACCTGGCAATTACAGGCCAGTCAGCCTAATGTCGGTAGTGGGAAAACTTTTAGAGACAGTAATCTGGGACAAAAATAATTGGCACTTGGAAAAGTATGGGCTAATAAATGAAAGTCAGCACAGATTTGTTAAAGGAAAATCGTGTTTGACTAACTTGATTGAGTTCTTTGATGGGGGTAGTGTGGTTGATGCTGTATATGTGGACTTTCAAAAGGCATTTGATAAAGTACCACATAATAGATTTACTAGCAAATTTAAAGCCTCTGGGATTAAAGGGACAGTGGCAGCATGGATACAAAATTGACTAAGGGACAGTTGTTATTCAGATGGGAGGGAAGTATAGAGTGGTGTTCCCCAGAGGTCAGTATTAGGACCACTGCTCTTTTTGATATATGTTAATGACCTGGACTTGGGTATAGAGGGTATAATTTCATAGTTTGTAGATGACACGAAACTCGGAAATGTAGTAAACAATGTAGAGGAAAGTAGCAGACTTCAGGAGGACCATATACAGACTGGTGAAATGGGCAGACACATGTCAGATGAAATTTAACACAGAGAAGTGTGAGGTGATGCATTTTGGTAGGAAAAATGAGGGGTAATATAAACTAAATGGTATAGTTTTAAAGGGGTTGCAGGAACAGAGAGACCTGGGGGTGCACATACTCAAATCTTTGAAGATGGCAGGACAAGTTGAGAAGGCTGTTATAAAAGCACATGGGATCCTGGGCTTTATTAATTGAGGCATAGAGTACAAAAATAAGGAAGTTATGCTAAACCTTTATGAAGCACTGGTTAGGCTACAGTTGGAGTATTGTGTTCAGTTCTGGGCACCACACTTTAGGAAGGATGTCAAGGCCTTAGAGAGGGGGCAGAAGAGATCTACTGGAATGGTGCCAGGGATGAGGGACTTCAGTTATGTGGAGAGACTGGAGAAACTGGGGTTGTTCTCCTTAGAACAGAGAAGGTTAAGTGGAGATTTGATAGAGGTGTTCAAAACCATGAACGGTTTTGATAGAGTAAATAAGGAGAAACTGTTTTCAGTGGCAGAAGGGTTGGTAATCAGAGGACACAGGTTTAAGGTGATTGGCAAAAGAGCCAGAGGCGACATGAGGAAACATTTTTTTACGCAGAGAGTTGTAATGATCTGGAATGCACTGCCTGAAAGGGTGGTAGAAGCAGATTCATTAGTAACTTTCAAAAGGGAATTGGATAAATACTTGAAGGGAAAAAATTTGCAGGGCTGTGGAAAAAGAGCGGGGGAATGGGAGTAGTTGGATAGCTCTCCCAAAGAGCTGGCATAGGCACGATGGACCAAATGGCCCCCTCCTTTGCTGTCCCTACTATGAAACTATGAACTTACAGATCCCTCCATGGCCTCATCTTACCTTGCAACCTCCTCGATTCTTATGTCCCAGTTCATGCTCTTCGGTCTTCTAATTCTAGCCTGCTGTGCATGCCACTCCCATATACTGCTCCATTATTGGTGGAAGAGCCTTCAGGTATCTCAGCCTCACCCTTGGAACTCTCTCCCTAAACCCATTCAATTGCTACTTCTGTTCCCAACTTTAAAAGCCTCCCCAAAAACACACTTTTCAACCAAACCTTTGGTTATTTCTCCTAACTATTCCACAGCTTAGTGCTCATTTTTCCTCTATGAAGTGCCTTTGGACATTTGCTATGTTAAAGGCTTGCTGTATAAATGCAAGTTGTTGGAAGTATATATGTGTTAATTCTTCTGTTGGATGCTTTTCACAGTTAAATAGACATGTATGGTATTAAAAAAAAGGTAACTTGCCCATTATTACACTTTGCTGAAATCCTAGTAACAACTCTGGTTCTATTTGTAGTATGGATGCTTTTTTTAAGGAACAAATTGATTTCTATTTTCTCCTCTTGTATTCTAGCCATTGGACAAGCTGTGTCAGTTCTGTGAGGGACTCAAGGAGGCCAATCTGCACTCGACTCCTTTTCAGTTTGCTCTTTACTGTGCTCTGGATGCCAAAAAAACTGGTATGTATTATAAGTAAAACTTGAAGTTTGGAAGACATTGATTGCAATAACTCTGCACATTTAACAACAGTACGCAGGGGCTTAAGTTTTGTTGCCAAATTACAAGTATTTATGCCTTTCATCATAGACTTAGGTGAAGTTTAAAATTCTAAACCTTTAAGGAGATAGGATTTCCATAGTCTTAAATGTGGAGGTTTAGAACATGTTAAACTGGAGTTTGTGGGTGAAATTTTTTCCTGCTTTTTTTTTTAATCTCCAACCCAAAATCTCTACTATGCTAGATTGCCTCCTATAATTGGAAGGGAACTATTTAGGTTGGTGCTACAAATTTTCATCAAAGGCCATAATCTTGACAACCAATCTTAATGCTTCAACATACAGCACAGTGAAATGATGGGACATGAGTTTTATGTAGGAAATATGTGAGAACAGGAAATTACTACGACCAGACTGTCCCCAATTCCTTCTCTTAGCATTTACAACAAATTGCAGTTTCCAAAGGGTGGGCCTGCATCTCTTGTGATCTGAAACTTAGAATCTTAGGTGTTCTGTGAGTGGGGCTAACATGTTTCGGGTCTAATGATTACCTCTGATAGGTGGGAAATGGGATGTGAGACCATACCATTGAGGGCGAAACTACAATTTGAACTTAGTTGTATGAATTCAGTTTGCACAAAAGCAAAAGAAAGCATTAAGACTAGCTGCGCAAGGAGACTTAACGTATGAGAAAGATTTAAATCAGCTTACAAGAATTTCAGAGTATCTTCTCCAAAGCAGGTTTCCCTTCGTCCAATAAATTGCAGGAGTTCCTGGTATGTTGGTATGTGGCAGTAGCGGCATTCCTGTTAACACCATGCAGCCCAGCACAGCTATTTACGATCTATATTAACGATTTGGATGAAGGGACCAAGTGTAATGTATCCAAGTTTGCCGACGATACAAAGCTAGGTGGGAAAGTAAGCTGTGAGGAGGACACAGAGTCTGCAAAGGAACATCGATAGATTAAGTGAGTGAGCGAGAAGGTGGCAGATTGAGTATAATGTGGGGTAATGTGAGGTTATTCACTTTGGGAGGAAGAATAGAAAAACAGAATATTTTTTAAATGGTGAGAAACTATTAAATGTTGGTGTTCAGAGAGACTTGGGTGTCCTCATATAAGAAACACACAGTTAGTATGCAGGTACAGCAGGCAATTAGGAAAGCAAATGGCATGTTGGCCTTTATTGCAAGGGATTTGGAGTAATAGAGTAGGGAAGTCTTACTACAGTTGTACAGAGCTTTAGTGAGACCTCACCTGGAGTACTGCGTACAGTTTTGGTCTCCTTATCTAAGGAAGGATATACTTGCCTTAGAGGCGGTGCAATGAAGGTTCACTAGATTAATTCCTGGGATGAGAGGGTTGGCCTGTGAAGAGAGGTTGAGTGGAATGGGCCTATACTCTCTGGAGTTTAGAAGAATGAGAGGTGATCTCATTGAAACATTTAAGATTATGAGGGGGCTTGACAGGGTAGATGCTGAGAGATTGTTTCCCCTGGCTAGAGAGTCTAGAACTAGGGGGCATAGTCATAAGATAAGGGGTCGGCCATTCAAGACTGAGATGAGGAGGAATTTCTTCACGCAGAGGGTTGTGATTCTTTGGAATTCTCTACCCCAGAGGGCTGTGGATACTGAGTCATTGAATATATTCAAGGCTGAGATGGATAGATTTTTGGACTCTAGGTGAATCAAGGGATATGGGGATTGGGCGGGAAAGTGGAGTTGAGGTCGAAGATCAGACATGATCTGATTGAATGGCGGAATAGGTTCCAGGGGCTGTATGGCTTACACCTGCTCCTATTTCTTATGTTCTTATGTTCATTGCCTTTGACATAACTGAAACTGAACTGAGAAATAACCAACAGTCTGCGGTATATAACCCGGATTAATGGGCTTCTGAGCACAGAGTTGTCAATTGAGCCATTTTAATAGAGCAGACTTAGCAAGATTCACTGCAGTGCAATCTTGGTGATACAACTGGTAACTACGCTTCTTTTCAATTCATATGAGGCTAAATTCATAGGATGGGGAAAGAAAATGTTTTGTTTTTTGCGGCTTTCTCTTTTTCGTTGGAAAATAAAGCAGCCATTTCTTTTTACGGATTGATGTTTACGTTAAAGTTAGCGAAGGAAAAGTACACAGTGCTTCGAACAAAATTAAATCTTGCATGAACCAGTGTTGTTTATCTCCCTAAATATAAAATTGGAATTATTAAAAAGGAAATCATCTATATATTGCATTTGACTGACATATGGTGGTACCTGCAGTTTGTGTTTCCGTGCCAGAAGTCTTGGAAATGGGACATCATTTTTATTCCAGTATCTATCTGTTTAGCACTTGTGAATAATTTATTATTGTAATTATTTAGCAGTTAATCATTTCCTTTTATGTTTCTAGGACTATCAGTTGAGCTCATGAAGATCATGCAGAAGGAAGGTTTCCCCGTTAGGCCCCATTATTTTTGGCCTGTGCTAGCACAACATCAGAAAGAAAAGAACATACAAGGTTTGTGATATTCTAACCCTTTTCATTTGCTGAATATTTGCTATAAGACCAGCAACTATTTGCTATGTGACCCTTGAATGGGATAAGTGAGTCGTATAGGGCAGATAAGAAAGCTGCAACAGGATCCTAAGCAAAAGATACTGATCCCAACTGGGAAGTACAGTTTTGTAGCAGTAGTTTAAAATCTTGGTTCCTAATCCCATTCCAGTTCCCCAAGTAACTAATTTATCTAATGTGTGCCTGCATTTGTTAAGAAGTAAATAAAAATGTTTTTGTTTTTTAAAGAGGAACATTAATTAAAATTAACTTCCATATAAAATTAATGAATGATTACTTTTTGATGGATGGATTGCTCTTGTATTTTTCACATTTTTAGACATAAGAAATTATTCTATCCGTAGCTCTTTGAGACAAATGCTTGTTTATAGGTGTTAAGCTTTTTTTAAAAAAAATGTTGAACTCTAGAGCAATGTTCATATAAAAATGTCTCAATGTTTTACACAGTTAATTATATTTTGGAGTGCAGTGATTGATGTAGGCAAAAATAGCAATGGTTCTGCGTCAGCAATGTCTCACATACATCAAGGAGATGAATACCTGTCATTTTTTTTTTGTTGGTATTGATTAAGGAACTGGATATTAGGCAGAGCACTGGGAGAATTTCCTGCTTTTTGAATAGTGCCATGCAATCTTCAATATCCACCTGGACACACATCTGGCTGGGGCCTTGCTATAATGGATGGCACCTCCAACAATTCAGCAATTCCACAGTACTACACTGGTGTATCACCACATAGATTATATGCTCAAGACTGGTGTGAGATTCAAACTCATAACTCTCTGACCTAGTGATGAGGGTTCTACCAGCTGAGCCAAGCTAGTATTACTCAGTAGTGAAAGAATATAGATTCCAAAGCTTAGTAACTCGTTGGCTAGGTGCTTTATGAAGATAGATTTATGCCTCTGGTATGTACATTCATTGGGTTTCCGATGTTTTACTGGTTTACTAGAAAAGTGGCAGTGGACTTTGTAGGTATATGTATTGATGACTTGCATTATCTAGTGTATGTCAAGTCATGTTTTACTGATCTCTGAGTGTTGCCTTTTGATTGCACAGATTTACCAACTGAAGAGATGTTTAGCAGTGCTGTGGAGATGTTGGTTTGCAGCTGCACTACAGCTAGTATAATTAAAAGGACTGTAAGGCAGACCCACCATAGAAGTTGTGTGCATTATGACGAGTTTGAGATGCTATGTTACACTTTTAGTAGGGTCCTGACTTTGATTATATTTCCTTTCAAGACTGAGTCAATATGATGGCTTTGTTTTTGTCCTGAAGGATAACTCATGCTGGGTTGCACTTCCATGGGCAGTGGCAACCCTCTCGAACCTTGCTCAAGTGGTGGTTCGTTGAATGAATCTGAACAGTGAGTTGTAGGAGCCATACCACCTAAGCTTGATCTCATGCTGAACCATTGTCAGCGAAGGCCACTGCATCATGGTCAGGAGTGGGATCTATGTCCTTTTGTAGCTAATTGTGCCAGAGTTTTGGCTGCATGGGCTCAGGAACATATCACATTGTGCATTTACCTACTGAGCCTTTGTGGAGTGGTCTGAGACTTCCTTTCAAGATGTTTCTTTCTTTTCCCTCTTTAGTCTCCCTGTACCATATGTTGTCTCAGTCAAGGGGATGTTCCTCATTTTTACAATGGGCCGGATTTTGCAGTGAGTGGCGAACTAGACTCGCACCTGTAAATTAGAGATCCATTCAGAGCGGTGCCCTCTACAGGGCATCTGGGAACAGGGCAAGCAACTGTGTGTCTCCTTAACCAGTCAGAATGAAGCATTGTTAATGAGCAGCACAGAGACTGAACCAGGAAGTGTAAGTTAGAATCATAGAAGTTACAACATGGAAACAGGCCCTTCGGCCCAACATGTCCATGTCGCCCAGTTTATACCACTAAGCTAGTCCCAATTGCCTGCACTTGGCCCATATCCCTCTATACCCATCTTACCCATGTAACTGTCCAAATGCTTTTTAAAAGACAAAATTGTACCCGCCTCTACTACTGCCTCTGGCAACTCGTTCCAGACACTCACCACCCTTTGAGTGAAAAAATTGCCCCTCTGGACCCTTTTGTATCTCTCCCCTCTCACCTTAAATCTATGTCCCCTCGTTATAGACTCCCCTACCTTTGGGAAAAGATTTTGACTATCTACCTTATCTATGCCCCTCATTATTTTATAGACTTGTATAAGATCACCCCTCAACCTCCTGGTGAATTCAATATCAAATAAGGTACAGTAAGCGAAATAAAGGGAAAGAAAGATTGGATTAAGGGACAGAGATAAAAGAGACAGAAAGAAAAATGTTTAAAAAATGTTTAAATTTTGTTTTTAAATGTCCAACAATAATTAAAAGCTGAAGGAATGAGACTCCACATTTTTCAGTGCCAGAAAGATTGTTTGGCAGTAATTAAGACTTACCATGCTGTTAAAAGAGTACTTACACTGGAATGGACAAGTCCTAACTTTATTTGGCGAGGTAAGTACAGGAGCTTTCTGGCGTTCAATACATTTGAATGGTGAGTCAGACAGCGAGGTGCCATTTTTGCGCAAATTTTGGTGGAGCAGGGCATCTCGGCCAGCAACTTCCGGATTTCCATGTTTAACTGCATATGTGGTGGCCAGAAGTTGTTTTCCGATTGGCACATAAATAAAGGTGAGCACTGTTAGCCTCACCGTTATTTATATAGCAAAATCTGGCCCAGTGTCACTCTGAAGGTGGTAGTGGCTTGGGGTGAATTGTTCTTCCAGTTTGCTCTCTTAAGAAGTGCCTGGACTCGATTCAGTATTCTTTCTCCTCCTTGACCTCATCCCCTACAACGGCATAGATGAGATCAGGAGCTCGGTATATGGAGAAAAAAATTTGGGTTTGAACCTGTGTCCTATCGTTTTATGGTGCATTGCATCCAGCCTGCTTTCACTGCATTGCTGTAATGTGTAATAATGTAAAATGAAACAAGTATGCAGAACGTTTCTTAATTAGTACACTTAGAGCATCATTTGAACTGCAGTGAATATTCTAGCACATTATAATGATCCTGCAGGATATTGCCAGTTCTATGATAACTTCATCCAGTTCCTATTTTGGGACATTTTTGTGCACTTCATTTTTTGTCCTTGCTTCTTGAAGCCAATCTTTGACAAATCATCTGCCTACTTCTGTCCACCTTACAGAGAATAACTTAGGGTTATTTCCAAAGTGGTCTTAAAGCGTTGAAAGAATCAGTAGCTTTATTAACACAAAAAGCGATCTGATCACTGCGTTTAGATTTTTTAGTTTGACTGCTGTTAACATATTGTGTCCAGTATTGGGCACCCTTTAGGAAGGATGTCAAGGTCATAGAAAGGGTACAGAAGAGATTCGCTAGTATAATACTAGGTATGAGAGGCTTTAGTTATGAGGAGAGACTGGTGAAACTGGTGCTCTTTTCATTAAAGCAGAGAAAGTTAAGAGGAGATTTGATGGAGATGTTCAAATTACGAAAGGTTTTAATAAGGTGAATAGGGAAAAACTATTTCCGCTGGTTGGTGAGTTGATAACAAGAGGGGATAAATTTAATATCATCAACAGGAGAAAGGGAGATGCTAGGAGATTTTTTTTATATGGTGCATTGTGAGGACATGGAATGCTGTACCAGAAACAGTGTTGGAAATAGAATATGTAACAGCTGTTAAAAGGAAGTGGATACATATTTGAATGGGGAAAAAAAATAAAAAGGTAAAAAGACAGATGATTGGGACTAGGTGGATAGCTCTTTCAGACAGCTGGCACTGGCACAGGCATGATTAGCCAAATGGCCACCTTTCTGTGCTGTAAAATTCTATCAATTCTGCGTTGAAATCACTTCCATTGTACACTTTTTTAAAAAAACACTATAATTCAATGGTTTCCTGAATTGCCAGTGGTTTTCATTGTTTATGCTGACTGCCAGTTTGTTTGATTTGTCACCATGTTCATGTTGAGGGATTTGTGTAATTTCTGCAGGTTAATCAGTTAAAAAAATTGCATTTGATTACCTGAAAATTCATTATCACTCTTGTTCAAGGTAGGGAATTTTAATATAAATTACATATTTTCTTGTGAAACTAAATTGTCCTTCTGCACATCAGAAGCTACATGGAGTTTATATCATTTTTTAAAAAATGTCAATTTTATCTCCCAATTTTTAAAATATAAGTTTAGCCAATTTTGACTTTATTTTGTCACCGAAATTTCAGGTCTATTCTGAGTCTCTAAAGCTCTTGAGTAAATATTATGAAGTGTATTGCATGTCTCAGCCTAGACACTGAACGTCAGGCAAAGAAAACATGAAAGCTTGTTGCTTCTAGCTCTTTGTTATTTAATTTAACTGTCATTTCTTTCCCATAACTGCTTTTCAGCACTGTTAGTTGAAGGCACATCTGTTCCTATACTTGTCAGAATTATAAAGTGTAAAAAAGAGAAGCAACACTTTGCCTCAAACATTTGATAAATCTGTTTTTTAAAAAAATACTAAATCGTACAGTATATTAAATAGGAAATGAATTACCCAATGTCAAAAAAATTTTGGTTTCTGGTTACCCTGATTTATCAGATGTTCAACCAAAATTCTGCTTTTCTTTTAAAGACTTTTTTTATTATTGTGACATGGACTAAGAACGGAATCGCCTGTAACGGGTAGAAATTTGTCCATAGAAAGAGGGAAGTGTCAGTCAAATAAAACAGAGCTAGAAGCAATGAATGCTAAATGTTTTCTTCAGTCTGATGTGTAGAATCTGTGTTTAGCAATGTGATGCACTTTGAAATACAGTACTTAAACCACTATCGGCGTAGCTGTCTTTGACTTGTTGCGTTGACAGGTCAGATTGTTTCCTAGCCTGCCACCTGACTGTGCCCCACTGCGACAGTACTCGGGAGTTCCTACTTGTTAAGAAAACAAACATTTTCCATCTGATTTATTGCAGTTCCATGAGGTGCATTTTAATCAAGTGATATTTAATCTTTCCAATCTGTAGGTTGAAATTTTGCACAGAACTATGTCACTGGTTTAATACTGTCAATATTAAATAATAAACTGTTTGTCTTTGTGAAAACATATTTAGATAGAGAGCTGAAACTTTTTTTTCTTTGGCTGCCTGTTGTATTCAATATACACAGGAATTTGCAAGAAGCATTTTAAAAAACGGATTGTTTTTCAAAACATAGGCTGCCTGTTGTAAGAATATCTCAATGGTTGTTTCTAGGGATCTATCTGAAAAATGTTAAATATATTACATCTCCTGGACTTCCAAATTAACTATTAGCTTTGGAGAGTGCCTATGTACTGAGGTGTATCAACTTAGTTCAACCTGAGGACAGGTCATTGCCTACTCTCCTAGGTGAGGAAAACTATGTGGGTGAAATGAAATGGGAAGGAAAAAGTTAATTTTATCATGCACCAAAAGAATTGCAAATTTTTCATATGACAAAAAAATTGAATTTGACAGAATGGCCTGAAGTTTGGACTGTGCAGCCTATTTGATTTAAATGTCTTATTTATGATCCTGTTGTCACCAGGCTTATTTAGTCTGTTAGTACCAATATGATAATGGAAAATTGCACTTAACCAGATACAATTTGTTGTTGTACCAGTGTGCTGCTTGTGTGATAACTCACAATCTCAAATTGCACCCATTGCTGCTACCACCACCAGGAGTTTGTCCTGCTTTTTTGTAATTCAAATTGCTTTCTCCTTGTACAATTCAAAGCTTGGAAGGGCATAACTATACTGAGTGATTTTCACAATTCAAGTGCTTATAGTTATGAACATTTTGCATGCCCACCATGACACTTTGGAGAAATTTCAGTGCTGAATGAGCTGTGTAATTTGGAAATTAATTCAGGACAAGGATAACTAAAATGCTAAATTTGGCTGAATAAAATGGTTATTTGTGTGGCAGTTTGAGAGTTTGCTAGCAAGAAGAAGCTAGTATTATCAACCTTGGTAGAGAAACAATTAGTTTTTAATTGCTTTGGTTGCAGCTAATAAGGTTGGATGGTTTTTGAGGGTCGATAGGGTGGGCTGAGAAGGATGGAATTCATAAATTTAAATACTTTGTTATGATGTGATAAAATTAAACTGAGATACAAATTATAGGAAGTAAGTATCAGAATAAAACTTAAGGGGGGTACAGAGCACCCTACTTCCATACCCTCTTCCCAATTTTGTGTCAGGTATGGTTTGATAATTTTCATAAACCTGGTCTTATTGCATGTTTATGGCTGTAAATTAATTTAAATTAACCCAAAAAGAGAGGTTTTAATTACTGTAAGTGGTTAAAAGAATGACAAGTGCATGGTTGTCATCAGAACTGGTCGTAAATGTTACGGTAAAACGACTTTTTATAATCAACGAATTGTAATTATACACATACTATACAGTATTCTTGGAAACAATAAAAATTACAACAGTAAAATTGTAGCACTGGGAAATTATTGTGAAATGATTAAAATTAAGGTCTCGAGTTATACAAGAGAACATTTGAAATAATTTTAATGGACTTTCTTCATTCCAAAAGGTGGGATTGATGCTTGGGCTTTGAACTAAGGCATTTCAGATCTGAGATATTTGTAGCTGTCTGCCAAGGATTGCAGTTGACCCTTTTCACCATTCTGATTTGTTCATGTTCATAGTGTTGCTGTAGAAATAATTTGTGTGCATTATGAAGCTGTCTGGATTTTTTTGTTTACAAGGTTCTTAAATAGAATTTAATTGACTGGCATCTGTTTTGAACAAGCTTTAGGTCTGAGAAAAGGTCATTTTTTTTATTCCCTCTCAGACAGTGATTAGTAATCCTGCATCTGTTCTGTAGCTGTAGTTATGAGGGTCATTATGGAGAGAGGTTACTGACTGAATTGTTTGTGTACTGCTAATTAGCAGTAGTTTTTCATTAAGTGAAGAAGTTCTTTCCAAATAAGCTGTAGTACCATTAGTTTGAGATTAAGTGGAGGTGCTGAGTGGCGTCTGAGCGTAAATATAGCGACAGCTAACAAATATGTTTTTAACATGATATGAACATCCTTCTTTAGAAAAAGATGCTGGTTCCTGATATAAAATTATTACAGACCTTGATGAACATCATTTCTTTTTTTAATGACAACAATGATTAAAGCATATTTGCCTGGTGTTACTATAAAACCATTTTTCAACAAAATACTGTTGGCCATAAAGGCAGAACTTTACTTCAGAAATGGCCTGAACATTTTTAAAACTGCCTTGCACTGTGAAGAGCATTTTTAAAATTTGCATGCAAAGCAAGGTTTGAAATGTCTGAATCCAAGGCACGAAGGCCTGAATAGCCTTTTTGTCTTCAATCATTATTTTAAAAAAAACCTTTTGTTGCTATGAAAAAAATCCAGAATCATAGCTTAAAATTAAGTTATTTTTAGATATGTATGCCATTAATAAGTGTCTGTTTATTGATACTCCCCCCACCCCCTTTATTGAAGTATAAGGCCAGTTTGACAAATAACCTTCAGACTGTAAAGGAGCTTCTGTAAGTATGTACTGGTTTACCTTAAATTTTTCTCTTTTCCAGCTCCTCCCCCCAAAAAATACAATAATGCATACATACAAAAATGAATATGGAGTTGTTCTAAGGCAAAATAGGAAAAGTGGTGTGACTTTAATTTGGAGTGACTTAGCCCCACATATACATTTGTGCTCAAAGGGAAATCACTTTGGATTATCAGCACTGTAGCGCACTGCATAAAATATTGAAGGCTACTTTACTTTCTAAAGGTGGCACTCCGGGCTAGAAGAGCTTTAAGCAAATTTTAAATTTACAAATAACTGACAGAGGTAGCTGATGAGCTGTGAACAGCATATGCTGCCTTACTTCAAAGATGTCACATCAGCTGACAAGTCCTTTCTTAATAACAGAATTGTTGCATTTGCTTCTGATGTGATTTAAGAGGAAAGGAAGCATTTTTGCTATGCTGGGAGTGAGCTGTAAAGTTTTGTTGTGTTTGAAGTCATCTTTCAAGTTAAATTGAAAGCAGCATGTAAATCCAATGGACAGTTTCTTTAATTGTTCTACATTTTTTTGCAGTGAGATTATTTTTCCCTTTCTGTTGTCGCAGTGAGTAATAGGAAGTTAGAGGTGAAGTATGCAAAGGGGCTGGATTCAGAACCGAGACAATAGATAAAGCTCTTGACATATCTGTTTTATAATTTAATACGGTATAAAGAGTGTAGATAATTCTCAGGGAGAGCAAATTTGTTTGTAAAATGACAGCTAAAGGTGGTTTAGATTGGACAGTGGCTGTCAAAATGCGTGAAATGTTCTCTTGACCTGTTGAGTTATAATTGTGATTTTGCGATTGTACGCATCACCACTCTAAATCAAAATGTGCATTCAGCTCAGTGATGGGTATTCTTTCTCTTCTGTCTCCTCCCCCAAAATAAATCTGTTGTAGAAGTAGGGTGATGTGGAAAACATTAAGTGGGTACAGTCGTGATTATCCCCAACTGTTAGTCACTCACTGTTCATAGACAATATCATCTGTGATTCGAAACCGTGATCCTGTAAGTGCAAACTTAATTTTCACTAGATCAGAAATTAGAGACGAAAGATCATTTGGCCCATCTTAAGTCATTCATCCAGAGAACCTATCTTCCCCCACCCCACAGCCCTATGCACCATTCAAATGTTTCTTAAATAACCCTAGGGTTTTAACCTGCACTACATATCCAGAAGCCCATTCCACAAGCTGATTACATGCTGTGAAGAAACGCATCAATTCTGAATTTGTTTTTTGTTTGTACCTGTACCCCATTGTCCTTCTGTCATGATTTAATTGCAGCAATGGTCCAGATTAATCTTTTCTATACTGTTTACTATTTTGTATTCTCTGAGGTTCACTCAGTTGCCTTCTTTCAAGGCTTAAAATAGCCAAATCTCAAAGATCAATCCTCATAACACTGTCCTCTAACACTAGAGATTAACGTTGTGGCTCTCCTCAGCATTGCCTTCAGAGCTTGTGTCTCAGTGACTAGAACTGGATGTAGTACTTAAGGCAAGTCCTGATGACAGCACTTTACAGTTTGAGAATGACTTCCTCTAACTTGATCTCTACTGTACTGACTATATAGTTCATTGTTCTTTTTGTTTTGTTGAGTGCTGTTCTACAGTGATCCACTTGTTCATTTTGTTTTGTTGAATGCTGCTCTACAGTAATCGACTTGTTAAGTACCAAACCTGTTAAGATTCCTAGATGCCTTTTAACTTCATCTTTAACTACGGAGGCGCCATTTTAAATGAGACATTAAACCACGGGCCCCATCTGCACTAGTGGTGGACGTAAAACATCCCATGGCATTTTTCCAAGAGCAGGGGAGTTCTTCCAGTGTCCTGGTTTATATCTATCACTCAACCAACATCACACAAAATAGATTATCTGCTCATTCATCTCATTGTTGTTTGTGGGTCCATCTGGTGCACAAATTGGCTGCTGCTTTTGCCTACATTACAACAATGATTACACTTCCAAAGCATTTCATTGGCTGTAAAGCACTTCAGGACGCCCTGAGGTTGTGAAAGGCGTTCTATAAATGCAAGTTCTTTCATTCGACACCATTCATGAAATTTTTTTTTCTTCCTACGTGCAATACTTTGCAGTGGCCTGTATTAAAATTCATCTGTCACAGTTTTGTCCACTTACATAATTTATGTAACTCATTTTGTAGGTCCTTGGCTGGCTTCTCAGATTCACTGATCCCCTCTAATTTGGTACAGTGTGAATTTGGTCAGTTTTCATTGGTATTTTTATTCCATGTCCTTACACTGATCCCTGGAGCATTCCACTTAGCACTTGAAGGTGGACAACTAGGACAAAAATTTGACACTGTTTAAATGTTTTGATAATGCTTGAGCTCAATTGTTGTAAATGAAAACAAAATGCTGCAAAAATACAGCAGTGAGCATCCGAAGTGGAAATGCAGAGTAATATTTTAGGTGGAACTTGTCATCAAAACTCTGTTGTGTTGGATATGAAATAGTTTCACTAAAGGCTCGGGGTGACGTTGTACCTTAGCATCTCTTCAGAGGGTAGAGAATGAAATGTATTTAATCAGTTCCTGTAATCTATGTGCATTGACAACTAAATAAAGTATTATGTACAAATAACTATATGTACTAATTTACAGGGACCATAGAAGTACTGAAAGCAATGCAGAATCTGGGAATAGAACCTGATGTGGAGACCTATGCAAACTACGTGCAGTCATCATTTGACACCGTCGAGTTAGCTCGTACCCAGCTTGAGGTTTGCATCAATAATGTCTCTTAATGAACAACAACTTGCATTTATATAGCGCCTTTAACATAGTAAAAATCCAAAGGCGAAGACAAATCCACATGACGCGTTACAGAAATGTGCTGCCATTGATGAAATTGCATTAAGATAGATTATTATAGTTTCTAATTCTCTAAACAGGGCTACAGAATCATTGTAGGAATAGAATAAGATAGGAAATTAGCAATATGTTTAGAATATTTAATTCCTTTATCGCCAGGATTGTTTTTGAATCACTGTTATTAATTTAGTTCATCAACTTCAGATGCAGCTATTTGCCTTTATTGTTTTCATTTAGTTTTTGTATTTTAACTATTCACTGAGGTCATGTGTATTAAATTGCACTACTGATATTAAATAAATGTAAATGGATAAAGAATTTTTTTATTTGTTTTAGAAATGGCCAGATTGGCACTCATAACAAACTTTGGCAAATTAACAAGCATCATTAAGTGTCATTTGCACAACATAGATCTAGTTAATGGGTCAATTAAAGTCAATTAACATTATTAGTTAAAATAAGGGAAAATGCATAGATCTGACAGTTGTTTTGTCTATAAAGGAAAATGGATGCCTGGTCAACACAATTGGATTTCATGCCTCTGAACTGAGAACAGAAGCTTTAAATGGACATTTGGACAAAGTTTATTCTATGTGTAAGTACTAGAATGTCCAGAACCGAGGCCTTTTTTTCCAGATGGGATTTTAAAAATAGTGTTATAAACATTGTGATATATAATGAGATCGATCTGGCTTTTTTTAACAAAAAAGTCTGATTTAAATACGAGGGCTGGGAATTTCCTTAGAGCTACTCTCGCTCTGCTGGGGTTCGCGCTGCACTTCCGGTGGAGTTACTGCACTGGAGCGGGAGCAACTTTGAGGAAATGCACCCCCTAGGATTTTGCAACTTAAAATCAAATGTAGACATAAGGCACAATCGTCACGAGTAATAATATAATCACAAACACAAAACTGGTACTGACATTTGATTTGACACTGGTGTTTTAACTAATGAAAATGTTTGAACTTTTAAAAAAAAATACGATGATTAGTCAATCAAAATTATGCTATAAAAATATGTAGCGTTTAGAGAAATTGACGAGGAAACTAATGTATTCAATATTGTAATCTACATAAATGAGTTGATCTATGTCAATGCAGATTCCTGATCTTTTTGTAATAGCATCTATGGAGGCTGTTACAGTGCTGCTGCTTTTCTAATTTGCTGATGGGCTTGCAATGCAATTTCTTTCCTTATCTCCTTGATAGTAATAATATAAAGTTAGTGCTTTAAAAAATGAATGAATAGAATATTCTTCTAAAAAGATGTCTTGTGCACCTACCGTGATTTTGGTGCTGGCTGTTTCAATTTGCTATTTTTCTAAATCTATGATTTACATTTCTCTCATGGCAGTATCCTCACCCAAAAATCCTGCAGTGGATTTGAGTAGTTTCAGAGGGAGTCTTATTTTAGGATTCAAAAGGTAAGTTGATACTATATTAAAAAAAAACTAGATCATTTGAACAAATTTGAATACTTGAGGAACCAGTTAATGCTGTGTGTTATGGGTACAATTGATTAGGTTAAATTTAAGTTATAGGGCTGTGTAAATGCTTGCATTGGTAATTAAATATTCTACCAATTACTGTACTGCAAATTTGGTATTTTAGCAGAAAAATCATTTTCTTTTTATTAGGGTCCCATCTGTTGCAAAATCAGTATTGACTGACTGCTGAAATGTGCTTTTTATATTTACCCAGCAATTACAATACCATGCTCCAGTGAAGCGCAAATATTATGTTTACATTTTAATATCGTTTGGTCAATCATTCAGATATTCTAAATGATTATAAATATGGTGCAACTTCTTGCATGACTGTGCATTATGCATTTTTTTAATAGAAATGTGTTAACATGTTGCTGACAGAACACCAGCTCGTTTAGCCTGAATTTCTTTATTCATTAATATGTATGTCTGTCCATTGCCGACCTAGTGAATTTGGGATCAAAACTCCATTTTTGTGCTTGATGGCGTTCTTGCAATATCAACTCAGTCTTCTATGGAACAGACTCTGAATAACCTGTGCCAGGTGTACGTAACAATGAAGTTGAATATCTGCTTTGAATAACTGAATGACAAGTTGATTTGTTGGTACTCTAGTAACTCTGAATGAAACATCTCTGCCATAAATGCAATTGAGGAAGGTTAGAGTGCTGTAACATGGAGCTGTGTGTCACTGTACATATCGGATGATGTCACCAAGACATGAAGAAGAAGGGCCAAGGATAGATAGGGTCTGCCAAGGTGATAGTTTGCGTGGACGGGAAGCCATTGCTCAAGATATTCTGGCTACATTCGGATAAGTGAGAATGGAACCAATTGTGGGCAGTCCCACCAAGCTGGACAACGAAGGAGAGGTGTGGTTGACCATGTCAAAAGTTGCTGAGAGGTCAAGGAGCGAGAATGGACCTTGGGTCACAATCACGGAGAAAGTCATTTGCAACCAGTAGGGCCGTTATGGTGCTGCGTGAGGGACGAAAATCAAATTGGAGGGATTCAAACAGAGAGAGCTGCGGGATAGATAGGAATGGATCTGGGATTTTGGAGAGGAAAGGGAGGTTGGAGATGGAGTGTTAATTTGCAAGAATGGAGGGTGGAGATTTTTGAAAAGTAAGATGACTTAATTCTTTGTTTTCTTGTTGTTGATGACTTAACTGATTGTTCCTGTCCACATAGCTTTTTTAGAATATTGGCTGTCAAACTTTTTTTTAAAAATCCTCTCCGGCACTACCTCTGACTGGGATATGGTTCCGTGGGTGGCAGCAGCTCCCTCAGTGCATTGCCCAAGTGACTATTCTTCATGTGTGGGACTAGACAGTGAGTGTTGGCAGGCTGCTCTACTTTGAAGAGTATAGTCTCTCACTGTTAAAATATTGTTTGTGCTCTTGCACAATCGCTCTCTCTTTCCTGCCAAAGTTGCTGGAGAGTGATAACGAATGGGAACTCTGAGTGATTTTTCTTTATCCTCCATAGCCCAGGGCCATTCAAGTCAACTGTACATGCTCCAGTTGACATCAGTTTACTCAACATAGATTCAGGTCTGCATGGCAAATTGCATAGATCAGGAAATATACAAAATGGTAGCGGTGATGTTTTGCCCACTGTCATTTCCTTTGAAGTGAAAACATACTATGCTTGTTGTATTGGATTATATGTCCATGATCTGAGAGATTGTAGAAAGTACTTATAAATAAGCTTTCCTTATTTATATTATTGGCCATAAATGGCTGCACAGTCTCCCTAAATGCTGCCATCAACGTAACATGCACTTGAATTTACCATCAAAACTTCATATTTACAAATACATTTTTAATAATTTTGTTGTGCTTTAGTGCAGTACCCTGCATTAATGCAGTCCACCTTTCTAACATTGTTGAATGTTGAGTAATTCCATTTACGTTTAGAAGCCTAAAGTGTGAGGCCCAGAATATGTGACCTGTTCTCATTTGCATCACAAATGGTTATGGAACAAATTTTAACTCTAATAAAGAATGCAAACCCTGTGCAATTTTTGAGAGTTAGGGTTCTGTAAAATGTTAGCACCTACTATTTATCAGTACTTAATTCTAGTTCTTGGAAATCTCATGGGAATGAAAGGATTGCTTTTTTTTTCTCAAGTGCTTATTTACAAAGAGCTTTTTTTTAAGGGTATGAATTCCCCCTCTCGGTTTTGCTGGGACTTAGCACCGTGATCAAAATTTACATTTGAGAAAATTCAAAAACGAATAAGTAAAATGGAACGGAAGAGCTGTGGTGCCTGCCAAGTGACACGAGTTTGAGCAGTTTGGACACAATTGGATGTCGGAAAGAGTCCACAACATAAAACTGCACTCCACGATTGTCAGCTAACTCATAGTATAAAAGTATTGGCGAGGCAAATGGAAATAATGAGGAAAGTCATTTGGGATGAAAGCATATTATGGGAGTACAGCAGAGGATGGCCCACCCTGCACCCGGTCCAAACTATACAACCTTTGTCCAGACTGCCTCTACTCCATACATTACAGCCCTAGTTCATACTTTACAATGCTTGCCCACCCTGCCCGTCATCCATTCTATTTAGTCCTCGTCCACCCTTCTCCTAGGCCATACGGAACAGCCCTCATCCACCTTGCCCCTAATTCTGACTGTACAACCCTCAAAAAGGAGCACAACATTTATCCAAACAGCTTAGATAGGGGAAACATTTTTTTGGTTAAATTGGTGACAACATTACCATGAATTTTAGTTTTGGTTCTGCAATTTGGTAAAAATTTAAGTTGAACCATTTGCTGAATTGTAGTGGGAGGTGGTCGGACGTGTTCTTTTTTAAGCTTTTAAATGTACTTTCTGTAAAATTCTATGGTTGTTTATTAAAATCTTCAATTTAATTGAAATATGATTCTTTATGTTCTACTGCCCCCTGCAGGTCTAAAGATATTGATTTTCTCACCAAGGTAAGTGCTAACAAATAACTAAATTCACTTAGCTGCATGTCATACCAATATAGTACAAACTGTGTAAACATAAAGTCCTTACTTTAATCATTCAAATATAGTAGGATATTGCGAGGCATCAAAACCCTAATTTTTCTTCATATAAATTTTCTTCTGCCTTTTAATATTAAATCGGAGACGGTACATGATTCACTACTCTGTAGAGATGCAGTATTTATATGGGTCACTTTTAACCCTCTGGCAAATTCTGCAGTGTTTAATTACTTTAAAGCTGACATGTGCTAAAGGTTATTGTAAGCATTTACATATTTTGTTTTTTTAAAATTTGTGGTCATTAACTCAGTATTAGGATACCTAAATAGATTTTTCTTAATATGAAAGTGCTTGTCCTTGGAAGAGGTTCATATTTTGTTCAGAATTTTATTTCCTAAAGCAAATCAAGCTATTGAGTAGACCTTGTTATGTGCAGCATTTTACAGATGAAATGCCACAATGTACTGTTGATTAATCCTTTATAGAAAAGTGCTTTGTTATTTAGAGAATACAATTTCAAACACTGCTTGTTCGTGCGTTCCTCTATCAACTACAATATATGATTATTTTGTCTTCCCAGATAACGGAATTGTTGTACAAAGATGAGCGTTATTGCCAGAATCCTCCAGGACCGATTGGTAGCGTTTCAATTTCTTTGATTGTAACTCGCCCACAAATCCGTTCTATCTAATGATGGGGCTTGAAGGATTACAGGAGTAACAATGATTGCTTTTTTTTTAAAGTGAAATTTTTAAAGTGTGTGTTCAGAAAACCTTTAAGTATCTTTCTGCTTGATGTGAACTTTCTTATTAATAGAAAACTTCAACCACTTTTGTATTTGTAGCTTTTTGATCATTTTAATTTTAAATGAGAAATTCATGGGTTTACTGAGACTCAATAGGTGTTTATGCCAAATGTTGACATTGCAGTTATGATATTGAAAGTATGTTGGTGTATATCCATGAGTTTTTTTTTTGGTTTGGCTTCTATTCAGTATTCCTTGCACCGAGTTGTTTGCCTTATATACTTCTAAGCAACGAGATCCACGTGTCTCAATGATCATTGTTGCCATTTCAGACACTTAAGCCAATTTGACTTCTTATACCAAATGATTTGTAATAGATTAATCTTGATAATGTGACAATCTCAGTAATTTGTGGAACGATTGTCTTGTTTTTCATTTTTATTTCTTCCTTGCAGACGCTGTTGGCTATTTTCTTTACAATTTGATTGACAGCATGAGTGACTCTGAGGTGCAGGCCAAGGAGGAGCATTTGAGACAATACTTCCATCAGCTGAACAAGATGGTACCATTTCATTCTAGCTACATAATGCATGTCCTGTCTGACATGTATCTATTATACTTAAAATTGCTGCTTTTAAGTATACTAGATCTCTTTTAATGACATGGCTGAAGTTGGAGAAGCAAATTACATTTCAAGTAATTCCAGTTATACAATTTCTAGACAGTTCTTTCAATAGCATTTTTTTAAAATTTAAACTTTTTTTGTTTCTTTCAGGATATTGTAATCCCAGCAAATATCTACAGAGGAATTCGAAATTTGCTGGATGCTTACCATGTCCCTGAGTTAATTAAGGTGGTTTACGATAAATTTGTCTTTTCCTTCATGTATATAGATTGTTCTGCAAGAGAAGTAGTTGCCTGTTATGTTTATATATTGTATGGTTTGAAATATCTTTTCAAACTTGTATATATGTAGAGGATGAGGAAATGATAGCTGAATGGGTAAATGCACCACAGCATTGGTCACTGAGCCATACTGGTTAGGAAGGCCGTACCTTAGATCTGTGTCTATCCTCAGTTAGCTGATCTCTGCTAAGGTGTCAGTGGAGGTGGTGCAATTTGCCTCAGCACCTTTGAGCTAAGGAGAGGGGAAGTCAGTTAAAGTTCCTGTTCCCAATTGCTATCCAGTAACCGCAGATGAATTGTGTCTGGTGCGTATACTTAGATTGAAGTTTTCAGTGATGCCCCTTCCAGGTGAATAGCTTGTGCACAGTTGCTATCTAACCTTAGAAGAACAGACCCTTGAAATGGTTAATGGAGGTCTTCTGACACCTGTGGACCCAAGGAAGAGTCACTGTCTTTGAGAGAAAGCTATAATTTGGGGATAGAAGAAGTCAGGGAAGGAATAACCAGTTTCCACATTTTTATCACCTCATAGCCCACTTTGTCCTTGTCTGTACTACTGTGCACAGTAGGTTTCTGCATTACTTCTGATTCTATTGTGAAGAATGAGGTTCATAAACTTGACATGGGTCCATCCTGAAAGGCACTCAGCTAGTATAAATAATGTAAGAGTGTCCTTTTGTATACAGAACAAATCTGGCCTAGTGCAGTGGCTCTTAAATTCCAATTCAACCCAACCTGACAGCCGAAAGTTATTAACCCGCCTGAACTAATGCCTGTGTCTCTCTGCATTTATAAAATGTTAGATATCTAGGACCAGCTCTATAATTAGGACTGACATAGTAACATTTTTTTCAGTGATGAAGGGTATAATAATCTTTGCAAACATTTTTCCCCTCCAGGATAATGTGCTTACTTTGCTTTAAGTACAGTGTCTTGATCAGGTACAGTACAGATCAGAACAGTACAGAGCTCCCCTATGTCACCTTAGCAATGTACCTCATCTATAACCTCAAACGGTTTTGTGATGTTTTGAGTACAGTTGCTGATTTTGAAGGTTTTCCAGCTGGCATTGCAGTTGATGCACCTGTATCCTATGTACCAGTATCCAGTCAGTACTGACTTATTCCACATCAATTACCTCTGGATCAGCAACCAGGCTGCTTCCAGATGCTACTTGCTATGTTTCTTCTTGGAAGAGAAGGCGTGAGAGAATGAAATTAACACTGAAAACTATAGTACCTCAAACAAGAGACATAACTTGCATCAATTTTGATTTCTCGATTCTTTTTTGCCAGGAGAGGTGGTTGATGTACTTAAATGATACTGCCTTACCAGTTCCTGGAGTGATTCCTTCCTTTGACGTTCTGTTTTAGGACATTTATTTAAAAGTTCCACAAATAAGGATGCCTGATCATTTAAGAAATTTGAGGCAAAATTTTGAAATGTATTACTCCTAAAATGTTCAACTCCCTTCTCTTTCTCCCTTTTACCCCCCCCCACCCTCCCAAAAGTGAATGAAAACCATCAATTTCATGTTTTCTAAATACAATAAAATGCTATGTTTCAGGATGTTCTTATGTTGGTGGATGAACAGGATAAGCTGTCTGCTGCTGACCTCCCAAAAGTGAGTAGGAAGTTCAGCATAGGTTAACTATACTTATTACTTGCGTTCAGGTTAGAAATGGAACTTTTTAAAAGATATTTTCTGTTAAAAATCAAAGTCAGCTCTAATTAGATCAAGTTTTGCTATCATGGTTCATTGTTTTTCCAGTGTAACAATGAGACAAATTTATTCATGCAAAGTGCAGTTCTACTTATGTAGATGATTAAATGGCCCAAGAAGCCTGACGTTATATTTCTCTTCATTTGTATGGGTAAGTTTTTGTCTCAGCTTTTGTATGTGTTTTCATCCTCCTCCTCTACGTGCTGTGATGCCTGAAGCTGTTGTCAGATTGACGCCAAAGGTGATTGCAGCCAGTTGCTAAAAGGTGCCAGAGATTGCTCCGGTGTGGCGGTCCTCCTGATTTACCATTCCTCCTTGCAGCTGGGAGATGCCACAGGCTTTGCTTGTGTCTCAAATTGGGAACTGAGCAAGCTGGAACTCGAATATGTGATACTAGGCATCTTAATATTTTCCAGAGAGAGAAAGTGCCGAATCTCTTTGCGGTGGGGGTTTGATGATTTCTGTGTATAGTTCCAAAGCAAATGTTTCTCTTATTAGCTAGGCAATGAATGCTGTTGCTTTGAGAAGATATGAATAAATCAGTATTTTAATATTGCTTGCCCGCTGAAGTAAAGTACAAATGTTAGGGTGATGAGAGAATGGTAATGTGCGTTTTATAAAAAAAAAGACTGGTTTAATTAGTGATTCAAATTACATAACCTGAAATCGTTATTTTTCTCATTTTTGGAGAGTCTCTAACGTGTATGATTTTGGTTTGTCAGGGGTCCGAGGCAAAAATTGTTGCCCTGGAAACAAAATTGGCAGAGCTAAAAATGGAGAACAAATCCATTGGAGAGATGCTGAAACAACTGATCCTATTGCTTTGTGGGACTGAGGTAATGTCTGCAATTTCTTAGCTAAGATATATGGTCTAATGTAAAATAGAGGTAATTTTAGATTTTAAAACAATTAAATGTTTAATGAACAGAGTTACCAGATCCCAGAAATGATTTCCAGTGAAATTCTAATGCAGGATAATTGAGAGATTTTAGAAACTCCTCCTCCCATTGGTTGCAACATTTAGTCATACACGTATAGATTGTTGTTATACTTATTCAGTGGCTCAGTGTAGATAGTACACATTGATAGCACGTGAGCTATCTGTTTATGGATGACTCTCCTCCGTTACAAGAGAGTTAGATGTTATCGTGCTAATTGGATGATTTCTGCAGTATTTTATACCACCACCCCCCCCCCCACCTAAGCAAACATAGTGTAGGAAACACTCACAACATGGAGCCATGCATTCAAGCACAAGATGGTAAATAAGTTAGAGGTTTTCAAAAATCGGAAGAATTTGAGATCGCTTCAGTGAGATTGTGAGAACAACCCAAAAACTCTGATACTTGGAATTCCCTACAAAGGTACGATAGACTGAAAGGTCTCCTTCAACTCTGTAATTTCTATTATTTATGAATCAGATTGTTACTTTTGAATCGCTACAAACTGCTGTTGGTCTCATCTGTTGTATGGAGGAGTGTTTTTTTAAAAAATCTTTTCCCTATCATACCAAGTTCCTTTTTTGGGACGATAGAGTAGTTAGTGATGGGAATAGAGTGAAAATGTCAAAGACCAGATTGTTCATCGAGGGAGTGGTTGAGGCAAGACATTTGCCTCTTTTTAAGGGAAAATTGGGTAAATATTTGAAGCAGAGGATAATACAGAGCTATGGGGAGAGACCAGGGGGGAGCACAGAGCAGTGGAATTAGTTTTGGATTGCTCTAGTGTAAAGCCGGCACAGACATGATGGGCCATCCTCCTGTGCTGTAAACTTCTGTCGTTCTATGGCAGTACTTTTCACTAACTCCTTGCTGAGGGCCATTCTTGAGAATGCACCAACATGCTGCATCATGGAGTTTTAGGCTGCACCCCAGCTCTTACACATTGAGCTGCTGAATTAAAATGTGTGACACTGAGCCATTGCAAAGTGGAAGTCAGGTAACTTCCCTTAGAAAAATGGATTATAAAAAACTGCAGGGTTTGCAGTTTTATTAAACTATAAGTTCTGTAATATTAAGCATTTCCCTTGCTCCATGGGTGATGGTTCCTAAAAATAATCCTTTGCTTCCTTTCACTGGGCAACAAGAGGAAACAGCATTGAATGGCAGCTCTGACAACATCCTGTAGCTGGAAGCAGAATGTTGAATGGAGGCCTAGAGATGCATGGAGCAGTAGCTCTGCTGAGGGTCACACATGAAGGGGAGGCATGTCACAAGTAGTCTTTGGGTCAACTCATGAATGCACTGATGTAGGAACTTATAAAATGTCAAATGATTTAGTGGAAAGTGGGTGGTTCTCCATTTCATCTTCCAGATTTATTCTAAAATGGCAATTGATATAGAATCATAATGTGTTATTTTTCTGATCTTCAGTTTCTTTTTATGATTATCTGGAATTTGTGCCTTCTCTTTTCTGTGTCACTGACCAGTGGAAGCAATCTTTTGCTATTTATCTTATCACAGCCCTTCATAATCTTGAACCCTCCTTAGCTCTAGTGAAAAAAACCCAAAAAGGAGGTCTCCCTATATTCACTTAACCTATCCGGATGACATTGGTGCCAAATGTCTTGTTGACTTTCTGCCAATCAAACCTGGTGCCAAAAGGTCTCGTTGACTTTCTGCCAATCAAACTTGATGAATGTAGAGTCCGGTGGTTGTCACTGAGTTGCTGAAGCATGGATTTTACCCCGGCAAAGCAGAGTTTGTGTCTACTTAATTTTTACCACCGCACCACTGATCTTGCATTTCTCAAGAATTTTTTTTCACACAAATGGGAAGAGGTGACATCTTTATGTTCCATTAGGTGTTACCCAAATGGCTTGAGTACTGGTAAGGGATGCTTGTAGTATAATCACAGGTCTTCCTGGTGCAATTAACCTATAGGTTTTATGGCTTTAATTAGTTTTTGGTCTTTAGCGTAGAAGATTTTATGGCCAAATTATATGAGAAACTTCATGGCCAAAAGCCTGGCAGGTGCTTTGAACTAGCTGAGAACTTGTGTTCGCTAAAAGCTTATTCCCAGCATTCCGTTCAACAGCTGAACTCAATTTTGTGTGTTCAACTTTCATGCTAAAACTCCATTTTAGGCACATTTTCGGGCATTTCACCCACAAACCTCAAAGGCATGCTTCGACAATCTACGGGTACTGTTGCTACATCAGTGTACAATATCGATAGGATATCCATCAACAAACAAATGCATTTTTATATGCTGATCTGCGGAATACAATTTCCAGTCTAGCCAGAAGTAAAATTCAAAATGCTAAAAATACTCAGGTTATGAAGTATCTGAAGGAGGGTGGAAATTTAAGGTTTTATGTGTGGCCTTTGATCAGCAATTGTGGTACGAAAATTTGCCATTTTTGTTTTTAACACTTCCTCCAACCTATATCTGGTTTGAATTGGAATAATGGACATGTTAGTGAATCAGCTATGTCTATTACTTGCTGCTTGAAAAACCAAATCAGGCTGTAGGTGGGAGCGTGCAGCTGCAATCTTCTCAGTCTAACCACATATAAAATAGTGGCTCTGGCAGGGTAACCTTGAATGTTTAATTTGAAATTTAAAAAAAACCTTACTTGGCAAGTTGTTGATAGAAATGTAATAGCAGTTGTACTGTTGGTACCAAGTCCAGACATGCGATTCATTCAAAATCCTTAATTTAAAAAGTGTCTGGTTCCCAAGGGGTTTAATTGTATATGCTTTTGCACCCCAGTGCTATTGATCATAAAAAAAAATGCTAGTCGCGGATGACACTTGTTTTAAAACTTCACCATGTGCATTGGTTGATGCTCATTTCAAATATTAATGGTGATCTTAATAAATAGCCCCAACTTTTTTTTGAACTTTTGTCTTGTTAAAAATGAAATAGTTCTTTACTTGCCAGTTTTTAGCATGGTAAAGTATCGCAAAATGGAAAATCACTTAAATCATATATTACATTTCATATATATATAATAAAACCTGCTTAATGCATTCCACATTCTCTTAAAAATAAGACAAATTAAAAACAAATGCAAAGCATGTCAGAGTTTTATTCTTACTGGAGAAACTAAAGATAGCGATGTTGAAAAATACACCCCTCGCAGAATTACGCCCTCTTTACTTATCAATTCATGATTTGTTGTCTCTACCCTTACAGTCCTCCTCTCATTTTGTTGTTTGCTTTGTTTACTCATTTTGTTGATTGTAATTGTAGTCCCCAGTAACTAAGGCTTTGTGATACTAGAAAATGGGAGAGTTGTGGGGTGGGTGAGGAGGGGCTGTGGGCCCTCCTACAGCAAAACTCTGAAACATGTATTACAATTGACCTAGACCCAAAAAGGAACAAACTTGGATACGTGTAACACGTATCTGGGAATGCATGCGTCCAGCAATACACTATCCGATGTCCGTGTGAATAAATTACTCAGACTCTGCTCTCACCATTTATGTTTTTTTTTATTACTTGATTGTACTTACTGCCTTCTGATACACAGTCAAAGCCATTTATTGATTTATGTGATAAGGTTGTGTTGGGCTAAGTTCTTTGGCTGGGTACATGAAAATAAAAAAGGGTTATAGTGAACCACATGTTAAGTCCCCCCCCCCCCCCCCCCAGGTACATTTGTTCACTTTTTCTTAAAAGCAGTAATATTTACCAAAATAAGTAGCTACAGGGAGATTGTGATTTTTTAACCTAGAACCTAATTGCTTTCTGTCCACGAATCCATTGTGGGGAGGATGTCTTAAAAGTAGCCGGTGTGTTCTGCCCAGTTGCCCTATAAAATTGCAAACACACTATGAAACAGTCTACAGAATTTTAGCTCAAAAATGTTTAATCTCAGCTTGGCCTGTGAGCCAAGATTGTCTGAAAAGTTTTAATACGTTAGCTGTAAATCATAAGCTGGTTGTAATGTCATTCTCCCCACAGTGCACTGTATGAAGAAGCAGCTATGGCTACTTCCTGCTTTTGAAGAAAAATATTATATTACATTTTGCATTTTTGCATATTATAATTTAGAGCACTTGGGAGCGTATTATGTGTCAATGTAAATGGAGTAGTGTTTCTTTTCTAAGATCACGTATGTCTCATCCCACTTTCCTTACAGATCTATTTGCACTAAATCTAGAGGGAAAATCCCTTTTAAAATGTTATAGAACGAGAAGCAGAAAATCCATGTATTTTCACTTCATTTTTGTTCATTTTTTCTCACCAGTTTTCCGACGGTATTGACTCCTTGGTGGGATACTATTCCACAGGAGTTGAGCACTCTCTGGTACCTTGGCCGTTATTCATGTGTGAGCCTTGGCAGTGGATTCGAAAAGGGAAGGAGGGGGAGAAATTACAGCTAAATCTTATTTTGCCCTCACTCTACACCACTTTCCTACAGAGGTTGCTAAATAGCGATCAGTAGCAAGAATCCTACATAGACTCCCCCTCCTGAATCCAGGGATCCTCAGGCCAATTGTAGTTTCCCTACTGCTGCTCTGGCTGAAATCAGCTAACTCATCATAAGAGAGTGCAGGAAAAAGTGGGGCCTTGCTGGCCGACTTGACGAATAAATGTAACTCAGGCGATGCTTGGTTCTTTGCAACACTCTTTTAAGGTATTTTCTCGACACCCTTTTAATCTGGCCTCACTGTACACCCCCCGTTATTCCTACCTAGCAGGTAGGTAACCTGCCATTCTGAAACTAGTTTCTAGGAGTTATGTGGGTGACTACTCAGTCACTTTATTTTTCCCCTCCTTTCTTCCTGTGAAAGGTGCATGACTTTTGGTGGCTAACTCCCTACAAATGCACTGCTAAGATTGCTATGAACTTCTGCATTTTTGTTGTTGCTGGTCAAAACCTCCCCTTGAAGTGTAAGATTATATAACTGGATAATTGCACCTATGTCAGAAATTGAGGCCTGTCCAGAGTTAGTAAAATGATTTGCATTGCATGTGAATCCATTTTCTGTGTTGTATTTAAACTGAAGGCAGAGAAAATGCATAATTTGGACTCTGTAAAAACAGTTCTATTAGGAAATACAATATTCTGTTTATTACAATAAGACTAATTATAATCTTACTAAAAATACATTTATGTGCAAAATAACTCAATAATATTTGCTGTAAAGATAAAGTACTTGACATTCTATGGTCCCTCTCAATTTCTTTTCAAAATTGACCGTTCTCATTTGTTTTGCCAGCAATATTTTATTTTTAAAGATGTGGCATGAACCCACCTGTATAATAATTAAGTGTACTGAACAGTAACTAAAACTGCAACGTCTGTAGAGGTTCTGGTGTGACAGAAAATCTTAGCTTTGTATTATACAGCCGAGACCTCTTCAGCAGAACTGTTTTTTTCATTCTCTTTTTAGAATATGCAAAAAGCCCTTGAAGTGAAAGCTCAGTATGAATCGGACATGGCTATCGGTGGCTACGCTGCACTAATAAATCTTTGCTGTCGACACGATAATGCAGAAGAGGCACTGAACCTGAAACAAGAAGTGTAAGTACACTAGTGCAGAAATATGTCAGATTAATTTATGCTGATATACAGACCTTCTTGAATTAAGCAGGTAGTAATCTTTAAACCCCCCTCCCTTCATAAAATCTTAATCAGAGCCTGGACCATGGCTAAATTAAAAGTGAGAGCTGCTACATGGTGATTTTTATACAGCATGAAGTTGAGCATTGCATTACTGCAACATTTTGAAGTACTAAATAAAACTGTGCTCATTTGTCAAAAACAAACCTTTTTTTCTCATTCTGAAATTTAAGGGACCGTAAAGATTCTTCTGTTGCCCTTGATACAAATAAGTACTTGGCACTTGTGAGGGTCCTAGCCAAGCATGGTAAATTAGAAGGTAAGGTGACTGCTACTGTAAAACAATTAATTTTTTTAAAATCACAATTTAAGGCACTTACATCTCTGTAAAGCAATGAGAATTTGTCTTTATTTTGATAGTATATATCATGCCTTCAAAGGTTATACTAACATATCGCATAATAATTTTCATGTGAATTCACCCAAAAATGCTGGACAGTGCAGGCCATTACAGTAGTTATAATGGCTTGGCAAGCTTGTCATTTACATTTTGCACAGCTCGTCATTTACATTTTGCACAGCTCAGTGCATTTGCTATTTTTTTCAGCTTTTTTTTATTAACATAACCATTTGATTTAAGTTTGAGGAACATGACTTGTGGCATAGATTGCCTACTGTGCCCACACTAATGGTTTTTATTTTTGTTTAGAATGGTGATGCATAATAATAAATTGAATACAAAGTTGCGTGACATTTATAAAACCATTTTAATATGCTATTTGGAAAAAAATGTTCAGTTCAATTTCAAAATTATATTTGGAACTTATTAAAACATTTTGAAATAATCCTCTCTGTTGGATTAGTTGCCAGAAGCCACAATGCTTGCTTTTGTTGAAATAAGAATGAACTAGGTCTGTTCCATAAGGAGAACTAATTTGTTCAGATTATCGAACCTTATTTTTTTTAATGTAGACTGTTAGAAAGCTTTCCCTCACTAAGACTGGATAATTAGTATCGGCTCTGCAAACAGGCTGTATCGGTATCAAGCCATTAGTCTAGATGTAAATACAGTGTAAACACATCTTAATTATCTGGCCTCGTGACAAACCATCTGCTAGAGAAACAATAGTGTGATTTAGCAGATGTTATCATTGAGGGATAAAAGCATCCATTTAGTGAGATTGTGCAGCTACAGGGCAGGCTGTGCAGGGTTATACAGTGCAGAGTGGGCACACAGATACTGCCTATAATTTGTAGTCACAGTAGCAGAGAAATGATAAAATCATGCTATTGTGGTATATAATTGTAGTCTCGCATAGATACACAAGTAGTAATTAACTTGAAATCTGCATTATACTCCAGAATTTGCATTCTTGCTTAGTTAAAATGCTATTTTAAAAAAAAGGCAGTTTGTTTTCCTCTTGAATAAATTTTAACTGGGGACCGTTTGTGTTTTGCATTGTAGATGCTATTCTAATTCTAAAGGAGATGAAAGAGAAAGAGGTTGTTCTAAGAGAAACAACTATCACTTCGTTCTTCCATATCCTGAATGCTGTAGCCATGCGGGGAGAAGCAGATTTAGTGAAACAGCTACACGAGTCCATTGTGAATTTGGGGTTGGCCAAGCCTACTGCCAACCTGTGTTCACCATTAATTACAGTCCATCTTGATCAGTAAGTTGAAAATATAAAAATCAACATTTCCAGTAGCAACAGACTATAAATGTCCTGCTGAACAAAGGACTTTCCTCCCTGCCCCTGTCATACTGGTGTGCACACTTATTTATTTTATGAAATATCACATTTCGCAAGAGGCGCTTAATTGACTTTGTGTATTAAAGTGTCTTTTTCTAAGTTATTAGCTAAGCTTAGGGCATGAAATATCTGGTAGAGAATTTATGTCCAATAAAATTTTTGCGTATATATTTTAGAAAACATTTTGACAGAATTGCACACCTCAAATGGCAATTGGAATGTTCTAAGAATTAGCATGAAAAATACAATGTTATGTAGAAATGTGGAAGGCCAGTAGCTGGACTCTTAATTTTATTTTCAAAATGGAGATCTTTATGGGGTGGGGTAGGGAATTATTTCAACGTAATGGCTCACCCAATTCAGTTGCAACCTCAAAGGCTAGGTTTTCTTGTACTTGATTGCTATTTAGCAACACTTATTTAAATACCCTTCCTGTACTTGTGGTCAAAAGTAATGAATCGCATGGTATTAGAACTCAAGCTCAACTGTTTCTGAATTTTTAAAACTGAGCTGCACCAGTCATAACATTGTAAACCGAAGCCATAGGGTCGCCTTACTCATGCATGCCAATGACACCCAACTCTACCCCTCTGCCACCTCTCAACCCATCCACTAATCTGTGCTGTTGGATGAGCTGTAATTTCCTCCAGCTAAATATTGGGAAGATCAAAACCATTGTTTTCAGCCCTGACACAAACTATACCATCACCACTAACTCTATCTTCCCCCACCTCCCCCTATCTCTGTCTGGTTGAACCAGGCAGACACACAACCGCAACATCCTGTTTAGCCCCGAGCTTAGCTTCCAGCCCCATATAGTCTCCATCTCACAGATGCCTACTTTTGCTGCTTGTATCCTATTCCACACCAAACCAGCTCGCCTGTCGCCCCAATCCTTGCTGATGTACGGTGGCTCCTGATTTCCCAACACCTCATTTTTAGAATTATCTTCCTTGTGTTAAATTTTATATCCCTGTAACTTCCTCCAGCTCACCTCCATTCCTCTGACTCCAGTTTCTTGTGCATCCCCACCATTGGTGGCTGTGCTGTCAGCTGTTTAGGACCCACTTTTCGACTTCTCTCCCTAAATCTTTGACTCCCCATCTCCCTATCCTCCTTTTAAGACCCTTCCTTTAAGATCCTTTGCTCAGCCCACCTAATTTTTTTGTTTGGCTTAGCTTCCATTTTTCTTATATTTCTGTGAAGCACCTTGATGTTTTTCTATGTTAAAGGCACTATATAAATGCAAACTTTTGTGATTTTAATAAACCTGTCTGAAAAGTCTTCATTTGATTCTGACTGTGTATCTTCAGTATGGGAAGCAAACCACGATGAAATGTGAAGAATATGTGCTCCTATGGCAGCCTGATGGTACTCTCTGATCTGTAGTTTGCTGGAGAACAGATTGCATTTTCAGAATAAATCCTCACATGAACAGCTGCAACTTTTTATTTTTGTCCTTATTTTTGTTGGTACGTACTAAATTTATAAATGCCATTTTGTAGAAAATTTAGACTGTATATGCCCCCATATATGCTGAGGATGTCTATGGTTCAAAACTTCATTGATATTTGAAAAAGTTTTTGAAGTGGTCCTTCAAACATGTACTTCAATATCCACAAGCTGAAAGGAAGTGCTGCACATAAATGTGCAACAATTGTTCAAGTAGAAGACACAACTTTTTATTGTAATTTTAGTTTCATAATGTCTTAAAATTTTTTTGTTGTAAGCAAGTGTGATTTTTTAAAATGTACTTTGGTGTTGTAAATGAACAATATTTATTTGAAATGCGATTCGATCCGTTCAGTTGATCTTAAAAACTTGCCATCGGTAACTCTTCAAAAATGAATATTTTGGATTTTCATTCCGTTTCTATTTGAATACTTATTTAAAGGGTGAGAGCTTATGATGACATCAGGGGAAACTAACTTGTGCATTACTAAGTCTAGGAGTGCAGAGAAGCCAAATTTACATATACAATTGAAATGACATGATCATTGAACCACTCTATATTAATGACAGTATCCACTGACGTTAATTCAGCTTCTTTGCATACTACCAGGTTCAGTAACTCCTTCAAGATGGTTTCCCTCATGTCGTCATCAACATTCCTCGTGCTTTTTTTCTAAATTGCACAAATCAGTAGACACATTCTTTTAATGTTTTGAGGGATTCTGATGGTGAACCTCCATGTGTAAGTGAACCAAATGGGACAATTTTTTGTGTTTTAATGGTGCAGTGTAACATCTTGCGATGACAATAGCCGTAGTCACTGCTTTTTGCCTTTAGGACTAGAGTTTCAGTAACGGCAGCAGAAAAGGGTGAGTTACATACTGATGGTCAACATCAAATCCATTGGAAAGGCAAATCCAATGTGCACAGTTTCTCAAATTCTAGACTAACCCCTTGTAGAAATAAAACCACAACTCTATAACAAATGCTCAACAAATGCACTGAATGCATTTTAGGTTTTTTTCCGTACCATTTACTTCCATCTTCATTTTAAGGTGCTTCCTCACTTAGGGATGCGGTTCATTTATTTACACACTACCCAACTGGCTGTTCTTAAGTGGGAGCATGTATGCATAGTGTTGTGAGGCTATTCAACCATGGGAGATATCATAACAAACCCCAATTCAATCCTGTCCTTTCCATCAGAATTCACTAGATAGCAATCGTCAGCAGGAATCTTGGTTATTCTTCCCTCATTGGCTAAATCAAGAGTACTCTAGTGCTCCCAGTCCAGCTAAGAGCTAACTCAATGTGGACTGCAAATCAAACCTGGCACTTTCTAGTCCGTATAGCTCAATTCTACAATCGGCACACTTGCCGACTACTTCATTAGCAGATCAAGTAGCATTTTATGATGACTAGAACGTCCATTTTGAGAGCCAAGGGTTGGGGAGGCTCACAACTGAGCATATACAAATGTGGTACTGGGTCAAAAGCAGGTGTTTTGCTAAATTGGGGGAATTTGAGATACATGGTTGGGCAGTGTGGAGGAAATGCTCAGGATTACTGCTCACCTCTATGTTCTAGGAGTGCCTTGTGCATTCAAAGTGCAGAGGTGTTCCATTCTTCAGCTCAGGCATGCCTGTCCTTAATTAGCTCTTCAGATTGTCGGGCTTGTCAGCTCAGTACTTCAGGAGCATGATTGAAGTGTCTGAATGTAAACAATTGAGCTTACACTGTTCTATGAGGTATACTGAGTAAAATTATCATGCCATTCAAGGTATTGTTTTGAGAATGGGGCTTTATATTTAAGTAGTTGCAAATGAAATATTTTGATGGGGGAGGGGAGGGGAAAGAGTAAATGCATAGATAAGAAAAAAAGGGACACCAGCTTCCCCCAAATGAACACAACTATCAGCTACGACTAATTAAGAACGAAGTGTTATTGTAAATATCTTGTAGTGATGTTTAGTGAGGCTGACAGATATAAAATGCATTAATAGCTGCAGACATGGTCTTCTCTATCCACTTTGCATATTTTGACCGGAGGCAGCTATTTTTAAGAACAAAGCATTTCAAACTGAAAATATTTGATCCTTAAGGTTTAAATTTTCTAATATTTATCCTACTGAGTCACAGCACAGAAATGAAAAAGTTTGTTGTCTGAAGCGTGTTCCTTCCCCCTCCCCCCATTTCATACTGTGTTCTAACGATAGTGAAGTCTTCAGTGTAGCTTGCCTTATTTTTTAAACTCTGGTTTTTTTTTGCAATTATGAATTTAGCATCATCAGCGATGAAGGACAAAAGTAGTTCATTTGCTTTGCGAAGACAGGACACTGATAAGATGATTTTTCGTCAAGGATCATTGGGTTGTAATTAAGTTGCATTCATGGCTATTGCATTTTGAAGGATGATTAGTAAATGACAGGCTTCATGTGCTTAGCATGGACAGCGTTAGCAATTTTTTCTGTCCCTGTCAGAAAATCCTGTTGAGGCTGATAATGTAAATGCAGCATATTATTCCGAACAAAAGAGCAGGGAAATGAGCTATCTTGTCTAGTCATTCAGTTGTTTAACAGTGACTTCCAGTTAGACTTAATTGGTTGGAAAGCACTTGACATGTGAAGTTACAGCTATTTCGAAAGCGTGTTTGAGTAAATTTTAAAGTAAGTGACAGCTAAATTGTACCTAGGGAAATTATAAAGCCTTCAACACAGTTAATTTTTTGAGGATTAGTTGTAATTGCAACACCAGTCTCCTTGAAGATTCCTCATTATGTCTAATGAACAGAGAAACATTTAGCTCAGTAAAGAGCCAGTCCTTTAAATATATGATTGTGCAAAGCTGATTGTGCTGTGTAGAATTGATTTCCCTGTACACTAACATCTGCTTTAGATTTGCAGATTGGGATTTGTTACACAAGTGTCTTTTTTTTTTGCCTCCAGTCTCTTTCTCTTTCACCCTTCCCCCTTTTATCTTGCTCCTTTCCCTGAGGTTTTCAGCTTCAAAAGACAAGCTTTTCAATCAGTAAGCCTGTCATGAATTGCCACTTAACTGAAGCTTTTAACGTAACGTTACCACACTACATGGCAATTAAAATCAACAGTCCACAATGTTTTCTTACATTATATAAAAGTGAACTGTCTCTTGCTCTTCCATTGTAAAGTTCTTCATCACTGAACAAATGGGGGCTAAACAGTTGAATAGCAGCTGTATGCTTTTCACGGCAGTGCTCTATTGTTTGACTAGTCTGTTGCTTTTATTTAGTTGCACCATCTATTCACAGATAAAAATTAACCTGTAATTTTGTCTTCATACAAAATGACAAAAATTTGAATGTCTCAGTAGGGTTCCACTCACTGTACTGTAAACATGGCTTGGGAAGGGTATAAGGTACATATCTATCATGTGAAGCCCCGTTTCCACGGGAGAATAGCACTGTGTTTAGTTTGTAATGATCCCAATTTACGTATTTCATTTTAGCACTTGAGACTTTTTTTATTTTTGCAATGTTTAGTCTGTTGCCTTAACAGGCATTTAATGACAACGTAGGCTGTTCTTTAAATATAACAGAGGCAGTAGTTTTATTTTGTGATTATCGCTGCCTGTCCTTATCCAGCCAAGAGGGTAAGACCATCTGGATCATGGGGGAGGCAAAACTTTGGCTGTTCGTTTATAATTAAACCAGAAATACATTTTATTATACATACATTTACAATTTTGTTACAAATAACTAACAGTGGAAATTTTTCCCCAGGATTCTTTATGGTCATTAGAAACTACATATAAGTACTGGCTAACAGTGTAATTAAATACAAACAGCTACTCCTACATCAGTAATTCCTTCACCTCTTCTAGCCCCTTGATTTGAGGGGGTAAATCAAAAGCGTCACCTCTATGCAGCATTCAATTTCGATGTCAAGCAAGCACTAACCTCATTCTGCCCAACAGGATAAACAAATTGGAAAAGTCAGCAGACTTGGAATTTGTCTCAGGGAAAATAGACTTGGAGTTTGGCTCTGGAAAAACATAGTTAGAAGTTAAGCACTTATGTCACCTAAGCTGTCAGACTACTAGGGATAGTTTAAAAAAAATAAGTGCGAACTATGCCCTAAATACTTTTCTTGAAGCTATAATGCTCTACTATGGTATATGTCGCCCACATGACACATTTTTAAAAAAAATTGTATAATGCAGCGAGTCACAAAACTGTAATTCAATCAAGTGGTTCTGGCATCATAAATAGGACAATTATGGTTTGAGTATTTGCAGAATCTCAGGACTTGAATTACAGCTTTAAATTTGTTGGCAGAGATTGTATACTGAATAGTTTGTATTTTTATGTTTGCTACTGTTACGTGGCGGAGGTGGCAGTGGCAGTGTGATGTAGGTTGAAGAGCAATGAAGCAGATAGTGATGTGAGGACTGACTATTAATGGGATCATGTGATGGGTAATATTGCAGTCCAGGGTTTTACTTGAAAATTCATGGTGGATTCTCAGTAAATTATTTGTGTATTTATATTAAAAAAAAATTAATGGGTGCAAATATTCTGCAATACACTGAACAACCTATGTGTTCTGTTTTTTATTATTGTCTCGTAGTTCAAGTTTGTACCTTAAATAGGCACACCAAATTTATTTTGATGACCACTTACGGGACTGCCTGTCCGACATGACATCATGGATAAGCCACTATTTCCTGCAACACAGCGTCGGAAAGACCAAAGCCTTTGTTTTCAGACCGTGCATAAATTCCGAAGTCATGCCACTGCCTGTCCTCAGCCATTTGCTCAGGCTGACCCAGACAGTATGAAACCTTGGCATCCTGTTTAATCCTTTGCTGAGCTTTAAACCCCATATCCCTTCCATCACTAAGTCTGCCTAATTCCATCTGTACAACATTGCCCACCTCTGCCCCTACCTTTGTCCTTTGACTGTTAAACCCATTCTTATGTGACCTCGTGACTCATTCACTCCAATGCCTTCCTTTCTGGTATCCCATTCTGCATTCTCCATAAGCTGCAACTTATCCAGAACATAGTTGCCTATATCCTATCCTACAATAAGTCCTGCTTAATCATTACCCCTGCCTTCAATGACCTACATTGGCTCCTTGTTTCCCAACATGTCAATTTAAACTCCTCCAATTACTCTCTGGCCTCCTCCTAGCTATCTCTGCAAGCTCCTCCAACTACATATCCCCTCCCGCATCCTTTGCACACACCCTGCCTCACTGTTGGTGCCATCAGCTGCCTTGGCCCGCTCTCTCGGTCTCCCTTCTAAAGCCCATCACTCCTCCACTTCTCTCTTTCAAACCTTCTCAAAACTCATTATTTTGACCAAGCTTTCGGTCACCCCTCCTGACCTCCCTTCATGGCGTGGTGTCCGTTTCAATGTATGAAGCGCATTGAGCCATTTTTTACATCAAAGGCATTATTTTAATGCAAGTCATCACCTGTGGAGCAGGGAAGTTTTTGCACTCATCCCCAAATGCATTATGCTACTAGGATGTTCAGTATCCCACTCTATACCCAAGGATTTTATTGGGCACTAATGCAAAAAGGCATACAGTCTTACTGTGAAGTTAATAAAACATGCTTAAACAGGTTTACTTCTAACTAAAAAAAGTTACAAAGAGCTTCTGGTGGAAAAAAAAATAACATTTGTGCAGTACTTATTTAGGTACTTATTTTAATAATGGGAAGGGGGCTTACTGATCTCATTATTATATATTTGGCTCTTCAAGCTAGAATCTATATTTTTTACGCTTCAGTTTGTTTATGTAGGTCCAGAATGAAATTTGTCAGGTGCTCGGTTTTCAGAAACATACTGGTAATATCCACTTTTACAAATCTGTTGATGTACTTAGCTGCATTTCTTATAACCCAGAATTTATTAAAAAATTCATTTTGAGTGGTACTTACATTTTCAGCTGGGAAATTAATGGAGAACTTTACATTAGCTAGGCTGTCCATTTGTTTCTAATTTTAGGGGTGGATGGATATTATCTAATTTGTATTGCTCTTCCTGTCAAATCCTGTCTGTAGTAGGAAAGAAAACAGAAACTCATTCCCAACTGGACGATTTGTTGCATTTGGTAGCCTGTTAGATAATGGGTAGTGCCATTACTGCTTAGCACGTGTTGTGGTGTTAACCAGAGTGCTATTGATGTCTACCATTCCCCTTCCCCTTCTAGCTAAAAAGAAATGTTATGCATCAGTTTTAGTTTTAAAAAAATTATACTGAAAATACCATTGCAAAGAATAAAGTGAATTTAAAAAACCCAAGCAACAAAAGCATTGCTTAGTGAAACTGTGGTAGGAGGTACTGTTCCTAAACAGGATTTTTTTTTGAATAGGGAGATGTTACTGTACGTTAATATTCCAAAACACAGTGCGATGGGGTTTGTGCCTGTGATTTACCATCACTTAGTTCCCAACTGCTCCTGCAGTTTTAATGGAGGCAATGAAGCTATGTTCTCCTCTGCAGGGAGAAAAAAATGGGATGGCAAATAGGTATTGATCATTATGTACCTTCTAGTGCCAGAACAAGAGTGTCATTATGAGAAACCTTGTGAGCTTGTTGCTGGTTTCTCTTGATAATAGAAGTGGGGATGTAGCTAAAAAGTAGGAGAAAGAAATGTAATGTTTCTGAATTGGATAGCCTGATATTAAAGAACTTAGCTGTTATAGTGCTCTGACTATTCTTTTGCAGGGTATTACTTTGGCATAAGTTAATTTGTGAAGCAAAAATTTGTATCTTAGCAAGTCTCACATGCTCTGGAATATTGCTTTGATTACTATTTGCTATGGAAATAATGCTCTAATATGTTACTGAAGCTTTCTGTTTTCTGTTTCAGGGGAAGTCTACCTGCTGCACTAGATGCAATTATTGATTGTCACAAGAAATACAATCAGATGCCTAGGCTCCATGATGTGTTGTGCAAGTTGGTTGAGCAGGGAGACACGGATCTCTTACAGAAAGGTGGTTGATAGAGGAGATACTATAAAAGCAAACCGAAATACGTTTTTTGTGTTTTCACCAGATTTCTTCCCCTCCTACTCCAATTAAATTCATATCACAACACCCTAATTATTGTGTGTCTTTTAAAAACAAACCTATGCAATATTCCCTGTGATAAACTACAGGTTTTTATAGATTAAGTTGAATTTGAATTTTCTATGGGGTATTTTTGGAACAAATTTCAGTAGTGTTAACTTGTGAATTCATAATTGCTACAAAGCTTTATATACTGTACTTGAAATTTCACGATCGGTAGATATAAAATCATTTAGCAGAAGAGGTTGCATAGAATAATTTTGTTGATACAGATTTTATAAATGAAAAGTATTTTTACCCATCGACCTCCTGTTATGAGTTTTTTTTTCATAGAATCATAGAAGTTACAACATGGAAACAGGCCCTTCGGCCCAACATGTCCATGTCGCCCAGTTTATACCACTAAGCTAGTCCCAATTGCCTGCACTTGGCCCATATCCCTCCATACCCATCTTACCCATGTAACTGTCCAAATGCTTTTTAAAAGACAAAATTGTACCCGCCTCTACTACTGCCTCTGGCAGCTCGTTCCAGACACCACCCTTTGAGTGAAAAAATTGCCCCTCTGGACCCTTTTGTATCTCTCCCCTCTCACCTTAAATCTATGTCCCCTCGTTATAGACTCCCCTACCTTTGGGAAAAGATTTTGACTATCTACCTTATCTATGCCCCTCATTATTTTATAGACTTCTATAAGATCACCCCTTAACCTCCTACTCTCCAGGGAAAAAAGTCCCAGTCTGTCTAACCTCTCCCTATAAGTCAAACCATCAAGTCCGGGTAGCATCCTAGTAAATCTTTTCTGCACTCTTTCTAGTTTAATAATATCCTTTCTATAATAGGGTGACCAGAACTGTACACAGTATTCCAAGTGTGGCCTTACTAATGTCCTGTACAACTTCAACAAGACATCCCAACTCCTGTATTCAATGTTCTGACCAATGAAACCAAGCATGCCGAATGCCTTCTTCACCACCCTATCCACCTGTGACTCCACTTTCAAGGAGCTATGAACCTGTACTCCTAGATCTCTTTGTTCTATAACTCTCCCCAACGCCCTACCATTAACGGAGTAGGTCCTGGCCCGATTCGATCTACCAAAATGCATCACCTCACATTTATCTAAATTAAACTCCATCTGCCATTCATCGGCCCACTGGCCCAATTTATCAAGGTCCCGTTGCAATCCTAGATAACCTTCTTCACTGTCCACAATGCCACCAATCTTGGTGTCATCTGCAAACTTACTAACCATGCCTCCTAAATTCTCATCCAAATCATTAATATAAATAACAAATAACAGCGGACCCAGCACCGATCCCTGAAGCACACCGCTGGACACAGGCCTCCAGTTTGAAAAACAACCCTCTACAACCACCCTCTGTTTTCTGTCGTCAATCCAATTTTGTATCCAATTGGCTACCTCACCTTGGATCCCATGAGATTTAACCTTATGTAACAACCTACCATGCGGTACCTGTCAAATGCTTTGCTGAAGTCCATGTAGACCACGTCTACTGCACAGCCCTCATCTATCTTCTTGGTTACCCCTTCAAAAAACTCAATCAAATTCGTGAGACATGATTTTCCTCTCACAAAACCATGCTGACTGTTCCTAATTAGTCCCTGCCTCTCCAAATGCCTGTAGATCCTGTCTCTCAGAATACCCTCTAACAACTTACCCACTACAGATGTCAGGCTCACCGGTCTGTAGTTCCCAGGCTTTTCCCTGCCGCCCTTCTTAAACAAAGGCACAACATTTGCTACCCTCCAATCTTCAGGCACCTCACCTGAAGCTGTCGATGATTCAAATATCTCTGCTAGGGGACCCGCAATTTCCTCCCTAACCTCCCATAACGTCCTGGGATACATTTCATCAGGTCCCGGAGATTTATCTACCTTGATGCGCGTTAAGACTTCCAGCACCTCCCTCTCTGTAATATGTACACTCCTCAAGACATCACTATTTATTTCCCCAAGTTCCCTAACATCCATGCCTTTCTCAACCGTAAATACCAATGTGAAATATTCATTCAGGATCTCACCCATCTCTTGTGGTTCCGCACATAGATGACCTTGTTGATCCTTAAGAGGCCCTACTCTCTCCCTAGTTACTCTTTTGCCCTTTATGTATTTGTAGAAGCTCTTTGGATTCTCCTTTGCCTTATCTGCCAAAGCAATCTCATGTCCCCTTTTTGCCCTCCTGATTTCTCTCTTAACTCTACTCCGGCAATCTCTATACTCTTCAAGGGATCCACTTGATCCCAGCTGCCTATGCATGTCATATGCCTCCTTTTTGACTAGGGCCTCAATCTCCCGAGTCATCCAAGGTTCCCTACTTCTACCAGCCTTGCCCTTCACTTTATAAGGAATGTGCTTACCCTGAACCCTGGTTAACACACTTTTGAAAGCCTCCCACTTACCAGACGTCCCTTTGCCTGCCAACAGACTCTCCCAATCAACTTCTGAAAGTTCCTGTCTAATACCATCAAAATTGGCCTTTCCCCAATTTAGAATTTTAACTTTTGGGCCAGACCTATCATTCTCCATAGCTATCTTAAAACTAATGGAATTATGATCACTGGTCCCAAAGTGATCCCTCACTAACACTTCTGTCACCTGCCCTTCCTTATTTCCCAAGAGGAGGTCAAGTTTTGCCCCCTCTCTAGTCGGGCCATCCACATACTGAATGAGAAATTCCTCCTGAATACAATCAACAAATTTCTCTCCATCCAAGCCCCTAATGCTATGGCTGTCCCAGTCAATGTTGGGAAAGTTAAAGTCCCCTACTATTACCACCCTATTTTTCTTGCAGCTGTCTGTAATCTCCTTACATATTTGCTCATCAATTTCCCGTTGACTATTTGGGGGTCTGTAGTACAATCCTATCAAAGTGATCTCTCCCTTCTTATTTTTCAGTTCTACCCATATAGACTCAGTGGGCGAACCCTCGGATATATCCCCTCTCACTACTGCCGTTATGTTCTCCCTAATCAAGAACACAACTCCTCCTCCTCTCTTACCTCCTGCTGTATCTTTCCTATAGCATCTGTACCCTGGAACATTGAGCTGCCAGTCCTGCCCCTCCCTTAGCCATGTTTCAGTAATAGCTATAACATCCCAGTCCCATGTACCCATCCATGCCCTGAGTTCATCTGCCTTGCCCATCAGACTTCTTGCATTGAAATAAATGCAGTTTAATCTAGACTTCCCTTGGTCTTTGCCCTGCTTTCTCAGACCATCTGTCCGGTCATGTTCTGTACACTCTCCCTTACTGCCTTTTGTTTCTGTCACCACTTTACTTCCCACTGACTTCCTGCATCGGTTCCCATCCCCCTGCCACATTAGTTTAAACCCTCCCCAACAGCACTAGCAAACACTCCCCCTAGGACATTGGTTCCAGTCCTGCCCAGATGCAGACCGTCCAATTTGTACTGGTCCCACCTCCCCCAGAACCGGTTCCAATGGCCCAGGAATTTGAATCCCTCCCTCTTGCACCATTTCTGAAGCCATTTTAATTTTATTTTTCTATATTTGCATGTTGTCTCCCCCTTTCAAGAGGGGAGAGCAGTGAGAATCTCTCGTGTCCTCTTCTTGCTGCTCTGTGACTAGTGCACTAGCAGATGTATAAGAGTGTTTGAAGTTGAATGTTATTTCTTTAAATTTCCGTTCCGCTCTACTTTGGATGCCTGCATGGTACTTCCCTTCGTTCCTCCCACTTTTCGCTTCTCTAGATGGTTCCAGTGTGGTGTCACAAAATTATGTGGCAGCAAATTTTCCTTTTGTCTTAAATCATTGTCAGAAAAAAGTCAGTGTCCAGCTGCTGCCTCTTCTGGAAGACATTTTGTGAGCAGAGAACTTCTATTTTATAGAATTGTAGAGTCTTGTGTCGGAACTGAAAAACGGAATCCAAGAAATTGGATGAAAGAACAAGTACTACAAATGCACACTAAGTTGGCCAGTATCACAGAGAAAAGAAAGATGATTCACATTTGTATAGAGTCTTATGTTTTGTTAACATCCAAAAAAATTTGAAATGCAGTGACTGTTACGTAGGGAAAAACGGATTCATATTTTGGGTTAGAACCGTCACCATTTCTGATTGACCTGTTTCATTTGCACCATTTATTGGTTATGCAAACCCTTCACTGGGGAAGTGCAGTCCAAATTGCAGTACATTAAGATCAGTAGCAATGGTCTAATTTAATTTATGAGGAACAGCTGAGCAAGTTGGACTTGTTATTGGAAAAGAGGAGATTCTGAGGTGACCAATAATACAAATTTTCAAAATAAAGGAAATTGAGAATTAATCCAGACAAATTGTTCACTCTGACCAAACCCTTAATACTAGGGAGTAAATGAGATATTCTGCCAAAATTGTTTCCAAAGAAACACAATTGAGAGAGATGTTAGTTTTGGGACAATATAGGTGGACTATGGTGTCTTTTCCATTCCTGTACTTCCTTGTGTTTTTATCACATAGAATATGTTACCAGGGAAGGCTACTGAAATGAATAGTATAAATGGATTCCAGAGGCAATTAAATATGATCCTGCAGAAAAAGTGGGGATGATTGATCTAAATTGGCGCAAAGTGAATTTTCCCATTCCTGAAATATCTGATCTTAAAAGGAGAGCCTTTCTCTTTCTCTCCCCCTGCTCCAACCCCCCCCCCCACCACCTCCCCCCCCCCCCCACCACCTCCAAAAAATCTTCATGACTGTATAAAAGGTGTGTTGAATTAACCTTCCTTTTCCCCCACCCTCAAAAACAAAAATGATATGTAGAACCTGATGAATGATAGCATACATAAAATCTGGCATTTTACTGACATTCTTGGGGTGAAAAGAGACAAAGATTTAACTTTGTTTTTAACTATTGTTGCAATATAATTTTTTTTAAATGTTCTCTTATACTTGCAGCTATGGATTTTGTAAACCAGGAGCGAGGTGAAATGACAATGCTGTATGACCTCTTTTTCGCTTTTCTTCAGACTGGGAAATACAAAGAGGCCAGAAAAATTATCGAGGTGGGACTTCATCCTATTATGCTGTTCACACAGCCATTTTAGTTTGAACAATGAGCGTCAATTAATATTCTGAACCTAAAATGAGTATTAGTCTAATTCTGACTGAAGCAATTTAGTCTACAAATTGAATAATGTTAACCTTATTAGCGGTGATAAGTATAGAATTTCTTCTTTTGATGCCTGCATGGTGCTGCAATAAGAATTATAGCCATTGTTTTTGTTAGATGTTATTCAAATTTAAATATTTTTCTAACTCTGCTTGATTGAGTTGCTCCTTTCATGCCAAATATTATGTTTGCATATTAAACCTGCGATTGTGGAACAATTAAATTAAACCGCCAGTCCTGGGTGTATAAAGTTCTTAATCCCCTTTACTGATCAATTCTTTTGTTGTGCTTAAAAGCAGTGGAATTTAATTTGCTGCAGACAGAGGGTGAATCTGGTCAGATTTACTGTAGGGCATGTCTCGGAGCAAATAATCAGCCAGTCTGCTGCAGCTTCATATTAAATTCAACTTTTCCTTCCTGTAATTCCTTAAGCAGCTTATGATCAGCCAAAGGTGACTGATCACTCAACTAAATTTTGCATACTGTATCTGGTCTTGATTAAAATCTTTCATAGCAATGTAAAGGGATAAGTTGGAGAAAAACTGTCTGCTTGTCCAGTTTTTACATTTTTTTTTCTTTGGAGTGATAACATCAGTAGGTATTTTGATTTAATATGACCTTCTTGGTACACTTGTTGGAGGCTAATTTTTTTTTAAAGAATTGTCTCCTTTAATTTTTGTCATGGTGCATATAAATGGAATATGGGAGGCATTGTCTTAGCTTTTATAGTACATTATCATCTTGCTGCAAGACTTGTTATGAAGACATAGGAACAGGAGTAGGCCATTCAGCCCCTCGAGCCTGTTCCGCCTTTACTGAGATCGTGACTAATCTGTACCTCAACTCTATTTACCCACCTTTGTTCCCTATCCTTTGATACCATTACCTAACAAAAATCTGTTGATTTCGGTCTTTAAAATTTCAATTGACCTAACATCCACAGCCTTTTGAAGGAGAGAGTTCTCGATTTCCACTACCCTTTGTGTGAAAAAGTGCTTCAGTTTTCACTCCTAAATGGCCTAGCTCTAATTTTAACAAGCCCTCTTGTTCTGGATTCTCCCACCAGAAAAAATAGTTTCTCTGTCTACCCTATCGAATCCCTTAATCTCGATTGGATCAACCCTCATCCAGTGATTGTAGATTTTGACCTCCCAAATCTTGATTGTGTCTGCAAAGAATGTATTAAGCTATATAACGTGGAAGCGAAGTGCTAGCACATAGGTCCGTGTCTCGTGATGGGAGAAACTTGAGGCAATAAATTAAGAGTGTAGTACATTACAGTATATTGGCTTAAGTATTTATCCCCTACTGGTACCAATTTGCCAAGTGACAATATTGCATGACCCTTCTGTCTATTCCATATCCATTGATATAACACACATTGTTTATAGCTTCCCCTGACTGCATTTTTTGTGCTTTATTAGCTAACAATTTGTATGATTTAAAAATCTGCGTATATAGAGAGGGTGTATTTTCCTGAGTAAAGGCAGACAGCAAGATGGCTAGCCATGAAGAAGCCAGATGGCCCTATCATCATCATAACCTCAAGCCAGTTTGTACTGACTCGATTGGTACTGTAGCTTTTGCTGATCTTTTACTTTTACTAATCTGAGTGGTTAATCTTGGTACTCCACCATTTTAAGATTTTTTTTCCTCTAAGAAATTGCTGCATTGATTTATTTGTGCAAGAATGGAACATTTTATGCTGTTCTTTAAACTGTTACCTGGAAATCCTACTTGTAACCAGGTTCCTTGCTCTTGAAGGTTATATGGTTACATACTTTATATTACTGTAAAATGTTAATTTTGAAAAAAAATTGGAAGTTAAGGTGAGCAGGAGAAAATAAGCTGTAAAAAAAAAACCCAGAAAATGCTGGAAAAATACCACAAGTCAGATAGCAACTGAAGGTAATGGTATTTCAGGTGTGTACTCCATCAGAAAATAAGCTGCAGTTGCTATTGGTGGGGAAAAATAGTGATGTGAGTGGCTAGCTTATTGGAGGGAGGCATTACTGTTTTAATTAAAGCTACAAAAATATTTTGGGACCAGTTTTGTTCCTTTTTCTTTCTTCCTGTTTTTAATTTTAAGATTTTCTCCCTTTTTAAAATCCTTCTCTCCTGCTCTGCAGCACCATGAAAATAGTATAGGATGTAATTACGGGACCAATAATTTAAACATATGCGATTATGTATCCTGGAACAGGCTCCTTGGGGAGACGGTAGAAACAGATAGTATTGATTCATTCAAATACAAATTAGGTAGATTTCTTTCAAAAAAATTTGTTTTGGGATACAGTATATGAGTAATTTGAGACATGACACATGGTGACTGTTGCATGCTTAGGAGGAACAGGTGACTTTGGACCTATGGTTCCTGGGGGTTTCCTCACCTCATGTCTGGGCCTGTTGTAGATTAATTAATAGTGAATGACTGTCATGATTAGTCAACAACTGCATTATCATTGTGTCATGTGAGTACCAGGATGCTAGAAGGTGAACTAGGTCTTTTTTCATCTAACAATTCCTGTCTTCCTATGGTGACGACCTTATGCTTGCTGATGCTATGATTTTGGAGACCTAGGAAATGACTTTTTAAAAAAAAATCATACAATCTATATATGTTACACCAATAAATGTTTTTAAACAGGCTATTTAAGGGGCAAGCATAGCCTTTTATAGCATTAAGCCCAGAGATCATGCATCAAAGTAGTCAATTACAGTTGGACTAACTTCCATACAGCTACACGCAACAGTTCCCACATGAAACAACAAGATGTATGCTTGAAACAGTGCACACCTAGAAAAGATGCCTTCAACTTGAGCATTTCGTCCACCTTTGGTTTTACTGTGAAATTGTTGAGATGGTAAACCAAGCAAAGAGGAAGGTAACAAAAGTAGCGTTCATACAAATTGTAGCAGTGAAGGATGCGATGTCTCTGCATAGGATGAAATGAATGAAATATTTCCCTGTAGCATCACTAAATAGAATTGATGCTCATAGCAGGAGAATCCAATTGAAAACTACTGTACAAAATAAACTGCACACAATGTGTAAGGCTAATTCCTATTTACCCTCTGCTTTGTAATATTAGGAGCCTATAATGCAAGGAGGAAGAAAAGGCTCTCAATTACATACCAGAGAAGCAGACTAAAGCAAAGCAGAGGGGAATAGGGGGCCAATAAACAAATAAATGGGAAAGAAAAGAGATTGAAAATTAAGAGGGGAAGAATAAATCAAAAGAACTGGAAATTGATCTTGAGTAAGAGTGGTGAGATTGAAGTGGCATCTAGAGTGAGAATAGAGCGAAGAAAATGAGAATGAAGGGCAAGATAAGCAAGTAGAAGAGTAGGCTTAAAATAAAAACGATGGTCACCTAGTTAGTTGCTGACTCGTAGTCCCAATGTCCTAACATAGGAAGTGGCCTTTAAAACTGTAGGAAACAAAGAAAGATACAATTCGCAATAGATTCTGAAGGGTCTGATTATTGGTATCAGTGCTGGAAAATTAGAGATGACTCCTAGGATGGCTGACTGACCGCTCCTGGGGCTATAAAGTAGCTGTAGCAAACTTCGTTACTGAATATTTTTGTTTGCGAAAACCACCTACCATCCAAAAACAGCAAAGAAGCTATTGCTGAGTTAGTACCAGTACAATTGTGTCCCTATGCTTCAGTTCTTTCTCAAGTCCTCATTTTAGGTGTGGAAAATGGTTGGATGATAATGATGTACCATTTCTCTAAACTTGCAAGCAGGATAGAGCAATAAGAACATGCTGATTTCAGATGAAACAGTTCTGCAACAAAAATCAATCAGTTTTCAGTCATAGGCTGAGGCTAAAACCCTAATCTGACAAGCATGAGCTCAGTTCTACTCTTCATAGATAAAAAAAAGGTTTGCACGACTCAAATAGAAATATGCATCAACAGATGTACAGTAAAATTGCAGTTGATATGTTGGTGTAGATACAATTTAGTAGCATGCATCATTTGCTTTTGGTTTTACAGAACTTGCATGGCTTTGAATATATTTAATCTGCAATACAAGAATGAAAATGTCAGTCTCTGGGGATTTGCTGTATAGCTATGCAATCATGTTACCCTTGTGCAAAGAGTTGCACTTCAACTTGATAGATATGAAAATGGGTGCAGTAGACCTCCAGGTAAAATACTCCAATTTAGTGTTAATGTAGACTGGACTAAAGTAATTCTTCTCAACAAGCTTCGTGAATATTTAGTTTTGAATCCCTAATGGATTTTGGAATAGAGGGGCATGAATAGATGAAGAGGATGTAATGGTGTGAACTAGAAGCGCCCGAATCAATTGAGGATATGAGCCGTTGTTATTCCAGTCATGTGTAGTAAAACTAATGTAGGATGTCAGACATCTTCCTGCAGCAAGAAGTATAATTTAAACTAGAAAATTATGTGAAGTGGATGTTTTATGTCATTGCCACTGTTCTGCAGTTTATAAGGTACCTTGGCTGGTAAAGCACTACTTAGTATGTGAGCAATAAGCCGTAAATGTAGAACATCCACTGAGGTTAGGAGATTTAGTTAAGCTGACCTAGATGTTCTTTTGAGGATTGAGACTTATTGTAAGTGAAAACTGTTCTCAATATCAGATAAAACTGTAGGATATCTGCATTTATTGCTTAGCTGTCCTTGAAATGACAGGCACATCAATCAAGTCTAAACACAGTAGATTTAATACATTGCATGTTGTGGATTTGTGTATTGTTGAGATCAGTGTCATTTGGATAAGCGAAGATATTGAAAGTTGTAATCAAATGTACTATCTGTTCTTTACCTACTATCAAACTCCTTTGTTTAATTTTCAGGATTCAGTGGTGTAATATTTAATTTCATGCTATAGTTTTTATGTAAACCTACTTTAAACAGCAAAGTTAACATGGACATTTATCTGCTCCATCAACCTCATTATAGGAAGTATAAACTTTTTGAGAACTTGTAGAGTATTACCAAATTAATTTGATTTTCGAACAATTGAAGTTAGTATATGTTATTTATTTAAATCCTTATCAATTTAAAGAATTTTGGAAGATCAGCACATTAATCTAACTAAATGCAACATTTAAACTAATTTGAAAAAGCATCTTTATGTACCTTGATAAATATAAACTAAAAACTACACAGCAGAGGCTTCCTTTCTCAAATGAAGTGAATTCATATAAACTCCATATTAAACTAGTCTTCTAATAACCTGAGTTAACATGGTTGTATTAAGTGTCATGAACGTAAATACTATAGGTCACAAATGGCTCACAAAACAGGCATAAAAACACCTGATTATGTAAAGCTATTTATGCCACAACAAACTGGTTGTGACTTACGTAGATTCATTTCTTTTAAATGGTAGAATTGCATTGTGGACTAATTTTGATTCATTGCTGTTTTACCACAATTACTAATGTCATAAATTTCTTTCAGTAATTCTGTGTATAAAAATGTGATCATCTCATACAGGTACTAAAACACAATCATCCTAAGAAATTTATTAATTTTGTTCCAGTGCCCTCTATTAACCTTTCCTTTTTTTTCTTTTAAATAAATTCTCCTTACTACAGACTGCTGGCCTGAGAGCACGCCCAGGGAGGCTTCAGTGGTTTGCAGATAAGTGCATAGCCACAAATCAGGTAGGTCAGCTGTGTTGTTTCTCAGTTAGTGAAACAAGATTATCAAAGGAAAGTTGGTGGGAGGGGTGGTAGTGGGGAGGGGAGAGAAGAGGAGAACAGGGCCACCTGTAAGCAGATTTCTAATCCAGGTGAATCTACTAAATAGTAAAACAAGACTGTGCAACCCCTTTTATTGTAAGACCCTGTTGAACACTAATGTCGGGTAAAGCAGTCGTTTTCAGACTTTTCTGTGTCGGGGTGGGGGGTGGTGTTTGAAAACATATCTGCACACTTTTCCATCTGTGGAAAACCAAGGGAACAAGGGAAACCTAGAATAAATTGACAAATGAAGTGGATTTTTTTTTAACATGGTGATTACTAAAAGTGTTATATTTGCTCACTCGTAAGTAAAATATAAGTTACATTATTGTGAGTCAATAATAAATTTAAGTAAAAAAAAAATGTAGGGCAGCTGAACACATCAGTATGGTTATAGAGAATTTTATGGTATATTTTTCTCTCTGGAAACATGAGGCTTAGTTGAGCATTGTAACTGAATTTTTTTTGGTTTGGCATAAAATGCACTGCCTCGTTGATCATCAATAATTAGTAGATGGGAGGGTCTGCAGATATGTTTTCAGCATGTGGTGGAGCACAAGTCTTACAAGGATTTGTATAGGTACAGTTTGTAATCTGTTTATTTTTAGGCTACGGTGTTATTTCCTGTGCCATCCATCATTGAGGGCTGGGAGATAAAAGTGTACTCCCAGGTTTCTACCTCCATTTTTTTATCCCTGTCCTTGTGGTAAAATGCCAGTCGTACATCCAGTGCCTCTATGATGTTGGGATTTAGCTATGTGGGAAGATTGTGGTCATATACAGTTGGAGTTGCGTTTTCAACCACCTTGTCGCCTCTTACAAACTGTTGGTTTGCTATAAGAATATACTCTTCCAACACAATAGTAGAAAGATTCATGAAAATGACTTAAACAACAGACATTAATGAGCGGCAAAAGACTATATTAGAAAACCTCATAATATTGCTGTATAATTTTAGATGAAGAGCTTAATGCAGCTGAATGTAAACAGATTTTTGAATTTTTTTTAATGTGCCAAATGTATCTCGATAGAAACATCCTACATAATGCACCATGTTTGCAATTTAATTCTCATTAGATTGTTTTGGAAAGCTTTCAATATTAACAAAATGTGTCCATTAAGAACTTTGTGTGCCTGATTTTCAATCATTTCTGAAATATTTTCTTTATTTGCTTCAGGTTGAAGCACTTGAGAACATGGTGGAAATGACCCAAAAGCTATTTGAATGTGACAGGGATCAGATGTACTACTATCTTCTGAAACTTTTCAGTGAGTGAACTTCTTTCAAATTGTCATTGATCTTGAGGACCACTGGAGATTTTTTCTTATATATAATACTGTGAATGAAGTACAGTACATTATTTTTAAAAACTCTTCAAGCACCACATTGCATAATTTCTGATCGCATTTGACCTATTTCTTCAGAGTAGATGCGACTGACTATAGCATTGAAGCTCTCCAGCATCAGAGTGAGCAAAAAATGTGTAATAATGTATTTTTTGACAACTGACAATTGTATCAGCCCACTATAAATCTAATGCTTTCTGCTTTTTTTTTATCCCCCTTGGCTGAAGGGAGCAGGGCTGAAGAGGAGAATTGACAGATTGTTACTGACCTTTTACTAACCTAGTAGTCGCCAATCTATTAAATTCCAAAGTCAGAATGTTCCAATTTATGTTTTAAAAAATTAAACTTTTTTATAACCGAAACAATGATCTAGAATAGATTTTTTAAAAATATCATTCTTGTTACTGACTCTTACAGCAGGTCAGTTTATGATGCTAAGTGCTGGGTATGTGTATGTTGCACACAACCTATGAGTTTTGCAATTACTGTATCCTGGTCCTCATGCTGTATATATTCCATTGGGAGACTGGTAAGAATGATCCTTGTAAACAATTTGTTCGCAGTTTCTGAGGCTGATTTCTATTTTCCTATTCAAAGTTCAATATGGTTTGTAATTAGATAGCATTCTCCATCTGTGAGTGAGTCAAACTTACTGCTGCTTCCTTTGTATATAATTTGTTTCTTCCTAGGCTCCAGTGTCAGTAATCAGAAAACTTGTCACAAATTGAACAGAATCTGTTATGTTAACACTTCATATACAGAGCATAATAGTTTTTATAAATTATAATCAAATGTAGACTTGTACACCAGATTTTACAATAGAGATAAGTGAATGAAAAGGGTTCCGATAATTATAACGGACACTGCAATGGCTGCCTTTGGGTGCTATATTGACAAAAATACAATTTGATCTCTGGTCTCAGCTAAGTTAACTGAGCTCAGATGAAGACACTGCGATTGACACTCAGCTGTTGTAGGGAAAATCAGCCAGGATTCTTGCTCCTGGTTGCTATTCATTAACTGGTGAAAGGTGTAATTGTGAATCTGGATAAAACTCAGCTCTGATTTCTGCCTCATCCCCATCTCCTCCTCTGTAGTTGAACAGCCGGTTGATATTCACCGTCCAGGCTCACTTATGAAGAATGATCACTCAGGCATAATTCAGTCCTCATTTTAATATCCAACATTTGGTCCTTATTTTTATGAAATACTTTGGTTTCATATTATTTCTCGTTAAATAGTAAAATGTACAGCAATTTGAGAAGCACAGTTGTTTGGAGCATAGGAATTTCTGCGCAGTACAGACTGAGTAGCTGGGAGGTGCAAAACTGGTGCTTGATAGCACCACCACTGGCGAGAGTGTAATTACAGCCTGATGAGTTTTACAGTGTAACAAGATTACATAAGCAGTTTCCATTACAAGTATGCACATAGGAATTTGTAATGGAAAACAAGATTTTTAATACATTACTAATTGGTCTCCCATAGTGTTGCACATGGGGAATTAAGATTAAGTGCAGTCATCAAGTTAAGTTGGGTTAGAGGATGGAAGATAATTGTACCAAGACCAAGGCATGACTGCGATGATGAAGACGAAAATAGGCGACGGGGAGGAAGGGGGCAGTGTGTAGAGCGGGGTTAGGAGGGGGTAGAAGCTACTGCAGTGAGCAAGGGGGGGAGGTAGAGCAAGGTTAGGGGAGGGGGTACTGAGAGTAGGGCCAGAGGAAAGCTAGAGGCCTGTGGGAAGGAGTGGATGGGAAGAGAAAATTAAAGGTCACAGGAGGTGCAACAGCAGGGCTGAAGCATGGAAGAGGCTGCACTAATGGAATAGTGACACCAGTATGTTCCAGAGAGGGGAGAAGAGATGGAATGGGGAAGAGCATGGGGAGGGGGTGGGAGAGGACACTTGCTGGGATATAATTCAAGGTATGTCAGTCGTCCTTTTGTAATAAAATATATTGGCTTAAGTATAATTTTTCATTTAGTGTTTTCGTATGCTAAATAAACCCAGTAACAACTCTGCATGGCACTGGGTACACCATTTTCAATGGATTTGAGTTGTGGATGCTGAATGAGTTCTGGAAGTTTTTTGATGTGTAAGTAATAACATTTCAGAAAATATTAACTGTCACGGCATATTGTGTTGAGAATTAAGGTTGTATAAAGCCAGACTTGACTGTTGGAAAGTGTCCCTTTTCTCTGGCTGTTAAGAGGCCAAAGACAAACAGATTTCTACAGGCTCAATCTGTATCCATATGGATATAAGCCAACAGTACAAAGCTGCCTTTAATTTGTTTTCCAGAAGACTATAAAGGTTAGAGGGTATGGAAACTTAAAATGTCACAAAAATGCTGACAGATGGTGTATGGTGTGGGGGGCTGCGTCTGTTGCATTTAACCTTCAATGTGCTTTTATCATGGAAGTACTCAGTGGTGCCACTGGGTACCAAAAGAAAACACATCTTGCCTTTACCAGTACTAATTTACTCTTAAAGGGGAATTTTATTGCATTGGTTCAGCATCCTAAAAATTATAAAGGAAGATATTTTTATCTGTTGTATTTTACATTTTTTATTTTTAGGGTTCTCAATTTTCATAGAATCATAGCATTTTTACAGCACAGAAACAGGCCATTTGGTCCATCAAGTCTGTCCCAATATTTTTCTCGACTTGAGCCACCTAGTCTAATCCCATTCTCCTGCTTGCTCCCTATATACCCTTTAATATTCCTTTACCTCAATCAACTTTTCTAATTGCCTTTAAAAAAAATTTGCAGTCTCTACTTCAGTGATGGTTTCACTGAGAAATCCACATTTTAACCACCCTCTGTTTAAAGGGACTTTTCTAACTTCCACTTCAATTCTTTTTGGGATTACCTTAAATACTGTTACTATCTTGCTGACCAGTGGAAACAGTATCACTTATGACTCTTCATCATCTTGAAGACTTCTACCAGATCACCCCTTAACCTTCTTGACTCTAGTGAGAAAAGTCCTAACTTCTCAAGTCTCTCTTCATAATTATAACCCCTCATTCCTGGTAACATCTTAGTGAATCTACGTTGCACCTTTACTATTGCTTAAATATCCTTCCCGTAATGGGGTGCCCAAAAGTGGTCTAACTGAGATCTTGTACAAGTTTGACATTACCTCCTTGCTTTTGTATTCTATGTCTCTAGCTACAAAACCAAGGCCTTATCTACTTGTGCTGCCACATTTATGACCAGTGCATCTGTACTCCAAGGTCCTCTCCTACATTTAAAATCTTAATATTTAAGTTGCTTCCTTTTCCTATTCTTAGTTCCAAAATGTATCAGTTCACATTTCTCTGCATTGAACTTTAGCTGCTATCTAGCTGCCCATCTTGCTAGACTACCTTATTACCTCCTGCAGTCTTTCACAATCCTAGTCACAATTTGCCCTGCCCATCTCCCCCAAAGTTTGATATCATCAGCAGATTTCAATATTGTTCCTTCAATTCCCAAGTCCAGATCAAGTATACATAGTAAATATACAGGCCCCGTGTGGAACACCTTTCTAGTCCAAGAAACTTCTTACCCATATCCTTTACTTTCTGCCCTCCAACCATCTCTCTTCCCATGACTGCATCCTCCTTAATTCCACATGCTATTATTTTTGTCTTGAGTCTCGTATGTGGTTTAACCAATAAAACTCCACATTTTGAGATGTGTGTTTATGTTGAGGATGCAGATAAATTACCTAAAGGTACAGAGAATGAGAATTCAAAAAACAAAATTATCATCAGGATCTCTATCTGATTTTCTAAAAATAAAACTGACTGTATGATTGTGACCAAGAGATCCATCATGCTACTATTTACTTTTCCTGGTGAATCCCGTTTTTAACCAATTTTACGCTGGTTGAGGTTTTTTAAAACAAAACGAAGGGTTCAAACCGAAAGGCCTTGGCCTACTAATTTAGGACAGCTGTTTTCTTGACATTTCCAAACCAAAGCCCGAAATGTAATCCTTTGGTGTCAGCATCTACTCTACCATCAGCCTATTACTTATCAAAAATTGTGAATTACGGGATAGGGTTATCATGTTTCTAGTCTAGCCTCAAATGCTGAGAAATTAGAGACCCTGCTTGAGAGTCCATTCACCTTGTGATGAGCTTTGTTTTTTGAAAATAGATTTGTTTTCAAATAAAGGCTTCAACAAAAGGCCACTTTGCTGTCTTATCCTGGAGGTAATATTGACTTTGGGTATAATCAATTGGGCTAGTATAAGTTTGATCATTATTGCCAACTGATCCCTGCATCCAAAGCTTCCATATGCTGGTTGCTCTACATTAAACGACCCAAGCTCAGCTCACTGACGATTGTCAGATGTGCTTCAGTTGAAAATTAGAATTAAATGTCTAAAGTGCTGGAAGCAGAGCACATGTTGCTGGCTGTACAGTAACCAGTTGATGTTACATTCAGCAACGTACCCCACTTGCTGGCACCTTAAATAAATCAGTTTCAATGGACAAAGCTTCTTGATTACACTTCTTGGTCCACTCCCGATTGACTCAGGGGCACAATTGGAGAAGTTTTGTTTTAAATAATCCTGTTTGGTTTTTAAAATTTGGCAGCATTTTTTACATTCATTTCATATTCACATAACTTCTTTAAACCAGCATTATGTGGAAGTTGATTTAGCTATCGCACATGATTTACTCCTAGGCTGCCTGACTCTACATTCTGGACTTTAAAGGCAGAGGAAAAGAATCCCTCCCTTTCAATGTACTTGGGAATACACCTAATTGGAGGTCATCTCCTTTCTGTTTTTCTTCTCCTCCCACCCTACCCCACAGAGACCCTGAAATTATTTCCTGTTAACCCTTCTTGCTTCTTAAATGAACTTCTTATTTTAAACAGAGGAAAATAATGACTGGCGAAAAGCTGAAGCAGCGTGGACCAAAATGCAGGAGGAAAATGTGATTCCCCGAGAGCGAACACTCCGATTACTTGCTGAAATACTTAAGAGCAATGGTCAGGAGATTCCATTTGAAGTTCCTGAGGTAACTAATTTTTTTTAACCAACAATATTGCATTTCTTACAGTTGTTATGGAATTTCTAGTTAATGCACCACCAATTATTTCACAAACTTACATAGGAACAAGAATAGGCCATTCAGCCCCTCAGTGACTTGGACGCGGGTGTTCAGGGCACAATTTCAAAATTTGCAGATAATACAAATGGAACAATAAGGATAGTGATAGACTTCAAGAGGACACAGGCAAGCTGGTGGAATGGGTGGACAAGTGGCAGATGAAATTTAATGCAGAGAAGTGTGAAGTGATACATTTTCCTAGGAAGAACTAGGAGAGGCAATATAAACTAAAGGGTACAATTCTAAAGGGGGTACAGGAATAGAGAGACCTGGGGGTATATGTGTACAGGTCGTTGAAGTTGGCAGGGCAGGTTGAGAAAGCGCTTAAAAAAAAACGGGATCCTGGGCTTTATAAGTAGAGGCATAGAGCAAAGAGGTTATGATGAACCTTTATAAATCACTGGATCGGCCACAACTGTAGTATTGTGTCCAATTCTGGGCATTGCACTTTTTAGGAAGGATGTGAAGGTCTTGGAGAGAGAGGGAGCAGAAAAGATTTGCTGGAAACTTACATAGGAACAAGAATAGGCCATTCAGCCCCTCAGTGATTTGGACTCAGGTGTTCAGGGCACAATTTCAAAATTTGCAGATGACACAAATGGAACAGTAAGCAGGATAGTTATAGACTTCAAGAGGATACAGGCAGGCTGGTGGAATGGGTGGACACGTAGGATGAGGGACTTCAGTTACGTGGATAGACTGGAGAAGCTGGGGTTGCTCTCTTTAGAGCAGAGAAGGTTGAAAGGAGATTTAATAGAGGTATTCAAAATCATGAAGGGGCCTAGACAGAGTAGATATAGAGAAACTGTTCCCATTGGCAGAAGGATCGAGAACCAGAGGACATAGATTTAAGGTGATTGACAAAAGAACCAAAGACGACATGAGGAAAAACTTTTTAACATAGTGAGTGGTTATGATCTGGAATGCACTGTCTGAAGGGGTGGTGGAGGCAGATTCAATCGAGGCTTTCAAAAGGGAATTAGATAAATACTTGAAAGAAACAAAATTGTGGGGCTACAGTGAAGGGACGGGGGAGTGGGATTAGCTGGACTGCTCTTGCAGAGAGCTGACACGAACTCGATGGGCCGAATGGCCTCCTTCTGTGCTGTAACCATTCTATGATGAGGAATTCATCTGGCAATTTTGTTTAGATGGAGGAATGCTGCAGTAACTGGCTTCTTTCCTGAACTCAAAAGGGGACTGGTAAAAGTTGTGGTTCCTTTCCTGGATGCTGGTCACAACACTCAGGCACAGTTGGGTAGCAAATAACATCTGATTTTATTGCTAGAAGTAAAATTTGTATGGAGATGTGCAAAAATGTTTACTCCTCTATTTTTGATTGTACCATGATTCCTTGAAGCTTTTGTACTGAAGGTAAATTCCCAGAGGATCAATGGGAAGTTGAGCAAAATGGCTTGAATAAGCTTCTGCAATGTTATTGTTCTCATTTTCTGATGGTTTTAATGTAGGCAAACACGTTTTAAGATTTTTGTTGAAGAGAGTATTTGCAAAAATTGACTTTTGATGCAACTTTTTAAGCAATCTCACCAATATTATGGTGTATTTCCAGCATTTTCTGTTTTTATTTCACCACTATTATGATTAGTTTAAAACAGATCTGCCAAGAAAGAGCTATATTATATATCTCTGTCTCACATGTGCTAAGTGACAGTGTTGCAGGCTGAAATTGAACTTCTTTGTTTTGAAGCAGGGGGAGAAAAAGAAATCTATCTGACAGGCCTTGTCCATTGTTCTAGTGCTATCATATGGGCCCTTCTGAAATATGAATAATTTAAATATGCATGTTTCAATTATTTTATATCATTACACCATTGTTCTTCCTTCTTTGCCAGATGTACTTAAAAGCTCCCATGGCAATAGGTGCTAGGGGAAATACCTTTAAACATTAGGCCTGACTGTAAGAGGCCAGATGTCTAAACAGAGCTGATCAGTGTACAGGTAGAAATGTTTTTTCACCATTGTCAGCAGCCTGAAGATGTGTGTTTCCCAATCTTGTAAAGTAGGCGGTCAATTTTTGTCTGTCAGTTTCAAATTGTACCTGCTGACAGTAATGGGACAGGTTCTGTAGGTGGTAAAATTGACTAAAAGCAAACTGAGCTAATCTTGTGAAGTTAAGAGCGACCAATTCATTTGACTACTCCGTATGACAATATTAACCTTCGGGCTGGTGAAATGGTGCAGTGAAAAGGAAAGTAGTAATATGATCTTGTCCGACTCCTGGCAGCTATTGTGCTACGGGTTGGAAGATAATTATTGATTTAACTGATGCTGTGGAGTGGTAGGACATGTTCATTCTCGCACTTTTCTGAGCCATGCCACTGTGACGAGATGCCTAGTGGAGTCCAGGCATTTCCCCAGAGGGAGAAGAAGCTGGAATGGCTGTCATCCTAGACTGCTCTCATTCAGTGAGCAGCCAGTTTCTGAGCAGCATTGTTGGAGGCATCCACGCTACCTGTCAGTTAGGAGTGTGTGTGCCATTAAACTCAAAGCAAGAGAGTAACATGGCTTTAATAAAAGAGGGGGTGCCTAACCCATAGAAAAAGAAAAAATGAAGGCTATGCATTCATTTGACTTAATTTATATGTCTACTGTGGTTGCTCTTTATTTTGCACAAATCTGACATGTTCTAATTTTTTTTAAATTATTGTTCAGACATGGTATGAGGATGCTGTAACATCTACCTCATCTGCTGCTGTCGATCAAAGTACACGAGCAAGTGCTACCGATTTGCCTGTTGACTCTGCCAGTGATTATCAACACAGACTGCTCATACTTTCCAAGAAGAACAATATTGAAGGTACACTTTGTTTAAAAAAAATGTTTTCTTTGATCTCCAATTTAAAAATAAATTTGAACGTATTTTTATACCTAGAGGCAAAGCTCAAAAATGAAAGTTCAGACTGTTAGCATATGTCTGCATATTCCCAGCTAATGCCTTCCTTAATTGGAAATTTTACTAATCTTAAAAGTTGGCTAAATTGGAAAAGACAATGTCTTGTATGCTACTGAACTATATAGGCCAGGAGAATCGTAGGCTCGTCGGTCTGTGCTGAACTAGGAATGTCAGTTGGGTGAGTGATCAGAAAGACTACCCCAGTATCTGACTACCTTCCAGAGAGAAAGGAAGAAAATCGCAGTGGAAGCAAAATGTAGCATGTCCTGATGCACGTTCCTGTCTGTTTGATCATTCACACCATTGTGCATATACATAGCATATTTTAGAAAATGAACTAGTTTTTCTGTTGGTTCAGGCCCTCCTCTGACTTGAATGTGCTGTTATAATCTCATTGACAGTTTATACTTTTTTGTCCAGTCTGCGATTAAGTAATTATTCACAAACTATTGTTAATTGTTGCTGTGGAGGAGAATGGAGATTAGATTTTTCTCAAATGGAGAAATCTAGGATGTCATTGAATTCCTCATCAATGAAGAGATGTGGTGCGCTACCAGATCCTCACGAATGCAGAGATCTGGATCTAAATTTTAACATGGAGCCGGGAAGAGGGCTGGGCTGGCGGGCGGGAGGTGGTGGGGTGGGGGGGGGGGGGCGGCGGCGGAGATCATGGAGGGTGTTCTCCGCAGGTAGGCTTGTTGGGCCTAGGGGAAGCACTCATGCCCTTCCAGGCCCATAAGCAGTGTGATAAAGGCACTTACTTGCTGTTTCTTGCCTCTTCTCACATGCGTGAAGCAGAAGCCCTGGGAATCCCGACCCCCAGGGGTTAAAAATAAAAAAGCTGTAAAAATGGAGGCCCTCAGCCTCCTTGGAAGCTTTTAGTGACGGTCTCACGTCCTAAGAGCAGGTTGGTCGCCCGCCCCTCGTCCCGCCTCCATTAAAACCAGAAGTGGGTGGGTCGAGGTCTGGTTTTAGATTTTAAAAATTTTGACTGCACCCCCGCCTCCAAGCTGCTTGTTCTTCCAGGTTAAAATTTAGGCCCTGGTGTACAACCGATTCCTCATGAATGTAGAGATCTGGAGAATGATTTTGACCTAGAGCTGGGAAGAGAGCAAGTGGGTAGATTTTTGCATGGGAAACTCAAGTGAAGTGAGTCCATCGGAATTTGCAATAGCAACTCAATTGAAGACAATCCTTTTTGCTTCCGGGTTTCCCGTGCTACAGTCAGCCCAATTGACAGGCTGACTGGCTGTCAGGCGGGAAAGCCGGCGATCGGAGAGGAGGGAGGGAAAATCGTGTGCCCTGGAGGATATCGAGGTGAGGGGGGAGTGCGTGGAGGAGATCGGGGGCAGGGGTCTGATGCTGGAGGTAGAGATCGGTGAGGGTTCTGATGCCAGGAGGACGTGGAGGGTGGGGGGGGGTGGTCTGATTCCAGGAAGACATCGGGGAGGGGATGGGGGGAGTGGTCTGATGCCGGAGGTGGAGATCGGGGGAGTCTGATGCCTGGGGGACATTGGGGGGGAGTGGAGAAGATAGGAGGTCAGGAGTCAGCAGAAGAGTCGGAGGTTATGAGGGGATCGGACATTCGGGGTGGGGGGGTTGGCTGATTGCGGCAGGTAAGCTCATTGAGCCTGGAGAAAACTCTCCTGCTCCTCCTGGCCCACAAGCAGTGCAATTAACGCACTTATCTGATGAACCGACCTTCTCACCTCCTTTCACCTAACGAGATTTATAAGTCCCGGGAAAGCCATCCTGGAGGGGTTAAATTTAAAGGTGAATAACATTAAGTAATAAAAAACCTACAGCAACTACTTCAACAGATTATTTGCTCCGCTAACGACATGTCCACCGGCATTAATTGGGAATGCGACATCTGCTATTCGGCTGCGCGCACGCATCCAGATGCGTTCACGTTAAACTTGGAAGTGGGCGTGTTGGAACCGGGTTGCGGTTGTGATCGCAAAAATGAGTATATTTACCTCCAACCCACTTGTCTGGTTCAAGCCCTACTCCAGGACTTGAGCACATAATCTAGGTTGACACTCCAGTGCAGTATTGAGGGAGTGCTGCACTGTCGGAGGTACCTTCTTTCGGAGGAGGTATTAAATCGAGGACCCATCCTCTCAGGTGGATGTAAAAGATCTCATGGTACTATTCAAAGAAGAGCGGAAGAGTTTTCTTGGTGTCCTGGTCAATAATTATCCCTCACCCAACATCACTAAAACAAATTACCTGATCATTATCTCATCGCTGTTTATGAAACCTTTCAGTGCGCAAATTGACTCCCACGTTCCCTAAATTACAACAGTGACACTTCAAAAGTACTTCATTGCCTGTGGAGCAGTTTGAAACGTCCTGAGAGGTGCTTTATAAATGCAGATTCTTTCTTTCTTCTAACCCTCTGTGTACAAATAAGCTAACTGCTGTTCTAGCTCACATGAAAGGTTTCTTACCTCACTCTTCCCATTCTTCATTCAATCACACCGTTGTAAAAATATTGCCCACCACACCTGAGCCTAGATTTTCAAATATTGGAGTTATTTATGCCAGAATGGCTATTGTGCTCACACTAAAACGGAACTGTGTCGTTTTCAGTTAATTTCTGTGATAGATCATTAGCAAAGATTTAGATGAAATTTCTGATTGATGTAAAGAGTACACAGGTGCTGGGAGTGCAAAATTGTGTTTAAATGAAATTTAGATTTGTAAGGACAATTAGAGAGAATGTATGAACATGGAAAATGGTGAGGGGGTGGGGGGGGCATCGCAATCAGACCCAAAGTACATTTGTGTACGTTCAAGCAGGAATTACTTGGATTGTCTCTGGAGGGCGTTAGGCAACTTGTCAAGGCTTCTTCGACAGCACCTCCCAAACCCGCGACCTTTACCCCCAAGGGCAGCAGGCGCATGGGAACACCGCCACCTGCACGTTCCCCTCCAAGTCACACACTATCCCGACTTGGAAATATATCGCCGTTCTTTCATCGTCACTGGGTCAAAATCCTGGAACTCCCTTCCTAACACCACTGTGGGGGTACCTTCGCCACAAGGTCTGCAGCGGTTCAAGAAGGCAGCTCACCACCACCTTCTCAAGGGCAGTTAGGGATGGGCAATAAATGCTAGCGATGCCCACATCCCATGAATGAATTAAAAAGAAAAGCCCAAAGTCCCAGGAACAAAAGGATGGTGTTCAAAATCCACACTGCTTACTTTTTAAAATTCATTTACAGTACTGTAACACTATGGCTAATTTTACTCACTAAAAAGTAATGGATTTTTCTGTTCTCCGTTAGAGTATTCATAAATGAGAATTAAATCCTCAATACTGAAGAAACCCCAATGGTTTCTTTAAAGCTGTTGAAAATTAGATTTTCTTTGACATTTGTTTTTAGGGACTTGCAAACTTTAATAGAATCGTGTGTTCATTATAATTCTACTTTAATGGAAGTTCTTTTCATTTTTATTAGAAGCCCATAAGGTTTTCCTGGAAGCTGAAAAGAAGGGTCTCGTATTCAGCTCAGCTGCTTATTCAAGCTTCATGAACACTCTTCTGGGTCATGGGTTATTGGAGGAAGCCATGGATGTCAAAAGCAAGTAAGTTTTTTTTATTGGGGGGAGGGGAGAAGGTGGAGCGAAAAAATGTTAGGGTGACTGCTGGAGATTATTGCTCTAACAGTAGTTCAGCGTTTTAATTGTAGGCAAAGATTTGAAGATAGTGAAACGTAAATCCTTTATTGTCTGCATTACACTGTCTCATGTACAAATTGTTGATTTAAGACTGACAGATGGAAAAGGAGAAATCACAACTGAGCAATGGGTGCTTAGGCAGGGATTAAGGGGATTGGGTCTGAGAGTAAGAAAATCCAGAGACTGATGCTGTATTATTTGAACCCTGGAGGCTGAAAGTGACTGAGAAGGATAGTTTAACCCTGTACTGTGTGAAGGATTTTCTTGGGATTGATCACAGTAATTCTCACATGACCCCGAATCCCTTTTGATCTTCAGAATTCTTGAGGTCAAATAATGCGCTTGCGGTGAAGGAGCGCTGCTCAGTTTAGTGCAGTGAGATGATTGTTCAAGTTCAGCTCAAATGGCCCTCTGATAAATTGTGTAATCCTCATCCATTGAAAGACTGTACAGTGTGGATTATGCACTTTTTTTTCTTGCATGGATTGACGCTTTCTGCTTTTTTAAAGATAAAGTTCTCTAGTCATCTAAAGTTTTTAATTTCTCCAAGGTTGTCATGCAGTGTTTACCTGGTAGTAATTGGGATAGCGTTTAACACAGGAAAGCTTTGGTCCAGAAAGACAATTTTTTTTGTCAAAAACTCCCATGTCTGTAGAAATTCCCAGGAGGAAAAATTATCTGTATACAGATTATCAGGCAGAGGAATAAACTGAGGATCTAAGTGTGAGGTAATACATTTTACAAGAAAAAAGAAGGAATGGGCATATACACTTAATGGAAAGACATGAAGGGTGTGAATAAACAGAGACACTTAGGTGTTTAAATACATAATTCCCTGAACATGTCAGTAGATAAAACCATAAACAGGCCAATAGAATGTTGAGTTTTATTGATAGGGACCTAGAGACAGAGAGTAAAGAGATAATGATGAATGTATTCAAAACACAGGTTAGGCCACAATTAGAGTGCTGTGTGCAGTTTTGAGTGCACTACTGTAGAAAAGACATTTACCCGGATGAAGCCAGGAATGGGAAATGAGAGTTCTGAGGAAATACTTGAGATACTGAGCCTATTTCTACTGGAGCAGAGAAGGCTAACAAGAAATTGAATAAAGGTTTTTAAAATTACAAAGAATTTTGATGGTGACGAAGGAAAGATTATTTCCTCTGATTGGAGAGTCAGTGATGAAGGGTCATCAATTTAAAATCATCACCAAAGGAGAGGAGGGAGCCTAGGAGAAATTTCTTTACACAGAGGGTTGAGCATGGAATGATTTGTACAGGGAGTGGCAGAGGCAGAACCATTGAATCTTTTAAGGGAAAATTGGATGAATGTTTGAAGCAAAAGAAAAGGTAAAGTTAGCAATGGGGAGAGCGCTAGGCCATAGGATTCATTTTAGATTTCTTTAGTTGAGATGAAACAGACATGTTAGGCTAAAAGGCTTCCTTCTGTGCTATAAACTTCGGTTCTATTAAAGCATTGTGATGTTTGTTTAACTGGGTTGTTGCAGTCTGATACAACAAGATTTAACTAGTTACCACAGAAATGTAACAAGGCATCGTTACTGAATTGAACAGAAATGTCAGTTTTCAAGGGATGCAATTGTAGTATTTCTTCACTGATTAAACATTCCACCTGTTTGCATATGATGAACATGTAGAAAGAAAACATTCAAGAAAATATAGGAATAAATGTGCATAGCTTGCAGGTCTATCACAATTTGTGAGCCTTGAATTTGTGATTATATAATGTACTGGTACAATGGTAAAAGTAGGTTTGAAAGTTTGCTAAGTAAACTGATGAGCATTACGTACATTGAACAGCATCCCTTAGCTTAAAAAAAGCCTTTTCTCCCCTCTTGAAGGTTAAACACAATTCTAAGGACAGCTCCAAAATGCCCATTCTTTAGGTGTGAGTCCAAATCGTGAATCTCTTGAACAAAAGGTGTTACGCTTGCCTACAATAATGTATATGTGAACAGCTATTTTAAATAATCCTTTTTTTTTACTCCTTGACTTTTTTAAAGTCACTGCAGAACTGAAGTGGAAAACCAACCTGTTACATTCCATCCATTGCAGGGAAAAAACATGCTTCAAATCTGATTTAGACCTCCTTAGAGAGACTGGCTGAAACCAGGAACACAGCACGAGGAATGATTTTTAAAAAATAACTTGTTTCTATGAAGCAGCGTGCTGTCATTAATTTTAGTAACTGATAGGCAAATATCTTCTTTTAATTCTCTGGATATAGGAGCTGTGCAAGAAGACAGTTTCATTTTGTCATATAAATGTAGTGATGAAATGATGATTTTCCCTCCAAGGTAAGTACACTTCACTGTTATGAGCTACTACACCAACCAGTTCAACACAGAGCTGGTGAAACTCCCACTAGAATTGGGCTCACTAACTGTAGCCCTATTACCCAAATCTTCCAGCTGTTCCAGGAAGAACATTCTCTGTTACAGTACTGGATCATTCCATTATGCTGTTGTCTGCATGATTGAACCTTTGGTCAGAAAAAGAACTAGCTCCTACTCTGTAAGCAAAGTACTATTTTTATTGGTGTGATTACATTTATTAAAATCTTGCTTGCCTGCTAATAAATTTTGCAAAAAATAGGTGGACTGCTTGACAGTGTTACTTGGCTGGATTTTTATCAGCATAACTGTTCTTTTTCTTCAAATTGTTGCCGGTTGGACATTCTAACCTGCAATACTCTATATGTTCTTAATATTGTAGTGTAATCACTAATTGAGAAATAAAATAAAACCAAACTGAATAATAGTGCTCCACCAGAAAAGGTGAGTGAGGATCAAGAAGGGTAAAGTAAATTGGATTTTTTGGTGTCAGAAGAGATCCATGAGTAAATGGGACCAGGACATTTATATTCCTGGGACGGAGTCGCTGATTGATCTATAGACACAATGGTCTCCAAGGCAATGGAGGAGCCAGATCATGGAGATCTGTTGTTAGAGGCATTATACAAAATTGGAAGGACCAGCCAGGGACACGGGAGCAAATGAAAGCACTGAGCAACACTCCAGGAGCAGCTGATTTAGAGAAACATGGACAGGTTGAACAATGGAAGGGGATCCAGAAGGAGGAGGTCCAGAGACCAAAACTAATCTGGAAGGATCGAAACAGTGCATTACAAGAAGCCTGGCAATGTACAGGTTCTTAGCAGCACAGCTCAAATAATGCAAAAATACAGCCACTAATTTCATTATTGTATTTCAGCCAAGACTAAATAGTTTATGTTAGCTTGGCTTAGTGGTAGCACTCTTGCCTCTGAATCTGAAAGTTGTGGGCTAAGCCTTCTGGGTTAGGTTGCAGAGAAGCAAGCAGATACTACTGAAGCAGTATGTGTTCATGCTTTGGGCAGAAAGATGGTGGCAGTGCAGTCTCATTTTATAATGAGTTTTTGCTGTTCACTGTATCACATGCACTTCCTCGTACCTGCAATACACTTATCAAGGGCTTAAACCTGCACTTGTCAGTAGGCTAATGACTAATGGGAGGTGGGAGGGGGGGGGGTAGAGAATGGATGAAGGTAAGCAGACTGTTCACAGTCAAGGTGGCTCCAGGTGACATGCCTGGCGATGAAGGTTTTGAACCAGTTCAGTCATCTATGTACTTTACACACCTTTTTAATTTCCTGAATGCATTCAAGTGAAGATCTTTCCCAAATATGAAAGCAAATTGCACCAAATGGTGTTTTTAAAATAAATGTCTCAAAGAATGACATCATCACGTGGACATGGTGTAATTTGACAAGCAACTTCAGAGTGGAAGCATTTTGAAACTGGCCAGAAAATGTAGAGCACCCAAATCCGTTTGATTTTATCATAACTTTTTCCTCCTTGTGACCAACTGGGGCATTTTTAGTAAAATATAGAAATTCCTGTAAATGTGGGTATGTTCCAGTTGACTTGGATGCAAAGGTCAAGTAATCCAAATGCATCATCTGAACTCTGAGATTGGATTACTGCCTCAAGTTTCCTTGGTCATAATTTAAAATTCATTCATTATATGCAATAAATTTGAATTGAAGAAGCTACTGTTGTGTGGTCTATTTTATATGAATGCATTTCTGATGCTGTTTGAAGAGTCTAGAACTAGGGGTCATAGTCTCAAGATAAGGGGTCAGCCATTTCGGACTGAGATGAGGAGGAATTTCTTCACTCAGAGGGTTGTGAATCTTTGGAATTCTCTACCCCAGAGGGCTGTGGATACTTAGTCGTTGAGTATATTCAAAACTGAGATTGATAGATTTTTGGAGACTAAGGGAATCAAGGGATCTGGGATAGGGTGAGAAAGTGGAATTGAGGTAGAAGATCAGCCATGATCTTATTGAATGGCAGAACAGGCTCGAGAGGCCATGTGGCCTACTCCTCTTATTTCTAATGTTCTTATGTTCAGCGTGATATGGAATAAATGCCATTACTGACTTGCATGATTTGAAGGTGTATTGGGATTGCATGACTGAATCTGTTGTGCCAGGTTATTTTTAAATGGTGTATTATAGAAAGTTTCATTATCTAGATTAGTGACTATGTAATTGTGAGCATAATTGTCAACTATTTAAAATAATATGTGCATTTCTATAGCTTCTTATCATGTTGTAATGTCTCAAAATGCATCTGACAATAAATTGCTTTTAAAATGCAATGATTGTTATATGGGAAAACACAGAAGCCATACCGGCAATGTTCCACAGACAAACAGAAAGATAACTGACCAATTAATCTATTTTTGGTGATATGTTGGCCAGGACAGCAGCCTCTTAGAATCTTCAGTGTCTCATCTGATCCACCCGAATGGGCCGTTGAAATCTTGGTTTAGTGTCTCATCTGAAAGAGAACACTATTGGCCTGCAGATGTCCCTCAGTACTTCACTAGCTTTTATCCTGAACGCACAACCTTCTGACTCGTGAGAGTACCACCAACTAAGCCAAGCTGATAGTGCTGTGTTACAGATGGACTGAGATTTTATTTGTTGTTGAATTTTCAAGTATGCACAGATCCATGTTGTTGTAAAGCAATTGTACACTTTGATTGCACAGTGAGCTAAAAGATTTTAAATGCTACGTAAAAATAATGCATTATTTTTTGTGGGTAATTTGCTAAATTTCACAGCCAGAGAATCAATACAAAAACCCAAATGATTCTTGCATGTAAGTTGCCACTTAATGGCTGCATGTGGCGTCATGGGGATTGATTTAAAAGAAGTACTTGTGGTTCTGTCACAAAATGTAGGCTCTGGAATGAACTACATATCCTCCCAACGATGTGTCTTGGTTATTTAGATGCACAAAACAACTGTCGTTACTCACTGTCAGTGGTTGATATTGTATGTGGCTCAGACTTCACAGTAAGTCAAACAGAGCAGCAAGAAACCACTACCCCCCCCCCCTCCGCCCCCCAAAAAATCACCTGCAGTCTGAGACTCTGAACTGCGACTTTTTCAATGTCTAATATCTTTATGTTTAAGAGATAATGTTCTGGAAGCTAGACCACTTGCTTAAACATTACTCTCTCTGTGCTGCCTAGGGTACCACTTATGGCAGCTGTCAGAACCAAAAAAAAGAAAGAAAGGGAGAGAAAAAACACTATTTCATCATTTGACGTTCTAACATAAAAGCTGTCTACAGGTCGACATTTGTGGCAAAATTTTTAACATTGGAATGGTAGTTTTTATAATTTCACCTCAGTCTCAACCATTTATTATCATATCAGAAGCATGTCAGTAATTCCTTTCTAAATGTCTGCTTCTTTAGAGTTGAGACCCGCATCAAGGGCTTTACACTGAACGACGCTGCCAACAGCCTACTCATCATAACGCAAGTTAGGCGGGATAATCTGAAAGGTATGTCACACATTATGACCTTTACATCATGTTAATGCCTCTGCAGATTTTCATGTAACGCCTTTCGTACGCTGTGATAAAGGAGTCCATTTAGCAAATTACCTGCTTATCAAGAGTCTTTTGTAGTAGCTGAGAGACATAAATTACTATATATGCATCTATAATACAACTGAAGCTGAATATGAATGTACTTGTCATTTGGCCACTTAGTCCAGTTTCCATTCCATTTAACAGAGAATGGTTTTGTCTTAGCTAAAACAGTGGGCTGCAGACTTACTGGGGTGGGGGGGAGTGAAAGTACAAGCTTTCAAGAATTTTAGAAATGGATGAATGAGCAAATTCACCTTGAAATAGTTACAAAATAATAGAAAATCTTGCAGTAAAGCAATTTCAACTAATGAAATTTTTTTGAAAATAAAATATTAGTTAAGAACTTTTCCTCAGGAAAAGTCAGGAAGAATCATGCATATATGAATATTTTCATTGAAGTATTGATTAATAAAGTTATTTTTAAACAGTAAATTAAATGTGGATACTAAGACATGCTATCGGAAAAGGCTGATCTTAACAATTATAAATGCATATTGTTGCTAACAAACATGGAGTGTACAAGAATAGGAGACTTTGTTTTTGTATAGAGTAGTTTGCTTTCTTCTAAACTTGTGTTCCTTTAAGTTGTACTCCTTTTTAAGCAACTAAGAGGTAAGATTTTATAGGCAAGAATTCAAGTCACTATCACATTGCCTCTGATATCTTAATCTTTTTCCCGATGCTGTTTCTTTTTCTGAACAGTACATTAATAAGTTTTTATACTTAAATTTTATAATTACAGCAGATGGGAAGCGTGAAGTTTAATTGCTCTCAAAGACATTTCGTTATAATTGAATTGCCGGAAGGTGTATTTTTGTAAAATGGCATGTCGGATAGTATTTGAAGAGTTACAGCACATAAGCACATGTTTATATTGAAGATGTTTTGTTTAAAGTGATGACAATGACGTTATTTTTATTTTAATAATACAGTGCATTTCTGACAAAATATGCAAGAATGAGCTTTACCAATGAATTTTTTATGCTGTGGCACTTTCCATTCTTGAATCCATTAAATCTTTTCCCCCCCATAGAATCAGAAGCTTTTTTTTTCTGCAACCCTATAATAAGATCTTCAGGTTTTAAAAGTGTGATGAACATGTTTATTCCTGTTATACAATGTGTTCTAGCACAGCGCAGAAGGAGGCTATTTGGCCCATTGAGCCTGTGCCATTCTGGTCTGTTTGCTTTGAAAAAATGACTTGTACTTGGGGAAAATATCTGAAGTAATTTAGTTGCATATATTTTTTTTAAATCCTGTCAAAATGAATGTTTAAAGAAGATAATTGGAAAATTTTGCTCCTCAAACTGTCCCTTGTGACAGTGTGCCACTGATAACTGCAATGACCAAAAGTTTTACACATTATACTAAAGTTCACTAAATTTGAAACTGTAACATTTTGCAGCCATCAATATCTGCCATCAACTCCCCATCACCAACAGAGCACAAACTTTCTTTTGAAGGAAAAGGGTCCCCAAAGGGCTGAGACAATAAAAATGGAAAAATTCTAAAGATCTACTTGTAAACCAGAAGTGATTAACTGGAGACACCATTTTCATAGAAGTGGTAACTAAAATCACAAGATTAAATTATTTTCAATTTCCATTATTTTTGTTGCCAGTTGGTCACACAACAGACAAAACACACACATTTTCTGTGAAACTATTGACCTGTGCTTGCATCTATTGGGGAAAAAAATGCAATTGCAGTGATTGGTGAGATTCTTCTGGAAGAAATATTGATTGGTCCCCAATTAGCTTTATGAATCCTTTTCACTGTTTTTGTTTAAATATTTCCATTTAGATGCTGTGACTACCCTGACGGAGATGTTGCAAGCTGATCAAGTGCCCAGCCAGCTTGCTGTTGCACGGCTAGTCCAAGCTTTGGCTTTGAAGGGAGATGTAGAGAAAATTCAGTCTGTGGAACAATTGATGGGAAACCTGGTACGGTCCATCAATTTGTCGAGGATGCTTTTTATCAACAACTTAGTCCTGGCTCACATAAAGAAGTAAGCAAACCTTTTTGTTAGAAATTGTGTATATCTGAATTACTGTAATTCCAAGTAACATTTTAACTCTAATCATTTCAGAAGCTTAAATAAACTTAAGTTTCAAGCATTGCCTAAGATATCGTTTCATAAATGTAAGATTATCCTTTTTTTTGAGGTATTTGCAACTTTTTCAAAAAGGAAAAATACTCGTGTTCTTATGAAAATTTTGTAAATATTTCTTAAAAGCTACAGAATCGTGATTGCCAGACATTGCTTCATTTTTAACACACAAACATACATATGTGCATACATATATAATTACTTGGATTAATTTTTTTAAAGTGTATACATGTATTTTTTGCACTAACAAACAACTGGTGTTTTATTTTGTAATTCTGTTTCTTGCTGTCTTTCTTGCCTCTTCCCCAAATATGCTGGTTTCCTGAAAAGTGAAAATTATCATCCTATGTTCATTCACAGCAACACTAATGGTCAGTATGAAGACTCTGACCCTGGCTCAATAAGGATTTGTGTGTTTCTAATCTGGCAAATGAGGAATTAAAAATGTGTTGGGATAGGGAATGGGAATAATCATTTAAGTTAATTAATTGTTGTAAACTTTCATTTTAATTTATTGTAGGCAGGTCTTCTTAACCACAGATTTTTAAAAATACTCTATATAAACAAGCAAATAACAGATTAAAAGCAATTTCAGCCAAGATTTTAATTTAAAAAGTCATGAATAGTGCCAAATAATTTGTACCATTTAACCTCTTCTCACTTCGATTCTCCAGTACAGCTTCAAATAGACTACAGCATTTTTGTAGCTTTTAGTTTCCTGTTTTATTATCATTTCCATTGCAGTTTCAACTTTACCTCGTTTAAAAAATGAATGCGACTTGTATCTCACGAGTGGGCTGGCTTAATAGCTAGTCATCGTCAGTGGTATGAGTGGAATATAAATTGTATCTTATGGCTGTTCACCACATACTTCATACCACATATTGGCCTAATAATTAAAATAGGAATTGGGGCAGATATAAACATTTTTAAATACAAATGGTGTTGATGGAGAGATTTCAGACATGTTTGACTATTATCATTGTGAATGATTTACATTTATCCACATTTGTCCTCTGATATAACAGCCTATCTGTGAAATAGGAAGAAATTCATGGACATGACCTCTCGTGGTATAATGCTGCACCGGGGTTTATTAAAATAGGGCATGGTGTTAGGATTTTGATTTTCGCAGCAATGTGGAGCTGCATTGAGCTCATTCCATATTTGTGAAATTCAGGATTACAGGCATAGGAACGATTGTGTACCACTACCCGAGTCTTTCTGCCAAAGCCAGATATCCAGCCCATTTCTTTATTTTTCACTTTATGGCAAGTACTTGATGGACAGTATTGCAACTTCCAGTCTTGCTTTCACTAAAGATAAAGCTGTTTTTGTATAGCTGTGTGCTTATGTCTCCTTTCACAGTGCATCTTGAAAAATAAGTTAACTCCTACGTGCAGCTTACAAAATAAGTGGCATTCGCAGAAAGACATGTGTATCTATGTTAATAAATATTTAATTGAATGATCAAGATTGTTATGACTTTTCAGCCTGAATTATTTAGAGATGATGCCTTAGTGCAATATTTGCATGTTTAAGAATTCAGTGCGCCATGTAAACTGAGTGATTGAGTGTGCAGATAACCATACAACAGTCCGTGTCATTTAACAGAAGTTTTAATTTTTTTTAAAGTGCATCTCGGTGACTTAGACTTTTCAAGGTCATAGTTCATTACAGTAATGCATCTGATTACTGCTGATTGTGTGTATTCAGCTGTGAATTCTTTTTCTGGTTTCATCAATTCTGCTTCACTGCGCTAACAGCTGTACAACAAAACTTCAGTAGTTTCCTCATTTTGTAATATTTATGAAAAAAAATGAAACATTGATGCTTTCTACCTCTTTGTTTTATGTCCAGCAGGTGCTTTTAAGATTGTACGTTAAGGCTCAATACAACCTTATTGTCTTTTTTTTCTTTCAGTAATAATATTGACACAGCAGTGGAATATATTGAGCCCCTCTACATTCCAGGGGAAAATAGTTCTCAACAGCAAGCATCAAGTATGTCCTATGTGTTCCGAAAGCTTTTGGAGGAAAATTTTAAAGAAGCAGTGGACAAATGTAAGTTATAATCTGTCCAAAATATTCATCTGACTATGCATGCTGCTTGCTATGTGTCAGCTGTTTCTTGTACTTGGATGGGGAGGACAGGGGATTTACCAAGTGTTACATTTGAGATCTTTGTTGTTTTGTTGCTCCATATTTTTCTTTTCTACTCGTGAGTCCTGAAGCTCCATTCATGTAGGATCCTACTTCACAGTCGGGCAACTGGAGTTGCAATAGTTTGGGTCTCTTTGTCTTATCTGCCTGAGATAGAGCACCAGATAGTACATGGTGCTGCAGCTAGTGACACATTAGCTGAGAACTGGCAACACTCAATGCAACAGTGTTGAGTGAGTTTAACAGGTAGCAATTGGTTGACTTTGCACCACCACTATGACCATATAGTTAAGAAGCAAGCTTTCTATCAGATCACCACAATTGGCTTTAGACTCCGCTCCAGTCACTTATTGATCTTTCATAGTATCTGCCATATTGATTTTTTTCTTTACAGTCTGTCTCTGTACAAATGTAATGACTTTCCCTGACCACCGACCCCACAAATTTACTTTCAGAGAAAGCGAAAAGTAAAAATCATAGCTAATTCAGTTCAAACTTGGACAGTTAGTTACAAAGCTTTGGAAACTTAAAACAAAAGATTATCTCTTTGAGAAATAACTTTACCCCAATAGTCATTGTGAAAGCAGTAATCAGTGGTATTTTTCTCTGTCCTTTTTCAGTCAATTTTCTGCCCCCCCCTCCCCCCTCACCCCAGTCATTGTTTCTTTGCTGGGGTGTGATTCCACAGGTGCCGATCACCCTCGGATGCCTTTATAGGTATAGTTTCATGTGTAGTGTTCACTCACTGATGCCTTGTTGAGAGTATCATTCACCCTACAAAGTTCTGAGGGGGTATGATTCCACGGATACCTTTCACCCTCCAGTGCCTTACCTGAGTGTGCATTTTTCATGAGCGACCCTTTACAGTGAGTGCTGGCCAAGCTATTTAATTGAGGGTACCAAAGCCAAGCCCTATCTTGTCATCTTAATGTCCACACACTCATGCTTCCAGCAGGGTTGTTGGTTAGCAGTAAGAAGCAGTATCCCAGGCCAGACATTTCTCCTCATTAGCTCAGGAGCGCTGAGACTAATTGCCCTGACCTGGCAGAAATCCACATGTAGCACAGGCCAGAGATCAAACCTGACATCTCCCTCATCTGAACTCATTGTTTTAACCGGCTAAGCCAATGAGGAAGAGCTGTGACCTTCTAAGTAACTCCTGTAACGACCCAGGAAGAACAAAATTGCATTCTCTCCTCCACCCACTCCCACCCTAAGTTTACTTCACATGCTTACGCAAACTTCCTTGGATAGGAGGACAATTCAGCTAGCAGCTGTCTCAAAAGTCAGCTTCAGCAGATTCACCTGAACAAAACAGAAAGTGAGGCTTTTACACCACCCCCCCAAATCCTCTTCCTTCTCCCACCTAAAATCTCTGCTAAGTATTTCTGGGTAGCTGAAACACAAATATCAACTTCTACAACAAAATTAACAAAGTAACCATGGTAGTCAAATGCTAATGGAGCAAAATAGAAGAATCTTGTGCTACGTTTAAAAAAATATAAAAAAGATGTCTGTTGCCTCATATATTGCAGTGAGTGCCATGGCCGAACGATTAGCTAACCATTTTGCAGTGTACAGGCCTGTGACAGATCTCTTTCTACAATATGTGGATACAGGCAGAACGGAGGATGCCAAATTCCTTTTACAGGTATGCACTAATAAATTTGCATTAGTACCTTTTGAAAGAATGATTTAAGAGTCATTTTGTCATCCTATTTTTTTCTTTTTTGAAATGAATATTTAAACAGTCAGTGCTACTAGCATTGACTTGGAGTTACTGTGCGCAACCTTGTGAAGAACGATCAGTATAGATGTTTATTATCTTAGAGGGCTTCAGTTTCAACAGGGTATTCAACTCAGCTCCCTCATTGTTGAGCGCAATTCCTTTTTGATTCCCCCAATTATGTCCTCAGGACTTAGTGCTGAATGAAGCAAATTTATTCCCCAGAAAACCATGAAATAAAAGATGCGTTAAATAATTATTTGGTTTCTTTTTGTGTGGTGGTGAAACTTTATTTATTAGTGCATCTTTATAAAAACAAACAGTGCAGCTGTCATCATTGAGGTGCAATATAGTTGAGTGAATGTTCAGGATTAGGCAGCTGGACAATTGTGTATTTTGCTCTGATGTGCAGCGTGACTATTTTTAAATATTAAGGTAAAACGTACAATATTCCTGTGGTTGTTGTAGAGGATAGATAGCTGTATCCTCCTGTAGTTAGCAACCAGTACAATAAAAATGACTCCTGTAATTAAACTGGAGATCTTCTATTCCTCCAGTACGAATGTTTAGATTTCACCTCTTATTGATGCTTAGACTTCCCTCGTAATTTCAGTACATCCTTCCTCTGTGCTTGAAATTAATTTAAGTACTACCAAATTCATTTTTTTTTACTGTTATCAATTTCTTATCAATAAAAATAGTGTAAAGTTGATAACACTCAATGAAAATTCTATAAAACGTTCCCTAGGAAGTGAAGCCTGTGTACACAGCAATGTATTCTTTTCCAACATATCTTGAATTGATATCTGTATTCTCTTTTATGTTAGGTACCAGTAGAGTAAAAGTGGCGCCTGTAATTAAGCTGGAAATCCCCTATTTATCCATGTGAACTCCACTACCACAGTTTAGATTTTTTTTCTCTTATTGATGCTCTTAGACTTCCCCCATAATTTCAGTACATCCTTCCTCTATGCTGTAAAATGAAATTGCTTCTATATTCGGAGCAAAGTGTAAAGATTTATTGCCACATCATTCAGCTTTTTTTAAAAATATAAGAGTCATGTTCTGTCTGCAATTTTCCAACAACTCACAAATACATAAATTCATAAGTTGCCGTTACTACATGTTCTGAATTTGCAGTAAATGACAGGGTGGTAATCTTCAGGGAATGAGACAACAGCATTCAGGCTTTTTGATGGTTTAAGATGTAAAACAGAGCAAATGTTGAGCAGTCTGTGGGGAATAAAAGCTGCCATTGACAGTGTACACATGCACTGACAAAGAGTCTATTCCCAGCAGGTGGCAGCCAAACAATCAGTGATCTTGCAGATTGCTGGGTTCATGGGTACTCACGCTGTCAGCCTGTGCACATTTTTCTGTCCTGACAATAAACAACACAGCTTTTGCTTGTAATGCAATATGATTAATAAATGCAAAGAGTTAAAGCAAACCAAACCAAACATTGAGCTGGCACAGCCCACAATTAATATCTATTGTCAAACATTGTTGCGCATTTAGACAATAAGCGTATTTGTTATCCCTTCTATAAACTCAAAACACAAACACAGCAGCATTGATGTATTCAGTGTGAACAGCATTACTGCATAAATCTTAAGCAACTCTTTTTTTTGGGAGGGGGGAATTCTATTGTATATATAACATAAGGATCTTCACCAGGAAAAGGCATTCGGGCTCAACAAGTCTGTCCCTTTTTAATAAATCAATCCCATCAACCTACCCAAGTGAATGATGACATTTAGAATTTTTAGCTTTACAAGGCAACAGCAGAAAGAAAAAAGTTAAAAGCAATTTTAGAGTTTTATTTAGGTGAAATTCAAAGAATACCAACAAATTCAAACAGGTGTGTTCAACTGTGTATGATGTTACTTAGTCTATTTTCTCCATTCATCGTTGTGAGTAATTGTGTTGCTCTCAAGTGCTGAAAGCATGTTGTGTGAAATTCTCTGGATATCCGAGATGGAAATCTGAAATACAAGCAGGTAATACTGGAAATTCACAGCGGTTTGGTGAGCATCTGAAAGAGAAAAGACCTGTCCAAATGTTTGGTCCCAAGTAAAACATTACCCCACCTTTCTCTTTTAGATCATGATTGATGTGTGCATTTCCGGCATTTTCTGTTTTATCCCAATATCTGCCTTGATAATGACATGAGTATAATTCAGGGTTATGGAATTGAGAGATATACTGCTGGATATTCTCAGAGGAGTGAAAGACAGAGGAAATTGCATGAAGAATGCGATGTGGTGAATCTGGAAGCCAGATGTGGGCTGATGCTTTAAGAATTGGTGCCTGGGGTGTTTTTCTTGAAGTCGCTCCAGTGTAGTGTTGCTTGTGAAGTGAGGGCCATATCTCAGTGAAAGACATCCCTTTTTTTGGATTTGCCCATACTCAGACCTGACAGGTTTTCTTTCATTCTGATGGAACATTGCAGACGTTTGTACCTGTTGAGTCCTCGCTTGTGTAAAACCAGTGTTAACCTTTTATCAGGGGCCAAAATCCCAACCATTGTCTTACTCAAACACCATTCTTGGAATGCTGTAATGCGCTGGGGCTTAGGTCTATGCCTAAGATCCTGATTTCAGTCCTAACTCTGTTGACAGTTGCCAGGTAGACGTCACCTCTTCCCAACAGAAGTAAAAATACAATAGGACCAACAGTTCTATTTTGATTCAGTCCTTTCAATTGCGCTGTGAACACTGGGATAACCCTGATTCTAAATTTACTTCAGCGCCTTTTCTTCGGATAGCAAGAAAAGAATATGGAACAGCACTGAATCCCAGGTCTTTTGTTTTATTTGTTCATGGGATATGGGCGTCGCTGGCGAGGCCAGCATTTATTGCCCATCCCTAATTGCCCTTGAGAAGGTGGTGGTGATCCACCGCCTTGAACCGCTGCAGTCCGTGTGGTGAAGGTTCTCCCACAGTGCTGTTAGGAAGGGAGTTCCAGGATTTTGACCCGGCGACGATGAAGGAACGGGCGATATATTTCCAAGTCGGGATGGTGTGTAACTTGGAGGGGAACGTGCAGGTGGCGTTGTTCCCATGTGCCTGCTGCTCTTGTCCTTCTAGGTGGTAGAGGTCGCGGGTTTGGGAGGTGCTGTCGAAGAAGCCTTGGTGAGTTGCTGCAGTGCATCCTGTGGATGGTACACACTGCAGCTATAGTGCGCCGATGGTGAAAGGATTGAATGTTTAGGGTGGTGGATGGGGTGCCAATCAAGCAGGCTGCTTTGTCCTGGATGGTGTCGAGCTTCTTGAGTGTTGGAGCTGCACTCATCCAGGCAAGTGGAGAGTATTCCATCACACTCCTGACTTGTGCCTTGTAGATGGTGGAAAGGCTTTGGGGTGTAAGGAGGTGAGTCACCTGCTGCAGAATACCCAGCCTCTGACCTGCTCTTGTAGCCACAGTATTTATATGGCTGGTCCAGTTAAGTTTCTGGTCAATGGTGACCCCCAGGATGTTGATGGTGGGGGATTCGGCGATGATAATGCCGTTGAATGTCAGGGAGAGGTGGTTAGACTCTCTCTTGTTGGAGATGGTCATTGCCTGGCACTTATCTGGCGCGAATGTTACTTGCCACTTATGAGCCCAAGCCTGGATGTTGTCCAGGTCTTGCTGCATGCGGGCACGGACTGCTTCATTATCTAAGGGGTTGCGAATGGAACTGAACACTGTGCAATCATAGAATCATAGAAGTTACAACATGGAAACAGGCCCTTCGGCCCAACATGTCCATGTCGCCCAGTTTATGCCACTAAGCTAGTCCCAATTGCCTGCACGTGGCCCATATCCCTCTATACCCATCTTACCCATGTAACTGTCCAAATGCTTTTTAAAAGACAAAATTGTACCCGCCTCTACTACTGCCTCTGGCAGCTCGTTCCAGACACTCACCACCCTTTGAGTGAAAAAATTGCCCCTCTGGACCCTTTTGTATCTCTCCCCTCTCACCTTAAATCTATGCCCCCTCGTTATAGACTCCCCTACCTTTGGGAAAAGATTTTGACTATCGACCTTATCTATGCCCCTCATTATTTTATAGACTTCTATAAGATCACCCCTTAACCTCCTACTCTCCAGGGAAAAAAGTCCCAGTCTGTCTAACCTCTCCCTGTAAGTCAAACCATCAAGTCCCGGTAGCATCCTAGTAAATCTTTTCTGCACTCTTTCTAGTTTAATAATATCCTTTCTATAATAGGGTGACCAGAACTGTACACAGTACTCCAAATGTGGCCTCACCAATGCCCTGTACAACTTCAACAAGACATCCCAACTCCTGCATTCAATGTTCTGACCAATGAAACCAAGCATGCCGAATGCCTTCTTCACCACCCTATCCACCTGTGACTCCACTTTCAAGGAGCTATGAATCTGTACTCCCAGATCTCTTTGTTCTATAACTCTCCCCAACGCCCTACCATTAACGGAGTAGGTCCTGGCCCGATTCGATCTACCAAAATGCATCACCTCACATTTATCTAAATTAAACTCCATCTGCCATTCATCGGCCCACTGGCCCAATTTATCAAGATCCCATTGCAATCCTAGATAACCTTCTTCACTGTCCACAATGCCACCAATCTTGGTGTCATCTGCAAACTTACTAACCATGCCTCCTAAATTCTCATCCAAATCATTAATATAAATAACAAATAACAGCGGACCCAGCACCGATCCCTGAGGCACACCGCTGGACACAGGCATCCAGTTTGAAAAACAACCCTCTACAACCACCCTCTGTCTTCTGTCGTCAAGCCAATTTTGTATCCAATTGGCTACCTCACCTTGGATCCCATGAGATTTAACCTTATGTAACAACCTACCATGCGGTACCTTGTCAAATGCTTTGCTGAAGTCCATGTAGACCACGTCTACTGCACAGCCCTCATCTATCTTCTTGGTTACCCCTTCAAAAAACTCAATCAAATTCGTGAGACATGATTTTCCTCTCACAAAACCATGCTGACTGTTCCTAATCAGTCCCTGCCTCTCCAAATGCCTGTAGATCCTGTCCCTCAGAATACCCTCTAACAACTTACCCACTACAGATGTCAGGCTCACTGGTCTGTAGTTCCCAGGCTTTTCCCTGCCGCCCTTCTTAAACAAAGGCACAACATTTGCTACCCTCCAATCTCAGGCACCTCACCTGTAGCGGTGGATGATTCAAATATCTCTGCTAGGGGACCCGCAATTTCCTCCCTAACCTCCCATAACGTCCTGGGATACATTTCATCAGGTCCCGGAGATTTATCTACCTTGATGCGCGTTAAGACTTCCAGCACCTCCCTCTCTGTAATATGTACACTCCTCAAGACATCACTATTTATTTCCCCAAGTTCCCTAACATCCATGCCTTTCTCAACCGTAAATACCGATGTGAAATATTCATTCAGGATCTCACCCATCTCTTGTGGTTCCGCACATAGATGACCTTGTTGATCCTTAAGAGGCCCTACTCTCTCCCTAGTTACCCTTTTGCCCTTTATGTATTTGTAGAAGCTCTTTGGATTCACCTTTGCCTGATCTGCCAAAGCAATCTCATATCCCCTTTTTGCCCTCCTGATTTCTCTCTTAACTCTACTCCGGCAATCTCTATACTCTTCAAGGGATCCACTTGATCCCAGCTGCCTATGCATGTCATATGCCTCCTTCTTCATCAGCGAACATCCCCACTTCTGACCTTATGATGGAGGGAAGGTCATTGATGAAGCAGCTGAAGATGGTTGGGCCTAAGACACTGCCCTGAGGAACTTCTGCAGTAATGGGGCTGAGATGATTGGCCTCCAACAACCACAACCATCTTCCTTTGTGCTAGGTATGACTCAAGCCACTGGAGAGTTTTCCCCCTGATTCCCATTGACTTCAATTTTACATCTCAGATAGGCAGGTCAAAAGTGAAAGTCCAGAGACACGCAGAGCAATAGTGTTGACAAAGGGCCACAGGTGAAGGGAAGATGGGCTGCAAATAGCTGCTGGGTCGAATTACAAGTACCTCTGCATACAACTGTGCTTCTTAAATGTAAAACGTAAATTGGCATGTTTCCTTCAATTTTTAAAAAAAGATACTGTAAAAAGCATCGAAGCCCAAGTTCAGATTCTTGGGTACCTTAGAACTACAGCATTATTTTAAAATATATATAATTTCATGATGTTTACAGTGAAACGGTGAAAATAAAATTGCACAGCAGGAAAAGAATAATCCAGATGATTCATTGAACAAGAGACAAATAGAATTTGACAATAACTATTCATCCTTGGATCAAATTAAGCCAAAGAGTTCTACAAACTGCTAAAAGTGCAATCTCTTGAAGCTAATTCAACTTCTTGAGGTATCATTTCTTCTGTTAATTGGGTGTGTCTTGCTGAATCGCAGGTCTGAAGTACAGTTCTCTTTGCACTGACGAAACCTAATCTAATCTATTTTCTGGTAGATTGAGTAAACCAGCAATTAGCATTCTCTTAAAGAGAACAATTCTGGAGTTGTATGGTCAAAGCTTGACATCCCAATAACATATACCCCAAACATTTCCAAAGTGAAAGCTGCTTACTGACATGTGAAACTGTGCAGAACTCAATGGGTTAGGATGTGAGCAGACCATGATAGAAAACTACATGCCAAAAAAAAAAAAGCTGGAGAATATTGATGAAAGACAGACAGTCAGAAGTTTGAAACAATTGATGTATTTTGGCTCTCAAAAAATTGCTTGTACTGAAATCTACAGAATTTTCAATAAATCCAAGTGAACTAGATATTTTTGATGTGCTTCCATCTTTCATTTATTAACATGGTGCAGGTTATATTTTTGGCTTATTGCTTTTGTGAAGGATAGTGGCCATGCACACAGTATGACTATAATTTAAGCTGAGACTTGGTCAGATGCATAGCCTGGGCAAGAAAATATTCATTTAACTGTACTTAGTTACTATTAGGAATTAGTGCTTCTACACTGCCCTTTCACCTCAGGTTCAAATCAGCCAGACTAAGGGGATGAAAGTCTCCCATCTGTTAATTGTAGAGGTCCTCTTTACGGTTAGCTTAGGCAATCTGAAATGGGCGGTGGACTCACAGCATAACGCTGTTTTTAATTTACCACAAATTGGCATTAGAACAGCAGTTTTGCTCAGGCCACAGAGACCGCTAGTGTGGGATACAGTAGGGGGTACTCAAAGGCTTGTTGTTGGACAGGATAGAGGAAGCTTTACTCTCTCTCTGGTCTTGTAATACCTGGCTTAATGTTGACTCCAAAATGAAAAAGTTATCCATCACAAACATCCATACCTTAAGTCACAGAAAATGTATATAATGTGAATTACATTTTTCCACGTACTACTACTAAAAGAAGATGGCAACTTTAGGATTAAGTATTTTAAATGTTACGTATTGATTCAATATATATGCCCTATGTTTGTTCAGTTACTTCAGTGTATAAGTACTTAACTGTCAAAGTATTTGCCCTTAGAGCTACCCTCTTTCAACAGATTATTCATTTAAATGTCACCAACGTCTTTGGGTTTGTTATTTTTTAGCGATGCCCTGCAATTGCAGAACAGAAAAGGAATTTGGTTTCGTTCATTACAAGGACTGCACAGAAACCTGGACAGGTATGTGCACTAAAAAGTCATCAAAAAGTTTGCAGTGTTCTGTTTTAATTTATCTTGTATTTGTGGACGACACCAAATTGAGTGGTGTAGTTAATACAAAGGAAGAATGTGTCAAAATGCAGGAAGACATTAATAAACTTGCAGAATGGACGTGTAATTGGCAAATGAATTTCAATATAGATAAGTGTGAGGTGGTGCATTTTGGTAGGAAGAATAAGGGAGCCACATACTGCTTGGATAAAAAGAGTCTAAATGGGATAGAGGCGCAAAGGGATCTAGGAGCATAGGTACACAAATCACTAAAAGTAGAGCACAGGTTAATAAGTCCATAAAAAGGCAAATCAAGCACTGGGGTTCATTTCTAGAGGGATAGAATTGAAAAACAGAGAAGTTATGTTAAACTTGAATAGAACTTTGGTTAGACCACACTTGGAGTACTGTGCTCAGTTCTGGTCTCCATATTATGGAAAGGATATAGAGGCATTGGAGAGGGTGCAAAAGAGATTCACAAGGATGATACCAGAACTGAGAGGATATCCTTATCAGGAAAGACTGAACAGGCTGGGGCTCTATTCTCTAGAAACGACAAGGCTGAGGGGTGACCCGATAGATGTCTAAGATTATGAAAGGGTTTAATAGGACAGACATAGAGAAAATGTTTCCACTTGGGGGTGTCAAAAATATAAATATAACATAGTTGCTAATAAATCCAATAGAGAATTCAAGAGAAACTTCTTTACCCAAAGAGTGGTAAGAATGTGGAACGCGCTACCACAAGGAGTAGTTGAGACGACTGGCATAGATGCATTTAAGGGGAAGCTAGAATAAGCACATGAGGGAAGGGAGGAATAGAAGGGTATGCTGATAGAGTTAGGTGAAGTAGGGAGGGAGGAGGCTCGTGTGCATAAACACTGGCATAAACCAGCTGGGCCGAATGGCCTGTTTGTGTACTGTAGTTTCGATGTAACTCGATGTATAAAGTGTAGGGAAAATGTGTGTGTTCCTTTCAAAAAGTTCCTTCTACTCACACTGAGCCATATGCTGTTTCTTAGCCAAGGAAATGGATAGGGACTTGCTCCTAAGGTGCTATCAGTGACAAGTGTCACACTTTAACAGTCTGTTGAAGGTTTTGAATACATGTGGCTAGGGTGATGCATCCTCCCAGGTTTTTTTTTCACCCCACTAGGAAAGTTACCCTCTGCTTGAAAACTGCTTCAAGCCCCTCCCCTGCCTAGTTCCCAATCAACAATCCAGCTAAGATTGTCAATTTATCATCCAAGTGGGGGGAGGGAAGGGGGTAAACCCACCCTACCTTCCCAGAACATTATCTTTAAAATAAATTGAAGTCTGATCCCTGAAGTATAGTCTCAATTGACCATCTAATAATACAAATCGACTGCTGCGTAACTGGCTGCCCAAAAATAACTATTTACACAGGGATGACGGTATAAGAAATTTTAGCAGCATAAAAGACTCTTGGGCCTAACAAGCTTGTTCCTTTTTGCATAGATCAACACCACCTTCTCCCATTACCCTTAATTCTTTCTCTCTCCATAAGAGTCATCTGATGCACCCATTTGTACTGTATGCTCTAATGGCTTTCCTTGGTAATTTATTACACAAGTCTACCTGACTTCCAAGGATACGCAGTGCTAACTGTACCGTCTACAGCCTGCGGTGTTGCAGAAAAAAAATTCTTAGTTGTCCTTTCAGGGTAATACACTGATAATATACATGTAGAAGAATGCAGGATTAGAGGCGTTATCTGCTGGAGTTGTTAATCACCTAACAGTACTGCCGAGATTTATCCAACATATTGCCATGAGGGTAATTTTTTTTGTCTCTTTTTTTGTTAGGCTCACAAGATCGGTGGACTCCTTGACCTGTTGAAAGAATTTCCGGAAAAAGAAATCGCATATTCATACCTAATGAAATGTTACGGTAAACTATTTAATGACATACTTATCTTATTAAATAAGATTACATTTATTTGGAGCAGTAATGATTACATGTATTTAGCAACAATGCTAAGGCTATTAAAAATGTCTGTATTTGTGTCTCTTTCTCTAGCATTAGACAATAATGTGGTTTCTGCAAAGGCTTTGTACGAAAAGATTAAAGAAGAAAAAATGACACCAGATGAGCTGTTTCTGAAGCGTCTTGCTGTGTTACTGAAAAATTATGGGGAATCTGTCCCCTTCACTGAGCCCCCTGTGAGTATTCCCTACCCAAATCATCCATTGTTCCAGCCTCGGACCCATCACTGAGGTAAACCCAGGGCTATGAGACTATTTCGTCACTGCAAAGCATTCCACGTAGCAGTCTAGCCGAAAACTGGTGACATGTTTGAGTTTGGATATTAATGAAGATTAGGATTTAGCCTTGGATGGGCGCCTCTCTATATAGGATTCAGTGCTGTATTACGAACAGCATACTGGATTCTTTTCTGTTCAGTTATCAGCATTACAACAGGTGGGTGCGATTAAATGGGTAGAGTGAGGCAGCAGGTCAGTGAACAAACCTGATGTGTCACAGTGTGGTAGGATACAGGTTCCTGCCTGTGATTTCCCACACAGTGAGTTCCCAATTTTAATGTTGGTTGGAGGAATGTACTCAGTGGAAACTGCATGAACAACCATGGGAATGCAAAATCAGAGGGTGAGTCATCTGTGGCTTTTGCCCTGGGAGTGGTGGTTGGAGAGAAATGAAGAACCTAAAGTGCAAGAATCATTTTAAAATTAAATGTAACTGAGGCATGTGCAAGTCAGTAAATATTCCAGTTGTAGTAAAGAATTCTTGCAACAATTTCCTTCTATCACTTGTTACTGCATTATAGAGTCCTTAATCATACTGATTAGGTTGAAGCACTGAATTTCACCTCTGAAACCTGGGTTTCAATCCAACCAAGACAGATAAATGAGTTGGGTAATTACAGCCTAGTGGATGTGACACACATTGGTACGAAGCTGCCTAGTGTTGCGTGTTCCGTTAGTCCCCCATTTTGCTTTAGATTAAAAGTTTTTTTTGTGCTCATCAAGATAAGGTATGTTGGTGCGGGTAAATGGAGTTGAGGTGCAGATCAGCCATGATCTAATTGAATGACGGAGGGACTGAATGGCCTACTCCTATTCCTCATGTTTCTATGTTCCAGTGATTGGTACACTTTTGTGTACCCACTGTCAGCATCAACCACTCTGAGGTCTGGTATAGATCATGGATGCTGAATAAAACTCTGCCTACTCAGCTCTTAACACCGTACCTTAGCACCAGCCTCAGAAGATACCAGTGTGACATTTTTCCATCTCTCAAATCTCTGAGTGAGATTTCCCCTAATTCAACGCTAGCACTAAATTGTCAGTTCATTGCTGTGACCATTCCCCACCAGGAACTCAATGAGACTGCTCATACCTATTTTGCGTAGGATCCTTACAGCCAGCAGACTGTAGAGACTTCCATCCCATTAGCCTAGGCTGGATTTGAATCCAAAGATCCAGAAGTGAAAGGTCTAAATTATGGAGCTTTTTAATTTCTAATCCTAAAAGTGAATATCAAAAGTAGGCGTTTAATTCCTTGGTTTGCTTCTCTTCAGTCATTTTTTTTAAAGAAGGATGATGCAGCACAGTATTCATTCAGGTTGTGCTGATTTATAATAAGGCTAATACCATCACTGCTGAAAAGGTCAGTACATTTACATGTTAAAGCTTCAACACTTTGGAATGTGACATGTCGATGTTTAGTCATACTTTGCCTTTGAAAACATAATTACAATGGTATTCAAGGGATTGTATCTGTTGGGCAGAAAGTTATCTCATCGATAGATGAATTTTTTTTAAAGTAATGTTTAAAAAACCAACAGTAAAAGGGTACAACACTCCGCACAGATTTTAGGAGAATGAAAATGTTCAGACAAATCGTTAAACATTTTTTCCTCTCAAAACAGGAAAGTTTTAAATTCTATGCAGACAAGCTGAAGCGAGAAAAGGCAGCAGAGTCTTCTGATGAAAACTAAGATGAAGATTGAAACTATCAGACATTTTTCTACTTTTGACGAGCCAATTCTGAATGAATGTGTGTATTTCTGAAATACGGTGACTTTAACTATATGTTTGACTGTACAGGAGTATTTAATGAAACAAATAAAGACTTGGAGGAGACAACTTTTCTCTTGTGCTCTCTTATTTTTCTCTCTTTCTCAGTTGGTGTTTATATTCGCTGCCATTTTATTCATCAGGTGGTACTTTTTGCTCCATCAGTTTGCAAAATCTTTGGAATCACTGTCATTCTTGTGTCAGCCTTTGCTCAGTGGTAGCACTCTCACCAGGCACATAACCTAGGCTGACACCAGTGCCGTTCTGAGGTAGTGCTGCACTGTCAGAGGAGCAGGGGAGTTCTCTTGGTGTTTTGGTCAATATTTAACGCTCAATCAACATCTCTAAAACATTATCTGGCCATTAATCTCATTTCCGTTTGTGAGATCTTGTGGGCAAATTGTCTGCTGTGTTTGCCTATATCATAACAATAACTACACTTCAAAAGTACTTCTTTGGCTGTGAAGTGTTTTGGATCATTCTAAGTTGTGAAAGGCACTATATAAATTCTTCCTGATTCCAATTGTGGAAAAAAAACATGAATCAACAGGATCAAACCAAAGAAATAAGTTTTTCTTTTATTCTAATTGTTCTCAATTACAATTCAGTCACATATTTATCCATTATGTACTGGGTGATTGATAGGGATACTGAGCGATGAGGAATGAACCTTGTATATCAGCTTTCGGACAGGCCAGGTTGCTGATTCTGGTGAGCAGTTGTGCTGCTGTGGTTGTCTCGACAATGTTGATAACCTTGGGACTTTATGGATGTGTTGCTATAGCTTTGTGAACTACCACAGACTCGGTAGCTGGCACATGCCCCTTTATGCGGCACTTGACCTACATACGTTGGTTTGTTGGCCAAATTGAAAGAAGGGGAAAATTTAAATCAAGGCTTAGATATGCCATTCCCCCTCCTAACTGCAGAATTGGGACCCTGAAAGCTCCACAGAATTATGTCGAGACAACAGAGGGGCAGGCACATTCACATTTTATGGAAATTAGCAAAGATTCAGCTGTCCGGGCAAAATCTTACTCCATGGAATCCAAAAGATTACCAAGCAAAGAATCAGGCTAGAACCAACATACTGCCTTCTGGGTCTTTCCATAATGAACCCCTGTACCTGGATGTGAGCAAACTTAAGGGTTTTCTTCCTTCCGTAGTCAACATCGGTGAAAGAAAGAACATGTATTTATATAGGAGGGGGCCATGGAAAGATCCTTGAGGGACTTGAGGTAACGGTGGAGAGGCAAGAAGAGAAGCCATTACTAAAGATAGACCTGCTATGATTTGATAGTTTCAAGTGAAACCAAGTGAGGGCAGTCCCACTGAGTTGGACAATGGAGGAGAAGCATTGGTCAAATGTGTCAAAGGCTGCAGAGAGGTTGAGGAGGACAAAGAGGGAAAATGCACCGCAGTTACAGTGGATGCCATTTGTGATTTTGATTAGGGCCATTTCAGTGCGTTGGCAGGGGCAGAAACCTGATTGGAGAGATTCAAACATGACCTTGCAGGAAAGATAGGCACAGATTTGGGGGCGACAACATGCTCAAAGCATTTGGAGAGGAAAGGAGATGGGGCAGCGGTTTTCAGGGTCGAGGGTGAGTTTTTTAAGGAGGGGCATTATGATGACTGCAAGGGAGGGGTCCAATGTCAGCTTGCATAGCAGCCCGTAAAAGAAGTTGGGTGGTCGGCAGCTTAGTGGGAATGGGGTCAAGGGAGCAAAAGGTGGGTCTCATGGACAAGATGAGCTCAGAGAGGGCATGAGGGGTTTTAGGAGAGAAACTAGAAAGAGATGGGTTCAGGACGGGGACTGATTTGGCTTGGTGGGCTCAGGACAAGGGAGGGAAGCAACAGAGGCAGCTGAACGGATGGTCTCAGTCTTAATGACAAAGAAGTCCATGTGCCCCTTGTTGGTAAGGAAGATGGATTTGAGGAGACAATTGGTCATGGAAAAAAGAAGCCAGGGGTTATCTTTGCTCTCCGGGCTGAACCAGGAGTTGTGGGCGGTTATATGCTTCATGTGGTCCAGCCAGATCTGGCAATGGATGGTTAAACTGGTTGCGCACCAAATATGCTCAAGTCTGTGCCCTTTGGATGTACGGGAGCAAAGATGAGGGCTGTACTGGAGGAACAACCAGGGTGGAAGTTTTACTTGGGACAAGGGCATCAATGGTGGAGTGAGGGTATGGTTGAGCAGATTGATAGCTGCAGGATATCTTGGAAACTGGAAGGATGGGCAGTTGGGAGGTTGAAAGTGCAATTGATTTGCAGGATAGTTTTTTTTCCAGGGGCGGAAAGAACTGAGGTTGGAAGTGGGTTGGGGGTTATCTGGTGAGAGAAATGAAGAAGTGATCACAGATGGCCTTGCATTTTAAAAATATTTTGCAGTTAAGTGACAGGATTTTCCATTAAGTATGCATTTATCTTCTAAATTGTGTAGTGTCATTGAAGATCAAATCTAGAGTCATTTGTCAAATTAACTGATTACATCAGAAATGTGCCGTTGCATATTCCTCTTGATTACCATTTATTGCACACGTAAACCAATCCTACTGAATATTGTAGGTAGGGCTGACTCATTTATTGTAAAAACCCTTGAGAAAGGGCTGATAGCTCATAGTGCGGGATATCATCAAGATGGATAAGAGGTGAGGCAAATCAGAAAGTTGGGTGGTGAAATTTGGGTTTTACAAACCTGTTGATTTGTAGGAGGAATAGAAGATTGAGGAAGGTAAGCAATTTCACAGTTTTGAGCTCCTCAAAAAGAATGAGTTAGACTAGAAGATGATTGTTGAGATGATTTTACCACATTGAGGATGTAGGGAGGAAGGAGACTGAGTAGGGCTGTGTGTAAGGAGCTTGAGAGGAACGTTCAGAAAAGCACTGACCCGTGATAGTATCAATTAAAAATAGAGACAAGAAAGGCAAACACTGATCACTTCAGCTACTTCAAACAGATAAGCACATGGGGTACTGTCATAAACCACTAGCGTCTTAGAACTGAATGTGGTAGTTTTTTTTTCCAGCTGGATCTGTAGTGCCCATGTACTTCCTGACCTTGTTGAATACAATTAAAGGGATTTGTGCCACCAATTGGAAATTACATTAATTCTTTCTTTTTGCTCAAGTGGCATCAAACAGATTTAATCAGGCAACTATATTTACAGAAATATGTATTTATGCTGGATTCAACCAACAGTTCGTGTCCATTTTTATTTCTCAAACCTCCCTGCTCCCAAATAGTTGCACATGAACTTGGCTGCTTTTCAATTTGTCAACGCAAGATTGCTACATCTATTCTGAAAGTACGTATTACTCTCACTTTCGTAATTTTACTTTTAACAGTAACAATTTGCATTATGTCAGTGTTAAGAGCTAAGTATTATCATATTCAATAGAAGTGAATGTTGCCAATTCTCAGAATTCTCCAAGTCGACTGATTTATCTTTAGAATATTCAAATCCTAGGCATAGGTCTAGCCCCTAGGCAAAAATTCTTGGCCCCAACAGTGGATCCCCAGTAAGGTCCTAAATTTGGGCAGTCTCTGAAAACATCTGCCTCCCAAGTTGCACATCTGTCTCAAGCATGGTCCCTGAAGGGGTGAATGCAGGGAGGTATTTCTCAGACCAGGTGTTTCCTCCACCCCAATCTCTCTACTGCCCAACGATCTGGACGTGTAAGGTCAATCAAAGGGCAAAAGTGAGGCCTGCTGGGGTCATGGCCTGGACGACCCCAGAAATGGTGTACTGGAAAATGTTCAGGACCTCTTACAAACACGGCTAATCAGCAGCAAAGCCTTCAATTTTGGGGGTGGGGGGTTGCTACAATACCCGCCACCTCCCCCCTGCCCCAAGCATCTATTCAGTGACTTATTTTCCACCCTCCCTTCCTGTAGCAGGGCCCCAAGGTGCACATATACCCCTGCAGGTACCCAGCCAACCTATGTTAATATGCTGATCCCACTCTGACCCCAGATACTCCCAACAGGGTCAGCAGTATCCGCTATGCTACACATGTGCACACTTTGGTTCCTGTGTATTTTGCATTTACAAGGTAGTTCACATTGGTTTAAGAATGAAGAATGTTATTTTCCCAATTTTCTCTCCTTTATTCTTTTCTCTCCTGAATGTGCTGACTCTTGCAGGGATACACCCAGGACAATATCAGACACTCAGCAGGTCAGGCAGCATCTGTGGAGAGAACAGACTGGTTGACTTTTCAAGTGTGAACCCTTTATCAGAACTCCTGTCTGTTCTCTCCACAGATACTGCCTGACCTGCTGGCAGTACCGCCATCCCTGTACCAGTCTATCCTGGGGTTGGCAGTGCTGTGGCAGGAAGGCTGGGAAACCAGCCAGTCTCCCTGTCCTGATCTCTCACCATCATTTACATGCGATAGGGCAACCAAGGATCAGATGGCCAATATCCCTGCTTGAGAGGGAGGAAAGTTTTCTAGCATAGATTTTACCGGCAGGGGTCCTGTGTTAAGCCTTCCTACCCCATTCTCCCTCCTGCTCCACTGCTTTTGAGTGGTACAGTGAGGACAATTCAGCCCTTAATCACTACAGGTTTCATCATGTATGACCTTGGTCTTTACAATGTCATCAGTACAATAAAGGTACTCCAAAGTTAGAAAAATGTTGACTATTTGCTTAGCAACACTGAATGATATTAGCAGAGGTCAAAAAAACAATTTGATCTATCAAACCTGTTCCTTCCATGCCCATAACTGTATGATGGATTTTGCCAATCTCATTTCACCTGGTGAAAGATTCTGCAAAATTGCTATCTCCCAAAAGTTAATTGACGAATAAGCTGTTCGCTGGAGATGTCAATCAAAACATGAATTTGCATTGCAATTCATTGAATATCTGTGGGCTCGTCAAGCGCACAAGTAGAATCCTCACTTTCCATGTGTAAGGCCAGAGTTTGATTCCCAGCCAATGCAAAATGTAGGTCTGTTACAGTGATCGAGTGATGAAGATTGCTTCTTTCCAAGCAAAACTGTGTGCTCCATATCCTTGACCAGATACATTCCTTGCCTTGACATTTTGATGGTCTCAGCAGCTCAGGAACTATCATGTTCCACACAATATTGATCTTCCCTATCTACTTAATAAGCCTAATTTCTAACCAGATGTTCTTCTAAATTTATTTTGAAAGGGGTTTAAAAATGACCGACTTTAACATCATGGCGTAACAACAAGAAAGGCATCATAATCATGCAGGCATCACATAAAAAGGCCACTGTTCGCGTAATTCTATCCTTCCTCCCCACCTAGAATCATAGAATGATACAGCACAGGAGGCCATTCAGCCCATTGTGCCTGTGCTGGCTCTTTGGTAGAGCTATCCAATTAGTCCCGCTCCCCTGCTCTTTCCTCATACCCCTAAAAATTTATTCCCTTCAAGTATTTATTCAATTTCCTTTTGAAAATTACTAATGAATCTGCTCCCAGCACCCTTTCAGGCAGTGCATTCCAGATCTTAACAACTTGCTGTGTGAAACATTTTTTCCTCATGTTGCCTCTGGTTCTTTTACCAATCACCTTAAATCTGTGTCCTCTGGTTACCGGCCCTTCTGCCGCTGGAAACAGTTTCTTCTTATTTACTCTATCAAAACCATTCATAATTTTGAACACCTCTATCAAATCTCCTCTTAACCTGCTCTGCTCTGAGGAGAACAACACCAGGTTATCCAGTCTCTCCACATAATTGAAGTCCTTCATCCTTGGTACCATTCTAGTAAATCTCTTCTGTACCCTCTCTAAGGCCTTGACATCCTTCCTAAAATGTGGTGCCCAGAATTGAACACAATACTTCACTTGAGACCTAACCAGTCTTTTATAAAGGTTCGGCATATCTTCCTTGCTTTTGTACTATATGCCTCTATTTATAAAGAATAGGATCCAATATGCTTTTTTAACAGCCTTCTCAACTTGTCCTGCCACTTTCAAAGATTTGTATACATATACCCTCAGGTTTTTCTGTTCCTGTACCGCCTTTAAAATTGTACCATTTAATTTATATTACCTCTCCTCATTCTTCCTACCAAAATGTATCACTTCACACTTCTCTGCATTAAATTTCATCTGCCATGTGTCTGCCCATTTCACAATCTGTTTATGTCCTCATCGTTTACTAAATTTCCAAGTTTCCTGTCATCTGCAAACTTTGAAATTATACCCTGTATACCCAAGTCCAGGTCATTAATATATATCAAAAAGAGCAGTGGTCCTAATACCGACCCCTGGGGAACACTACCGGATACTTCCTTCCAGTCTGAAAAACAACTGGCCACCACTATTCTCTGCTTTCTGTCCCTTAGTCAATTTTGTATCCACGCTGCCACTAACCCTTTAATCCCATTGGCTTTAATTTTGCTAATCAGTCTATTACGTGGTACTTTCTCAAATGCCTTTTGAAAGCCTATATACTCAACATCAACTGCACTACCCTCATCAATCCTCTCCGTTACTTCATCAAAGAACTCAATCAAGTTAGTCAAACACAATATGGCTTTAACAAATCCATGCTGACTTTCATTTATTAGCTCATACTTTTCCAAGTGCCAATTAATTTTGTCCTGGATTATTGCCTCTAAAAGTTTCCCCACCACTGATGTTAGGCTGACTGGCCTGTAATTGCCAGGTTTATCCCGCTCTCCTTTTTTGAACAGGGGTGTAACATTTGCAATCCTCCAGTCCTCTGGCACCGTCCCCATATCTAAGGAGGATTGGAAGATTGTGGCCAGAGCCTCCGCAATTTCCACTCTTACTTCCCTCAGTAAACTAGGATGCATCCCTTCTGGACCAGTTGACTTTTCTACTTTGAGTACTGCCAATCTTTTAAGTACCTCCTCTTTATCCATTTTTATCCTATCCAATATCGCTACTACCTCCTCCTTTACTGCTACAATGGCAGCATCCTCTTCTCTAGTGAAAATGGATGTGAAATCTTCATTTAGTACCTCAGCCTTACCCTCTGCCTCCACAAGAAGATCTTTTTGGTCCCTAATCGGCCCCACCCTTCCTTTGACTACCTTTTTACCATTTGTATGTTTATAAAAGACTTTTGGGTTCCCTTTTATGTTCGTCGCTAATCTATTCTAATACTCTCTTTGCCCCTCTTACTCTCTTTTTTAGATTGCCTCTGTACTTTCTGTATTCAGCTTGGTTCTCCACTATATTATGAACCGTACATTTCTCAAAAGCCTCCTTCCTCTGTTTCATTTTTAATCTCTATATCTTTAGTCATCCAGGGAGTTCTAGCTTTGGATGCCCTTCCTTTCCCCCTTGTGGGAATGTGTCTACTTTGTACCCGAACCTTGAACATCTCCGATTGTTCAATTACTGTTTTGCCTCCCAATTTTTGATTCCAATTCACCTGGGCCAGATCATTTTTTAACTCACTGAAATTAGCCCTCCTCCAGTTAAGTACTTTTACGCTTGATTGTTCCTTGTCCTTTTCTATAACTATTCTAAACTGATGATATTGGGCCAGAAATTGCTTTAAAAATAACGGTGAGCTCACAGCGCTTACCGCTGTTAGTGGCGAAATCAAGGACCAAGTTCCATTATTCGCGCACACGCAGTCAAATATGGAAATCCGGAACTTGATCCTCCTGATTCGCTGGCAATATGACAGCTTCACTTTAAAGGGATATCGCTGGCTGCAATCAACAGATTCAACGGACCAGCACCAACTTGCTCTTCTGCCCAGCTGGAAAGAAATTAATATTGCCACAAAACAGGTACACTTAAAAATACCTGGTCTAAACTAAGTTTTAACAGCACGGTAAGTCTTAATGACTGCCAAACAACTAAAAATTAACTTTAAAAAATGTGGAGTCTCATTACTCCTTATTTTAATAGTTTTTGGTAACTAAAAATATTTTTAATTACATTTTATTTACTTTTTCCTTCTGTCTCTTTTATTTAATTTCATTATTTCTTACCCTCTTTTTATGGCTGTTTTTATAAATGATTTTAGTGTTGTACCTTTCACTTCCTGGATTTTACATTGCAGCCTGCAGAAACTGTTTGCAGCATGTCAAAAATGTTGCAATCTGATTAGTCCGGGGAGAGAGTGATCCTCTTGCTTCTCCCATGGGTCCGAGCTTTGTAAACTAACGCTGGGCTCTTCTCTGCTTCCTTCTAGAGCAACTGCACCCAATAAAGACCCCAGTAAGTTAGTGGGTTAGTATAAATCTATGGAGCGGCGAGCACTGTTGGTTTGCCGCTCGGAGCAATTTCTGGGCCATTATGATCACTGTTCCCCAAATGCTCCCCCACTGAAACATGCTCCACTTGCCCCATTTCATTCCCCAGAACTAGATCCAGCATTACGTCCTTCCTCGTTGGGCTGGAAACACACTGATCAAGAAAGTTCTCTTGAACACATTTCAGGAATTCTTCCCCCTCTTTGCCCTTTACACTGTTACTATCCCAGTGTATATTGGGTTAATTGAAGTCCCCCATTATCACTACTCTATAGTTCTTACATCTTTCTGTAATTTGCCTGCAAATTTGCTCCTCTATCTCCTTCCCAATATTTGGTGGCCTATAATATACACCCGGTAGTGTAATAGCTCCTCTATTGTTCCTTAATTATAACCAAATAGATTTTGTCTTTAACCCCTCAATTACATCATCCCTGTCCAGTGCTATTATAGTAATTTAAAATATAATAATTTTGATCATTACTGCCACCCCCCCCCCTTCCTTTTTGTCCTTCTGTATCTTTCCTGAATACCTTGTAGCCAGGAATATTAAGTTCCCAATCTGTGTGAAAAACTTCTTTATATCAGTCCTTTTACTAGTTTAAACCAGTGTTCCCATGCCCTTCTCCCACACTTTAATTTAAAGTAGCATTCTGGATTTACTTTTTCCATTCCATTTACTATTTCATTTAACTGTATAGGATCACCTCTCAGATGCCTCCTTTCCAGGCTGAAAAGCCACATTTCTCCAGTCTTTCCTCATAATTCAGAACTCCGGCACTAGGGATCAGCCTTGTGGCACTTCTCCACACTGGCTCCAGTGCTTCAATCCCTCCCATTAAGTCTCGGCAACAAGAATTGGACACTGTGTTCGAGGTGTGGTCTGACCAAAGCACTGTACCATTTCATCACAATGGCCATGGACTTGCACTCTACCAATTTGGGTAATGTTGATTACTGCTCTGCATTTGCTGCACACGTTGAGCGTTGAATCTACAAATCTCTCAGGTCTCTTACAACTCAACTATTTCAACACCATTCATGGAGTACATGCATCTCCCATTTTATCTTCCTAGGTGCAGTACTCTACATTTGTCTGCATTAAATTTCATCCACCATTATTCAGCCCACTCACATATCTTGTCCAACGTATTCTGCAATTTCTGAGGTGCCTCCTTCGATTCCACTGCCCCTCCTAGTTGGCATTGTCTGCAAATTTGATCAATTTGCATTGAGTTTCTGAATCCAAGTCTTTGATGTAAATTAGAAACAATAGTGGTCCCAACACAGAGCTCTGGGACACCCTATTCAGTATTCCCCCCACCCTGACACTACCCCTCCAACTAATACTTGTTTTTTACCCTTCAGCAAATTTCGTATCCATTCCCAAATTTTGCTCTGAAGCCCCAGTTTTAAGCTTATAATGGATGGTGCCTTGGGTGATGAAATGCAGATTTCTAACTCATTCTCTTACTTAGGAAACATGCATGGTGTGGAGAGATTTTAGTGGGAAAGGGAACATATAAAGGAAACTCACATTAAAGAAACTTTCTTGCCAAATACAGAGCCAGGGACTGATGACATAAAGCAGAGATTAGTGCTGCAGGCAAACAGAATCCTGAGGTTCCTTAGTATTTCCTAACTACAAAAGATATCTCTTGAGATTGTTTGCTTTTAAAATGTAAAGTTTTTCTTAAATTTTATGTTAGTTGTGCCTGTGCACAGACAATAATATTTAAAAGCTCTACAGCTCTTTGCTGCTCTAAACTTCTCCTCCTCTTTTGATGACACTAACTTATAGAGTAATGTGACACCCTGAGTACTAGCTGCCTTCTGGATTCTCATTCAATTGGCCATTCTGAACCCAGACAGTGACTGTCAGCAGAATGCACTTACCCACTGAGTTATTAGACACGGAGTAGCAGCTTTCATAGAACAAATACGTGTTCAAAAGAAATTCATATGTGAACTTCAATACTGGCACACACTGAAGGGGTTTTGAGTGTTGAGTGGAAATGTACATAGGACCTCTATGACTGAAATTTGTGAAAGTCTTTCAGTTTATATGGTGACATGGACATGCCAAGCAGCAGGAGCTGCACAGTCTCAGTTAAATGGGTGGAAAATAATGAAATAATTCTCTTAATTTTGTTTCATATCTTGTCATTTTTAATGTTTTATATGGCAGATATACAAAATGTATCAGACAGCAATATATATGTTCTTAATGTAGTTCTGCCAATCTAGATGCACTGAGATTTTGGGCAATACTTTCCTGCCATCTACTGGCCATTCAGTAAATGGCATTTAAAAGTGTTTTTTTTCCACTAGCCCAAACTGATGGCATGAAAGTCTCCTCTTTCTTGCAGGGTCCTAAACGTGCATTGAGTTTCAATGGCCATCAATCCAGTTACCAGAGGGCATAACTCACAGTACAAAACTGGAATTAATTCGCGATCAGGGAGCTCACAGATGGTTGGTGTGGGAAGTGGAAAATGTCACACTGGTAGTAGTAGTGCTCTTCAGACGTTGAAGCAGCGACACATTGTTGGGCAGAGTAGAGGGAACATGATCTGACCCTTGGAGTGACTGATACTGACACTCTTTGCCAAAATAGATTGTTTTTGCAATCCCCAGCATCAACATCCCCCACCTTGAAGAGCACAAAAAAGTAATGGGTGTTTTGTGCCATTTTGTAGAAAATCACCTTTTTGCTGTTTAAAAAAAAATTTAATTAACTTTTATATTCCAATGGAAGTTCTTGCAGTAAGATTTTAAGAAAAATTAAATATACAGTTAAAAAATAGCAATCAACATTCCTTGAAGTTTATCCCATACGAAACTTAAACTCTGAATATAATGTGTAATGTTTCTTTAAATAATCAGACAGTAATAGGATTTATTTAATCAATGCAACAACGTTCCACCATGCAGAGAACCTAATAACTAAACTGGATAAAGATACATTGTCCAATATTGTGCATATCAACTGCAAATTTGATGTCAGAAATGTCATATTAGAAGAAAAAGTAACTCTGTTTACTTGTCAGAGGATGCAGACCAGTTGAAAGGTACCTGAAATCCCTCTGGTATGTGTTCACAGTGAAAGTTGGTTGACCTTGCGTGAGCATCCCTGATGGCTCAGTTCAAATGCATAGTGCCCATTTTGGAACTCACCATGCAGATCAGGAAGCTCCATAGGAATGTTGGAACAGGAGTATACCATTCAGCCCCTCGAGCCTGTTTCACCATTCAATTATGATGTGGAGATGCCGGTGATGGACTGGGGTTGACAATTGTAAACAATTTTACAACACCAAGTTATAGTCCAGCAATTTTATTTTAAATTCACAAGCTTTCGGAGGCTTCCTCCTTCCTCAGGTGAACAACAAGGAGGAAGCCTCCGAAAGCTTGTGAATTTAAAATAAAATTGCTGGACTATAACTTGGTGTTGTAAAATTGTTCACCATTCAATTAGATCATGGCTGATCTGTACCTCAACCCCATTTGCCTGCCTTTGCTCCATATCGCTTATCTAACAAAAATCTATCAATCTCAGTCCTGAAATTTTCAACTGACCCAGTATCCACAGCCTTTTGGGAGAGAGAGTCCCAGATTTCTGATTTCACTCCTGAATGGTCTGGCTCTAATTTTAAGATTATGCCAAGTTTGACCTCCAGCCTAGCTAGTGACCCTTACTGGAAAGTGCAGCCTGGACTTTGGGAAGGATCAGGATCAGGCTTGGCTGTGATGTTGCCAGCAATCAAGTAGCCTGCCAGCATGCTCTGACTAGATTTACACACTAAGTTTGGTCGCTCGGTTGAGAAATCTGAGGGCAGCCAAACCCTGTGAAACCGTATTCAACATAAATCAGCCCCTTCAGGGCAGAAAATTGGGGAAAGGAGGAATATTGTCCATATGAGTTGTTATTTATCCTCTTGAAACATAATAACAATATCACCATCTTCCTAACTACCAACTTCTTAGCCATAAGTTCACAAGCTTTCCCAATTTTATGTTGGATAAATTACAACATATAGAAACATTTCCATCTTTCAATGATTGTGTAGACAAAAGCAACCTTTTTCCACACAGAAATGTTGTTATTTCCATTAATTTCACTTTTTGTTTGGCAAGTCAATAAAACGAGAGTTTTATCATTATCTTTTAGCTCTCAGCACATAAGTAGAAGGACAGGAAATATTTTAGATATTATAGATGAGAGATCAGTGATGATCAATGATGCAGTACTGTATGTAACACTGGCACAAGTAGCGATGGGGCTATTTGTTTAGGAAATAGGTTTAGATTTGCTGTAAGGAATTTATGAAGACCTTTTTTGGTCACATTGAAGTCATTTTCAACAAGAGCATTTCTCTGAGCAGACTAATCGGAAGGGAGGAAGGGAAATATATCCCTCTCACCCCTAGAGGTTGTACTTATGTCTTAGCGGAACAGTCGCTAGGACTCGTTGGGTCTGATATTTATTTAGCTTGTGAGTTCAGATTGAATAAGTTAAGAGCTCCTGATGAATGGTGCCCTGGGATGATGAAATGTGGAACTGTGCCTGTAATTTCCCTTATTTTGGGCATTCCTTCAATGGCAGTCACAGCACAGTTTTATAATATATAATACGATTAGAGTCGTCCATAGATTAAAATCACGTTATTGACTGAGTGTAATATAATAAATATCCAACACATATAATATCACATGCTGATTGGACGTCTTCCATTGTTACTGTTCTAAAGGTGTCACATTCTAGCACTTCTTAAGGAACAGAGGTGTTGGTAGCAGCTTTTCTTTTAATACCAATGGGAAATGTGAAAAAAAACCTTAAATATGTTTACATGATGGAGCTAAGTAGTCATAGCAGCTTCCCGCTGACGTACTGTCAACAGTCGTAGCAGTTGGGGTCAAAATAATCCTATGATTTAGTTTCTTCTCTCTCCTCCTCCCCTTTCCATCCACCCAAATTTCTCCATGTGGTGCCAACTCTTGGCATGGTTGCTACAGTACTTTCCCCAAGCAGCCATTCTTTGGGGGCGATTTTAACCCTACCTGCCTGCTGGACACTGAGCAAGTGGGCAGTTAAATGCCCAGGTTACTTCCCCGCCCTGGAGCCACCCAGATCCCATCGTCTGAGATTTTTACTCAGGCTTCTAAATGGGAGGATAAGAAGCGACCCACCCACTCCCACCCCTCCCCTCAAAGCTGGCAGAGTCCTCATTGACATATGCAGAATAGGTTTCAATTATGTCATTATGCCCCAAGTGCTCTCTTAACACCGGCCTGGGCTGGGAAGCAGCAGCGGCTTTCCCGCCAGGTAAAATCAGGTGAGTAGAGGATCCAGGACCAGAAGAGACCATTTAAGGTAAGTTTTTATTACTTTCCTTCTGGGGCCAGGGTGAACAGGAATGCTCCTCCATGCCTCACAAGGAAAGTTTGGACCTCCCCTGCCCCAGACTCCCACCCATTCCAGAACTCCCTTCCCCACAGTTACCTGCAAGTTGGCTGCTGGCCATGGGCCATCCGATTTTCTGCAGGCTGGCAGCTGTTTCCCGCCCACTTCCTGCTCGTTCCGTAAATGGGATGTGGAACAGCGGCATGCTAGCGAGGTCAGGAATTTGAAATGGCCTGGGCCTGTTTTCTGCTGCAGCGGATGAGTTTCTAACTCGCCCAGTCATCCATCCGCCCAAAGCAAAAATCGGGCCTTTATGTCTGTACTTAAATAGTGAAAGTTGGCAGATTATTCAGTAGGGAGGGCATTGCATCTGAGTCCATATAAATGCACTAAGAGGGGTCACTGGATTACAATCAAGAATAGGATACTTGAATAATAGTTCTGGGGCACTATGCATGATTGCAGCACCCCCACCCCCTCCTGCCTGTATGGCTGAGGTTAGCTAACTCAGCACACACTAGGGACTGAATTGGTTCAATGCATTAACCATTTCATTCCAGTCGATAGGATTTTTAAAAAGGCAGCCAGTCATGCCTGTACAGGAGCCATAATGAAGTTCGTTAAAATGCCCTCTGTTAAGGTAAGAACATAAGAAATAGGCACAAGAGTAGGCCATATGGTCCCTCAAGCCTGCTTTGCCATTCAATAACATCATGGCTGATCTTCTACCTCAACTCCACTTTCCCGCCCGATCCCCATATCCCTTGATTCCCTTACTGTGCAAAAATCTATCGATCTCAGTCTTGAATATACTCAACAGCTGAGCATACACAGCCTTCTGGGATAGAGAATTCCAAAGATTCATAACCTTCTGAGAGAAGAATTTTTTCCTCATCTCGGTCCAAAATGGCCAACCCCTTAACTTGAGAATATGCTCCCTAGCTCTGGACTCTCCAGCCAGGGGAAAGAGCCTCTCAGCATCTATCCTGTCAAGCCCTCTCAGAATATTATATGTTTCAATGAGATCACCTCTCATTCTTCCAACTCTAGAGAGTATAGGCCCATTCTACTCAATTTCTCCTCATAGGAGAGAATACCAACATTTAATAGTTTCTCACCTTTTAAAAAATATTCTGCTTTTCTATTCTTCCTACCAAAGTGGATAATTTCACATTTCCCCATATTATACTCCATCTGCCACCTTCTCGCCCACTCACTTAACTTGTCTATATCCCTTTGCAGCCTCTTTGCGTCCTCCTCACAGCTTACTTTCCCACTTAGCTTTGTATCATCGGCAAACTTGGATACATTACACTTGGTCCCCTCATCTAAGTCATTTATATACATTGTATACAGCTGAGGCCTAAGCACTGATCCTTGCAGCACCCCACCAGTTACAACCTGCCAACCTGAAAATGACCCATTTATTCCTACTCTCTGTTTTCTGTCTGTTAACCAATCCTCAATCCATGCTAATATATTACCCCAATCTCATTAGCCCTAATCTTGTATAACAACCTCGTGTGTGGCAGCTTATCAAATGCCTTTTGAAAATCCAAATACATCCACTGGTTCTTCCTTATCTACCCTACTACTTGCACCCTCAAAAAATTCTAATTCTAAAATTAGAAGCGAGTACAAAAATTAAATTGAACTTTTTACTCTTGAAATATTTGCACATTTCAAATATACAACTGGGAGCAGAAGAATATCCAGACTATTCTTCGCATGAGGCAAGACCTTCATGACTCACCACCTGATCTTATAATTACCTTAACCACACAAGATATTGATGGTAAATAATGAGGCCATGGAACCTGAAAATATTTTCAGAACTGCTCTTCTGTAATTCAAAGTGAGGCAATGCACCTGTCTTTATTCAAAGAAATTACATCAGGGTCTACAGATTTAAGTGAACAAGTTCAAATTGATTAATGTTGCTGTTTTCTCCTTCACTTTGTGAAATTTCATACAGCCCTTCCCTCAAGACATACCATCTGATGTTAAAACCTATCTCAACTGTTTAACAAGCTATAGATATGGGTACCAGTTATCTAAATCTAAATTTTATTTTAATTTCCTACTCGTTTCTTAGATTTTTTTTTCCAAATACAAACCATAATTGAAAGAAACAGTTTGTTGGAAGTGAGTAAAATTGACCAGTTTGTGATATTTAAAACTTCCAACTTGAAAACTTATTTCAAAAGATGATCAGCTAGCTACTGCACAATTACAGATAAGGACTATTAAATGTCAAAAAGCACTGTGAGGTATCTGATGTACTCCACCGTCAGATCTCTGCAGAAGCATCTGGCTGGGTGAAGGAAACTAGAAGTCTTGTAATTATTTGAAATGGCCACCCTTTGAGTGCATTGAGGCTGGAATAACTGTGGTAATAGTATTTTACCAATCCTGATTTGATTTCTGTTTGATAAACCTTAATGACACATAATAGAGAATCAGGAATCCAAAACATATGGCTGTCAGGATGAGGTAGCACATGTATAGCGGTCCCGAGTCCATATCCATTGATTTAATTATCTAGAAAATCATATTACAAAAGGGAGAAAAAAAAAGTTAGTTGTTATTCAGTCAGCTTCTCATTTTGCTTCTGATACATTGTGATCCCATGTACATATCTTTCTCATTTATTGGTCAGACTATCTTTGGTGATTTTGAATCCATTTGGGTTAACTGTACAGTAAGGTTAAATTATGGCCTAGATTACAACAGCTTGCATTTATATAGTATCTTTAACTTAGTAAAACATTCCTTACGTGAAATGCTGACACATAAAGTCTTCCTTAGATTGCTCTTTCCCACTGATCTTTTCAGCGTCCATATTCCCCAGATAGTAACAGTCAGAAAGAAGCAATCTAAAGAAGTTTTAAGAACCATAGTTTCACTTAAGTGTGCATTAACTTTTAAAAAGAAATTCTTGTGCCAGAAACCAGCTAGTGTAAAGAAGCAATATGGCATCCTATGAAATTTAAAAGATATGGTCAAAGACCTCTAGGTTGTACAGCATCAAAGGACATAATGGAGTTCCTTAACGTGAAGTAAAAGATGACTAGCAGTGTCTTCCTCATTCTCCTCCACCCGTCACATACCTCAGCAGGTAAACCTTAAATATAGTTGTAGAGACCAGGAAGGACCCAGGTACAATCCTTGATCTGCATTGAATTATTTGATCTCAGGATGGCACTGGAGAGCACTACAATTGGTCAGTGTCCCTGTGCTAAGATTAGCCAGGGTTCCCTGTGCTAAAATTAGTCAGGGTTTACCTTCCTCAGTCTCCCCCTCCTCTTACAATTACAGGATTTTAGGACACAAGCTTGGTGTTACCTAACCACTACTGAGAATGATAAAAAATTACATTACAGAAGAATGCCATTCAGCCCATTTTATCTCTGCTCACTTTTTGCTAGAGCAATCCACTTTGCATTCAACTACGTCTGCCAACTGCTTGCCCACTCTACTAGCTTATCAATGAGTTCATAGATTTCCCTGTCATTAAGATATAGGCCATCTATTCAGCTGCATCTGCTGCTCCCCTATTCCCCTTGCCCACCAAGCCAAACCTGCCCAGCACCTTTCATCCAAGCCCTTAATCCCCAAATCTCTCTAGTTTTTTCCCCATCTCCAAGTTCATCTCACCCATGAGACCCACCTCCTGCTCCCGTGACATCATTCTCAATAAACTGCTAACCATCCAATCTCCCTCCCTACTCCCCTGCTAGCTGACACTATAAATAGATCCCTCTCCTCAAACACTGTTCCCTGCCTTTTCAAAATCTCTGTCATCAGTCCCTCCTCAAAAAACTAACCATCAGCCCCTATGTTCTTGCAAACTACCATCCCATCTTCAACCTGCCTTTCCCCTTCAAAGTCCTTGAATGTGTTGTTGCATCCCAGATCCATGCCCATCTCTCCCATGACTTCATGTTTGAATCTCTCCAATCAGGTTTCTACCTTTCAACAATTCCAAAACAGCCCTAATCAAAGTCACAAACATGATTCTCTGTGACTGTGACCATAATGCATCATTCCTCCTCACCCTCCTCAACCTCTCTGCAGTCTTTCATGTTCGAGACCAAATGTAGTCTTCAGGTGAAGTGAATTAGAGGATGGGGGATAATTAGACAAGAACGCACAGACATAATTCAGTCCCTATTCTAAAGTCATGCACTGTGCCTTTTTTAAATATAATACTTTGATTTTATATTATTTTTAATTAACTAGCAAAACTTGTGTCAATTTTGGGAAGAAGAGAAGGACAGATAGTTGGATCACGAGTGTTTCTCTCTGGTACAGGCAGAGCAGCTGAGAGACATAAAACTGAGGCACAACAACAGCACCACCGCTGCTGCAAGGTTGTAATTACAGTATAACAAGTTTACAAAAGCAGTTACTATTAAAATTGTAAAGGTAGGAATTTAGAAATGGAAGTGCAGTTTTTGACACATTTCAAATGAACATCTGCTTATATATTATATAAAAAAACACCCAGCAGATTTGGTCCCTTCAAACTTGAGTTGTGTGTTGAGATCATTATAAGTTGGGGAATGGGAGAAACACCTGGTTACAGCCTAACAGTGGAGGGAGCAATTTGAGGAGTTAACAGTATCACACAGCATTACACAGTAATGACTCAAATCTAATTTTGTTATAGCATTTTGGTACCATAGAATCATAGAATGTTACAACATAGAAACAAGGTATTTCACCCATCAAGCCTATTCAAGTGTTTTTCAACATATGAACTTCCTAATCTCACTCTCTTGCTCCCTGTCCATACCATTAAATACTCCTCTTTCTCAAGCAACTATCTAATTGCCTTTGAAAGAATGGCAGCAATGGTTTAGAATCATAGAAAATTTACGGCACAGAAGGAGGCCACTCGGCCCATCGTGACCGTGCCAGCCGAAAATGTGCCACCCAGCATAATCCCACTTTCCAGCACATCCAGGTACTTTTTAAATGAGTTGAGGGTTCCTGCCTCTACCACCCTTTCAGGCAGTGAGTTCCAGACCCCTACCATCCTCTGGGTGAAAAAATTTTTCCTCAGCTCCCCTCTAATTCTTCTACCAATCACTTTAAATCTATGCCCCCTAGTTATTGACCTCTTTGCTAAGGGAAATAGGTCCTTCCTATCCACTCTATCCAGGCCCCTCCTAATTTTGTACATCTCAATTAAATCACCCCTCAGCCTCCTATGTCCCAAGGAAAACAACCCCAGCCTATCCAATCTTTACTCATAGCTAAAATTCTCCAGTCCTGGCAACATCCTCGTAAATCTCCTCTGTACCCTCTCATCTTTCAATCACATCTTTCCTGTAATGTGGTGACCAGAACTGTACGCAGTACTCAAGCTGTGGCCTAACTAGTGTTTTGTTCAGTTCTAGCATAACCTCCCAGCTCTTATATTCTATGCCTCAGCTAATAAAGGAGAGTATCCCGTATGCCTTCTTAACCACCTTATCTACCTGTCCTGCTACCTTCAGGGATCTGTGGACATACACTCCAAGGTCCCTCACTTTCTCTACACCTCTCAGTATCCTCCCATTTATTGTGTATTCCCTTGCCTTGCTTGCCCTCCCCAAATACATTACCTCACACTTCTCTGGATTAAATTCCATTTGCCACTTGTCTGCCCACCTGACCAGTCCATTGATATCGTCCTGCAGTCAACAGCTTTCCTCCTCACTATCAACCACACGGCCAATTTTTGTATCTTCTGCAAACTTCTTAAACATGTCTCCTACATTTAAGTCCAAATCATTAATATATACCACAAAAAGCAAGGGACTTAGTACTGAGCCTTGCGGAACCCCACTGGAAACATCCTTCCAGTCACAAAAACACCCGTCGACCATTACCCTTTGCTTCCTGCCACTGAGCCAATTTTGGATCTAACTTGCCACTTCCTTTGGATCCCATGGGCTTGTACTTTTTTGACCAGTCTTCCATGTGGGACCTTGTTGAAAGCCTTGGTAAAATCCATATAAACTACATCAAATGCACTACCCTCATCGACCCTCCTTGTTACCTCCGAAAAAATTCAATCAAGTTTGTAGCAGGGAATTCCACAATCTAACTTCCTCTTTAATTCTTTTTGTGATTATCTTAAATTTGTGCCCTCTCATTACCGTCTTGCTGACCGGCTGATGCAAATCTTGCAGACTTCTATCCTAACTCCAACTGCAATTTAATCAAGGTCTTGTTTAAGTTCCGCATTACCTCCTTTCTTTTGTATTGCATGCCTCTAGTTAAAAAAACAAGGATTCTGTTTGCCTTTTTTATGGCCTCATCTACATGCACTGTCAGTGTTAGTAACCTATGTATCTGCACTCCAAGGTCCTTATGCTCTGTTTAAAATTTTGGTGTATTTCCTTTCCTTATTCTTACTTCCAAAGTATATTGGTTAATATTTTTCTACAATTAATTGCAACTGTCACCTAGTTGCCCACCCTGCTAGCCCATATGTCCTCCCGTAGTCTTTTGCAATCCTCATCACAATTTGTCAAATCCTCCCCAATTTGGTGTCTTCAAACATTTTGATATTGCTCCCTCAATTCCTGTGTCCAAATTATTTATGAAGATAAGAGCAGCACCAATCCAGATCCCTGTGGAGAACCACTCACCAGATCTTTTCAGCATGAGAAAGTTCCTTCTACCCCTATCCTTTGTTTCCTGTTCCCAGCTGTTTAACCATGTGACCATATTCCCCTTAATTCTATATGCCAGTGTCTTTGCCATAAGTCATTTTAAGTGATATCTGATCAAATGCAAATGTTAAGATATTACAAATATTACATTCCTCATTATTATTGGCAACAATTTTATCTCAACATGACTTCAGCATCGCTCTTACTTACATCTGTGCCCTTGACTGGAATGGTAAGATTTCCTATCGTAATAAAGTAAGGATGTCCTGTGAATTGAACCTGTATCAGACCCTCAAAACCCCATCGGAGGAAGGAAATTTGGGAAAACCAAGAAGCAACTGTGAATAAGCACAAAGACATAAGGTTAATTTTCATTTACATATTCAATCCTTTTACTTTGTTTTTTTCTGCTCAGTCACCCTGCCGTCCCATCGCCCAAAATGAGATTTTAAAAAGATGCAACACTGCCTTCTTTGCTTGTATGAAACATTTAAAACTGTATTTACATACTAAGACAGTATTTATGGATGCATTGTTACACATGAACTGACCTTGAACTTGTGGAAGTTCAGGTTCAAATCTAGTTCAGTAACAGGCATCTAAGAGCAAAGGGGCAGGGTTATGTTTCTGATATGTGATGTCTCTAAAACAATCCTATTCATTAAGTTTCAACATTTTGCTACCAGGTAAAAGAGAATTGGGACATAGACATCCATGTAAACAACTCAATAAAACTTTGACATCACATACACTTGGTGCAGGGGTATAAGAAGTCCATCTTGGTGGTTCCTAACTATTATTTACTTAAACATTCTGCCATGTCCTTAAACAAAGAATAATTGGTTCTTGGGAGTGATCACCGTCAGTAATCTCATCCAGGGGTTCAGGGCTTCTAGTATCTGAAGCTCAAGATGAAAGTACTGTATTGTCTTGAAATCACTTTCACATATCCATTTCTGTTTATACTATATGGAATAGATAGAGACAGTTTTATTGAATTTTCACTCATTTCTTTTGCCATTGCCAGCAGGTATCATGCTGAATATCAATGGGCAGAATTCTCTTTATGTAGTTGATATCTGATGACATCCTGACTGAAAGACTGACAATTGTAACATAATTGCTGCAAGTTTATCAAGTGATAATATGCAGTTGATTCTTGGGAAATAACATTTTATATTATAGCTAAAGTCAAGATTGAAGTAATCTTTCTCCCTTTGGTAGAGAAAAATCCACAGCATAAAAATGAATTTTATCTCCATAAGTGTCATCTTGCACAGTATGCCGAAATTGTGGAAAATGAGAAAAGTCACTTGGTGCCGTGTAAAGTAATCATTGGAGACAAGGGTTCAATCAGCATTTTCAAGATCAAGACTGACAGAGTTTAGCTTTACTGTTACTCTGCACCAAATCTGATCTGGTGTCATCTTTATCATCTTAAACACTAATGTAAAAATGTTCCAATATTTTCTCCTTAAGAGCACTAAATATAAAACTTCCTAAACATCTATTTTAACAAAATGAAGTGATCTAGACATATGCATGGAAGATTTTTATGTGTGAAAAGAAAAGCTGAGTACTGGAAATTTGAAATAAAAATAGAAAATGCACAACTGGCTGTTCAGCATCTGGAACAGGAAAAAAGATTACTTTTAATTAAGACTGCATAAGAAAAGTTTTGATGAAGACTCTCATCTAAAACTTGATCTGCCTTTTTCTTAGATACTGATCAATCTGCAATGCATGTGTAGCATATTTCTAATTACCAGCCAAAGCAGTTATTTTTATTTACTTTTTTGTTAAATTTTACTTATCTCGAATCATAGTAAACACTTGATCTGCAAAGGATATACAATATCTGGCTATTACAAGGGAGTAGCACACTCAAAGATTTTGGATGATTGAAGTAATGTGCATATCTGATGTCCTTTTGCAACATAAATGCAGGAAAAAGGCAGCAGTGAACTATGAAGGTACAAATAAAAGTAACACTGAAAAGATCACAGCTTATTACTACAGAATTACCATTAATAAATGTCTTTGGCTGGGTGGACTAACAGCAACTGATATGCGACCAGGATAAGCGAGGAACACTGAACATCAACAAGAACTTGCAATTATATAGTGTCTTTAACATAGAGAGAACATCCCAAGGAAATGGCAGAGACGTTAAATAAATATTTCTAACTATCTTCACAGTGGAAGATATAAAAAACATACTGGAAATAGTAAGGCACTGGAGTTTAGAAGAATGAGAGGTGATCTCATTGAAATGTATAAAATTTTGAGAGGGCTTGACAGGGTAGATCCTGAGAGGCTGCTTCCCCTGGCCGGAGATTCTAGAACTAGGGGGCATAGATTCAGAATAAGTGATCAGTCATTTAGGAGATGAGGAAAAATTTCTTCACTCAGAGGGTTGTGGATCTTTGGAATTCCCCACCCCAGAGGGCTGTGGATGCTCAGTCATTGAGTATATTAAAAACTGAGATCGATTGATTTTTGGACACTAAGGGAATCAGGGGATATGGGGATCGGGTGGGAAAGTGGATTTGAGGTAGAAGATCAGCCATGATCTTATTGAATGGCGGAGCAGGCTCAAGGGGCTGTATGGCCTACTCCTGATCCTTTTGTTATGTTCTTATGTTTTTATTGATACTGAGCCAAAGATGGAGATATTAGAAGGGTTGATTAATAACTTGGTCACAGAGCTAGGTTTTAAGGAGGGTCTTAAAGGGTGGAGAGGCAGAGAGATTCAGGGAGGGAATTCCAGAGCTTAGGGCTTAGACGGATGAAGGTACAGCTGCCAAAGGTGGGGTGAAGGGAGTGGGGCATATGCAAGAGGCCAGAGTTGTAGGAACGCAGAGTTTTCAGAGGATTGTAGGACTGGAGGAGGTTACAGAGATAGGGAGGGATGAGGCCATGGAGGGATTTGAACACAAAGATGAAGATTCACCCGAGAAGCCTCCTACTGCATCAACATTTGCTCCGCTGTGGAACTTGTGTTTTCTCTACTTGCATTACTTTCACATGCCTTAACTCTCTAACCCCCATCCCCCTCACTTTTATCCCTATCCCACTCAATTTAGCAGAAACCACTACATCCAACCCACCTAGCTGGCAGAGCCAATTAACGGGCAAAGAAGGGGAAGGCACGAGGCATGGAAGCTAATTTGAAAGTAAATAACTAAAATATTAAAAGTTAACCATATCTTAAGAGCCAACAACTTCAAGAGAGGAGCATGGAGGTCGGGGCGGGGGGGAGGGTGGTGGGTGGCGGAAAGAATATTAATCCGATGGAGCTATATTCCAGAGTGAGATACATTAAAACAGCCCACATATTTAAACCGAAATGAATGAGGTTTAATTCAAATGAGTGAAACATAATGGATCTGCATGTTGAGGCTTGTTTGTTGAAGGCCAGAATGTGTCTCATGGGGAATTGTGAGGAGGGTCATGCAGGAAACTGTGCTCATATTAAGATAGTTCAAATACTACATGCATATCAGAAGTTACTCACTCAACTTTCTGTGCTGAATTTAAACATGCTTACCTGTCCACATATTTTTTAGGCTAATAATAAAGCCTCCTGTTAAGTAGAAAATTGTAAAAAAGACGTTTCCCATTAAAGAAGATAACTGCAGTGTCGGTAGTAATGCTGCGACCCACAAAGCCATTAGTCTGCTGCAATAAACCACGAGCCACACCAGCAGAAAGTTCAAGAGGAAAGGACTAGCCTCAGGTCGGAGAGCTGCTATCCAGTAAATTGGCACGCCGTAGATTATTACGAAAGCACAGTGTTCTGGGAGTTCCCCCAAAAGCTGTGGGGGTGAAAGAAAATGCCAATTGGTTATTAACACAATAAGTATAGTATCCTCACCACTTTATAACACGCTGATGCACCACATCCTCTGATATAATGCATCTCGTTTATGCTTACCTGAACAATAGAGAAGCCAATACTTGCCCAGAGTTTCCGTGGGGGCTCTCACGATCGCCCGCTGTAACTTCGGTGGAAGATTAGCGATAACCCCTGAGAAACAGCTTGAATGGAAATTCTACCCACTGTTTTTATAACACTTTCCACTATACCGCAATTTCTTATGATGCACATTGGCCTAGGTTCTTCCTTTTGGTGTAGTTCACTTCTGAATGGCTACTAGCGGGTTTCAAGCAGACTCAAATAAAAGTTTGCTTTTTGCATCCAATTTTGCATGGTAACTTATTAGCATGGATTCACGTGCAGATTCGGATGGTTGTTGGGCACACATCAGTGCGGGAACACAAAATTACATCTCAGTGAAATTTAAAGGGGAATGTTAGAATAGGTGACAAAAATTCTGAAAACATTGACAGCCTCAAAAAGCTTCTCAGCCCATTATCAGCTTTTGCCAAGGCTGACGGGCAGGGGACCAAGAGACAGACAAAAATGAAGGGAAAGCAAACCCAAGGTATAATTAAGAGTCTGCAGGAAAGTGACGGAGCAGCCAGCACCCAATTTGATGGCTGCTACCCAGAGGTGATGCAGCATGAGATAGTTGGGAGGAGGGTTGCTATCTCTGCCACTCTACGGGACCATAGAAAAGAACTTGTATTTATATAGCGTCTTTTACGACCTCATGATGTCCCAAAGTGCTTTACAGCCATTGAAGTACTTTTGAAGTGTAGTTCCTGTTGTAATGTCGGGAACGTGGCAGCCAATTTGCACACAGCAAGGTCGAGGTGACGTTTACACTGGTGGCCATCTCCTCCCATTACCCATGGCCACGCTTCTTGAGGGCTGCAGTACCCAATGTTAAAGCGACACCCCTTTCTCTGCCTCACTTCTTTAGAAGAATCTCAGTGGCTCCAGTGGAAAACTGGGCTGCTCTGTGGTCCAGGCTACTTTACACCTTTCAGACATTGTTTTTTTTCATTTAAGCTTATTCTCTTGCTTTCGTTGAAGATTGTTGTCTTGCAAATTTTTAAAATCAGGATGCCTGTCCCTTTAAGCTGCTACAAGCCTTTAAACCCTGCAGTAGCATATAATTCCCCAACCACCAATGGGCAAGCTCCCAATTATAGGCATTTTTCCATGCCAGGAGCTCACCCACAATATTGGAGCGAGTCTTTGGCTCAGTTGTAGCAGTCCCACCTCTGACTCAAAAGGTGCGGGGTTTGAACCTTGCTCCAGATAATCCCAGCAAGTGGAAATCGGAGCTTTGGCTCTGAATTCTGTGTTGATGTCCAGCGGGATACTCTCACCCGGGTGTGGGTATGGGTTGTGGGAGTCCATCAAACCCTCCCACTGTATAGAACTAACGGCTGGTGTAAAGGTGGTTACAGCCATGGAAGGAGAATTCATGTTGCAGCCTGTTAGGCTGTTAATCAGCCTGTGAATCCTTCCACTACTTCACACTATTCTCAAAGGCAAGAGTGTGAAGATACAAAAACAACAACTCACAATATTTAAATTAGGCTGACCCTGGAAACATACACATGATCAGAGGCACACAGATCAGACTTAAACCCAAATGGAAAATCTAGGTTCTTATTCGTGGCTCCCTTACTGATCAAAAACCCATATAAAAGCATGCCATTTATAACACACTCTGATATACTGTACAGTATATGATTCTCTTACTCATATAAAACATCCCCTTTATAGAGATGGCTTTCCTCCTCTACAATATTATCTTTTTCATAATTTTCCCAACAGATTTTCATATATAATTTTATTCACTGTCTAACGTTCTACTGCTTCACTGTTAGCAAAGTGAAAAAAAAAATTACCTTAGCAAAAAAATAGGGAGTAACAGAATACATCCCATCCTCCAACTCATGGTAAAGCATTGCCCTTTCTGAATGACCTAGGAAAAGATAATTGTCTCCAGTTCAAAAGAAGTTAACAACTTGAGTGGTCTTGACTATGTATGTCAGTATTCTCAAATCTTGTTACTGCTGTTTAAATGAGCTACTGGTATTTAAAGAAAGGAGAAAGACTTGTATTTATATAGTGCCTTTCATGACCACTGGACATCCCAAAGTGCTTTACAGGCATTGAAGTACTTCTGAAGTGTAGTCACTGTTGTAATGTAGGAAACGTGGCATCCAATCAACACACAGCAAGGTCCCACAAACAACAATGAGATAATGACCAGATAATATATTTTTAGTGATGTTAGTTGAGGGATAAATATTGGCCAGGACACTAGAGAGAACTCCCCTGCTCTTTTTTTTATTTATTCGTTCATGGGATGTGGGCGTCGCTGGCGAGGCCAGCATTTATTGCCCATCCCTAATTGCCCTTGAGAAGGTGGTGGTGAGCCGTCTTCTTGAGCCGCTGCAGTCCGCGTGGTGACGGTCCTCCCACAGTGCTGTTAGGAAGGGAGTTCTTCTTCGAAATAGTGCTATGGGATCTTTTATGTCCACCTGAGAGGGCAGACGGGGCCTCAGTTTAACATCTCATCTGAAAGACGGCACCTCCGACAGTTACTTTTCTTCTGTGGTTTTCCTTGTGGCATACACTAACACTGGCCAACAAGCTGAGGCGGTCAACAAGAAACTTGCTCCCAATGGCTTCTTATAGCCACTTATCTTTAACAAAAAAACTCAGGTTCTGCAAGCTAAAAAAAGGCAATGTTTATTTACTTATACCAGCATATTTCTGTTGAATTGTTAATGGTAAGTTAGATGATCTGCTGTTTTATAATGGCAGAATCATTATATCTTGAAATGCTCAATGCATTTATTCAGCTGCTAAAGTGGAGCTATGTGTAATCTGACCCTTTCAGGCCCCAAAGTCCAATTGCTGTAAGTAAATATAGCCTGAGGTCAATCAGAGTTTAATTGCTTTTTAGTGTGGGAAGTTTGCTGAGTGTAAGGTGCTTGTAAATTTTCAGCTCGAGAAGAGAAAAAAATAACACGAAATTACTGACTTTCCTTCCCTTCTTTAGAGTCATAGAGTCATAGAGTTATACAGCACGGATAGAGGCCCTTCGGCCCATCGTGTCCGCGCCGGCCATCAGCCCTGTCTACTCTAATCCCATATTCCAGCATTTGGTCCATAGCCTTGTATGCTATGGCATTTCAAGTGCTCATCCAAATGCTTCTTGAATGTTGTGAGGGTTGTGAGGGTTCCTGCCTCCACAACCCTTTCAGACAGTGAGTTCCAGACTCCAACCACCCTCTGGGTGAAAAAGTTCTTTCTCAAATCCCCTCTAAACCTCCCGCCTTTTACCTTGAATCTATGTCCCCTTGTTATAGAACCCTCAACGAAGGGAAAAAGCTCCTTAGTATCCATCCTATCTGTGCCCCTCATATAAAGCATTTATATGAGGGGCACAGATAGGATGGATACTAAGGATACTAAAGCATTTGGACAGTTACATGGGTAAGATGGGTATAGAGGGATATGGGCCAAGTGCAGGCAATTGGGACTGGCTTAGTGGTATAAACTGGGCGACATGGACATGTTGGGCCGAAGGGCCTGTTTCCATGTTGTAACTTCTATGATTCTATGATTCTATAACTTTTAACACACTGAAATATGGGGCCTGATTTTAGCAGGCCTGCGGGTTTCCGGCGGGTTGGGTTTCGGGTGCGTGGCCTCCGCGCCCGGTGAAATTAGTGGGTTGCCCGCGCGATCGTAGCAGGCAATCCACTAATTGGAATCACTTACCTGCTCCTCCGGGCTCCGCGCTGCTGGTCTGCGCGTCGGGCGGGCTGCGCAGGCGCAGTACGATCTGTCAGCTGGAGGCTCTCTACTTAAAGGGGCAGTCCTCCACTGACAGATGCTGCAACCAATGGAACAAATTACAGCATGGAGCAGCCCAGGGGGAAGGCTGCTCCCAGTTTAATGATGCCTCACCCCAGGTATCATCAGATGGGGTGAGGAGGAGGGGGAGGACAGAGATCTTCCACCCGGCTCGAGGTGGCAGAGGGGGTCACCTGCACCACCAACATATCGCCCACCTGCATACAGTGCAGGAGGCGCTCCAATGACCTCAGTAGGTCAGCCACAATGAGAACACGTAGTCTTTCCCCTACACTCCGTCTGCCACAACACTGCCCCCACCCCACATCTCCTTCGGCACCGCCAACACTACTCTGTCACATCACCCCTCATACCCACTCAAACCCCATCCTCATCTTACCTGCACCTACTCACCTCGCCAGTACTCACCCGCCACTAACATGCAACCCAATCCTCATACAATCTCATGGCTCTATCCCATACTCACCCTCTCGTGCATCTCTCTCACGTCCAGCCTCACTCAACCTGCCACCACCTGTGCTGCAGCCACAGGGCATGCATCTCATATGTGCAGTAGGCAGCGTACGGCAAACGTGTCGTGAGCATGAAGGGGATGCACAAGGGTGTCTGAGGGTTTGCCATGGGTGTTACCTATATTGAATTTCAGAGCAACAAACATCACACATTATATTGGCACCACCACTGCCATGTCTCCGCGAATCCTGTCTGTTGTGTCCAATAATGCCCGCTCCTGGGTATCACTATGAGGACCCACCACTGATGCCACCCATTGTGTTACTGCAGAGTAGGTGCAGGTGTATTTGCAGGGCTCTTCCGCGCAGACGACTGAGAGACATCGGCGGTGTACCCGGCTGCACCCTGGAAGGATGCGGAGGAGAAGTTGTGGAGGGCAGTGGTGACTTTGACAGCGACAGGTAAGCAGATGGTGCTGGGGCCAGCCAGGAGCAGCTCGGCATGAAAGAGCCTGCAGATCTCCACGACTACATGTCGAGTGAATCTGCGCCTCCGTGTGCACTGCTGCTTAGAGAGGTCCGGGGAGCTGCGCCTCGGTCTGTGGACCCTGTGCGGAGGGCAGTGCCCTCTGCGACGCGTCTCTCTCTGCGGTAGCCCTCCCTCCTGCTGTGCAGGTGGGTGTGCCACAGCACCGTGTTGGGGGGCTCCACGTCTCCGAGGCGGACGGCGTGGACTGCGAGGCTGCTGGGGCTGGTCATGCTGTTCGTCCTCCGAGGATGTCAACGCACCACCCATCTGGCAGGTGTTGGTCTGAGGGGTTGTGCAGGGTAGGTAGGTGGTTCCTCGCACTAGGGCTGCGGTTTCACGTCGGTCTGTCCTCTGGCTTGGCGGGGGGTGGTGGAGGGCAGGGGTTGCCCTACGTGATGCGGTGGCCTCCTGCGTGGGTGAGGGCTCTCCCACCCGCTGTGGAGTGCACCTTGGCAGCTGCCACAGGCTGCTGGCTGGAACACGACCGGTTGAAGGGAGACTGTTTCCCCCAGTGTGTGAAACTCACTGCCTTGAAGCTAAAATCCTACACTTCCTGTTTTGACAGCTGCTTCAGCTCATTTAATGACCTCAACAAGCAAGGTAAGTACACTCAAGTGGAACCCCGCTGGCTTTAATTGCCTGCGGGATTCCCACCAGCGGGGCCTGCGCACGCAGCCCCGCACGTCAGCGCGGCACCCGGAAGTGGCCGGGATCTCGGCGCGATCCGGTCACGTGACTGGATATCGGGATTTTCGGGGCTCCCCCGCTGGAAACCCGCAGGAAACCCGACGCTAAAATCGAGCCCATGATGTCTGAAGTCCAATAGATCCTTTCAAAACTTTTATACAGATAGATGTTTAGTACCAATTGCTCATGGAAGTAATATCTTGTAATAAAACTTTTGAAATAAAAGAAAATAAGAACAGCTTACATTTAGCGATAACATCTAAAACAACTGCAAACGGGGTCAGAGCTCCAATCATGTATAACAATGCCACGGTGTCCTGGATGGATAATTCTTTGCCACTTTGGCTATAGTATAAAAACCCAATTAATAAAGACATCAAGAGTGCCTCAAATCCATGGATAGCCAATGTTGGCAAATCTCTGAAATCATTAGAAACCTGTCGCCTGGTACAAAACAAAAAGTATCTCGGTTCAAATGGCACTAATTTTGCATTTTAGATGACAGTGTGTATATTTTTCATAAAGAAATGCAATTCTAAACTAACAGTTTTTAAAAAAGTGTTTTACCGTAATAAGACAGAAAACTGTTTCAATTGCCCAGCTAGCTTGTCCATGGTTTCTGATTTAATGTTAATAATCTCGTCAGAAGTCGAAGAGGCACTGGAGAAATTTTGAAATGAGGTTGAAAAATACATGAGCAGCAAGTTTAAAGCATTTGATTTAAGATGTTACATTTAAATATTTCTACATGTTTATTATCATAAAACTGCAATATCTCTAGTGTCTTCAGAAATTGTGTTTGAAATGAATTAATTCACTTTTGCCCAATGTGCAATGTCCACAGATTGGTATTTTTAAAAATGACCACATTATCAAAACATTTGCATAATAATTCCATAAACAATTCATGAACCACATGACATAGTAAAATCAATACAACTGAGGAATAACAGATTTACTTTAATTTAAAAATTATAAAGTTAAAGGTTTTGTGTTTGACACGTCTTTTATGTGTCAGTAGGTCACAAAACTTGTTGGCTAGCTCAAATTTCACATTCACTAAAAACCAAAAACATTTAAAACATTCACAAACATACACAGTGTATTTACTATTTCACAAAAAAGTCCCAATCATATCACTCAAAAAAGTTAACAAACTGAGTTTTCTATTTTTCCTTCTTTCAATTCACCACCTCCTGCCATTTGTGAGAGCCTTCCCATGGAATCTAACACAGATAGTGTTAGATTCCGCTACAGTACCAAAGTTTCACTTCATCGTATTACCTTGTGTCGCTGCTCATATTTGGACAGATGTTGCAAGCATTAGGCTTCCAAGTGTAATCATCAGTGTCTTTGATCTTTTCCCAAAATATAGAAGCAAGTGTGTTTGCTTTATTCTGTGTCTGTGCTTCCTGCTCTTTGGAACGCCTATCAATGCTGGTTAGGTCAACTGTAAAAGGCAACGAGATGCTTTTGAGAGTCACTATCGATAGTTCAAAATACTACCAACAGTTGAAAGCAGAACTAGAGCCTGGGTTGTGAAAAGAAACTACTTTCCAACAATATTATATTCCTACTGTTATTTTTTCCACTATTCCCACTTTTCTACTGCCTTGCCACTTGCACGCTGTTCTCTAATACCAATATAAACCCTTTGCACTCACACCTATTCAGGGCTATCAAAATTGAGGAAACATTAAGAGTGACAGTTGTGAGTAAGAGTGATACAAACTCAAGCTCATTTAAACAAATAGAGCTGTGTTATTTTTAAGTGGTACATACATCAAAGTAAGTACTACTTTTAAATGCTAATAATGTGATGCGACAGGCCTGCACAATGCTGCTGTAACAAGGATAATGATAGGAGGTCCTTGAATGAAGATTGACAGGCTGAATAATGATGGAATATCGTTAAATAATGACAACTGTCTAATGGCAGGATGCCCTTAAATGCTGACTAATGGTTTGAAGAAAAATGCAATCTCTTTAAATGTTGATTGATGGATTAGATAATGAAGGGCATTCCATAAATGCTGATTCACAGACTGGCTAATGACAAGGTGTCTTTGACTGTAGACTGTTCAACATAGAAGTAACCTTCTCTGTAAATACCTGCAGTTACCTAAATTATAAGCTAGCAATTTAGAATGCTATAAATATAAATCTATTTTGTTTCACCAGAAGGTTCAAAGAACATTTTTCATGATTAGCAGTGTCATATGATAAATAATCATGACAGTCCAGATAACTCACTTGTGAGTCATGATTAGGTGACAGGATCAGAAAAGGAGATATTTACCATGTCACGCAAGATATTTTCAATGGGATTTTTAAACTTTTTTTTCTTTAATGTATTTGTTTTCTTTTCTTTCCCCTCCAGTTTTTCCCTTCTTTTCGTGAAGGAGCTGGCTTGTGCTTCAGTATGGTTCCACGGGTGTCAATAGCCCTCCAAGATCTCATTCAAGTTGCTATTCTTCATGTGTGAGTTCTTGTTGGGGTATTGTCTTCAAGAGAGCAGGAATCACACAAAAGGGTGGGTGAGGAGATATTAACCTAATCACGGGGTTAATGGACATCATGTAGCAGAAATGAAAAAACAGTACCACCTGACATAAGGGACCAGATTTTCCTCCATTTTTTACCCGCGATCTCTTCAGTTTCAGGATGGACAGGAGTGGGAATTATACAAGGAAACTTTCCACCAGTTCTCTGATACCTGGCACCACTTCTGAGATATTTCATTGAAAATTGAAGTTGGTCATTGAATACATCTACGGGAGGCCGTATGTAAATTATAGGTTAATGATGGGTAAATGCCATCCAATGTATTTCCTGTCATTAATGCCTTAGCAACTCTGGGCGTCAGAAATGCCACTCTGGTTCTGGGAATCCAACCTTATTAAGGAGACAGAAGAGGGATCTAAGATGACAGAGTTGCCTCAATTTTTTTCTTTAGCCAGCAACAACAGCAGGAGCCGCAGGTATATAATCTTACAGCGCAGAAGGAGGCCATTTGGCCCGTCGGGCCTGTGCTGGCTCTTTGAAAGACCTGTCCAATTTAGACCCACACCCCAGCTTTTTCTCCATTACCCTGTAAATTAGTCCTCTTCAAGTCCAATTGCCTTTTGAAAGTTCTTATGGAATCTGCTTCCACCACCCTTTCAGGTAGTGCATTCCAGATCTTCACATCCCTCTGTATGAAAAAAATTCTCCTAATTTCTCCTCTAGATCTTTTGCCAATTATTTTAAATCTATGACCTCTGGTTACTGACCCACTTGCCAAAGAAAACAGTTTCTCCCTACTTGCTCTATCAAAACCCCTCATGATTTTGAACACCTCTATTAAATCTCCCCTTAACCTTCTCTAATTCTAAGGAAAACAATCCCAGCTTCTCGAATATGATGGATGAAGTCCCTCATCCATCATATCATCCTGGTAAACCTCCTCATTATCTTCTCCAAGGTCTTGACGTCCTTCCTAAAGTGTGGTACCCAGAATTGTACATAATACTCCAACTGAGGCCCAACCAGTAATTTGTAAAGGTTTATCATGACTTCCTGGTTTTTGTATTCAATGCCCCTATTTACAAAGCCAAGTATCCCATATGCTTCCTTAACCACCTTATCAACTTGCCCTGCCACCTTCAAAGATTTGTGAATATGTACCCCCAAGTCCCTCTGCTCTTGCACCCCCTCAAAGTAGTACCATTTAGATTACACTGCCTCTCCATGTTTTTCTTCCCAAAGTACATCCCTTCACACTTCTCCGCATTAAATTGCATCTGCCACCAGTCTGCCCATTTCACCAGCCTATCCAAGTCCTCCTCACTATTTATTACGTTGCCATGGTATTTTCCTTTACCCCTTCCTAAGGCTGGCAATCAGGCGCCCCAGAAATACCGGTAGGAGCCCATTAACAACATTCAAATTAGTCTGACCCTGGCAGAAACGACAGGGTCAGAATTGAGACACATCTCCAGCAGGAACCCAGCCACAAAAGAAAAGAGCCAGCAGCATATGGATTTTTGTGCTCCAGAAGGTTGCAGAATCTGATTTACTAGCAGCCTTTCTGGAATATTTTGGCCAGCAAGTTAGAGAAAAATCCACAAACTGCTGGACTTTGAATTGCTGGAAAGATTGTTGTTGTAGCATATCTCATTTGGTGGAGCAGGCCTTTGGCTTAATGGTAGCATGCCTCTGTCAGAAGGTGCAGGGTTCGAACTGTGCTAGCAAGTGGAGAGCAGAGCTCCAGCTTTGAATTCTGGGTGGATATCCAGCAGGGATGCTCATGGGCGTGAATAGCCACCCTCATCACATGGGTTTTGGGAGCCCATAAAACCCTCCAGTCGTATAAGACTTAACCACCCTATTGGCTGGTATAATGATGGTTATGACTATGGAAGGAGCATCACGTCGCAGCCTGTCAGATTGTTAATCAGCCTGCAAACTCTTCCACTACTTCACACTATTCTCCAAGGAAGAGTGAGAAGATACGAAAACAATAATTTTGAGGACAGGTACATTGTGGCGCTTTAACAATTTGTATCCGTGACAGATACTGATTTTTTTTTATTTGTCTATAATTCACATCTCTGATAAATGTCTCAATTATGTTTTCCTTTAATAAACTAATTGGGGCCAATCCTGAGTGCCTCCATCAAATTTAAATGGGCCAGTAGCACCTGAAAATGGCAATGGCTCACATAACACATACCACCCCTTTTTCGCTGGTGCTCCAGCCACCACCATCTTAGGTAGGGAGCTGAGGTGGGCGACCGGACGCCCTGCCTGTGTCAGGTGGGAAGCCACTTGTAATATGCAAATTGGGTCGTATAACGCAAATAGGACCCCAATTCCAATTTTGAAGAATAAATGGGCTAAGTGTGTGCTGTGCACGCTCCACCCATTTGTACTGGCATTGAACAGCCTAACTAGCAGTCTTTAAAGGGACCACTGGAGGCCACTCAGAAAACAGCCGAAGATTTTTTTTAACCTTTGGCTTTGTGAGGTCAGGAGAAGCACACCTGCTCCTCTTGGATCCATAGAAGAACCCCGGCCCACTGCCGGCCTGTGCAAGGACCGCCTGGGATTGGCTCCTCCCCCTAAAGCTCTGACGGTATAGGCGCCAGCCAATTCACTGCCATCCGCAACTGGTGAGCTGTCTCAAAGAACTGGTTTGGTACATAAATGAGGCCATGGCCTCAGAATTGCTCAGGCCTCACCATGGTAACAATGGGCAGGTGGCAGGTGCACTCTGTCCAACGACCATCCATTGTGCCCCTCAAATTAAATTCAGCCCCATTATCTCAAATTTCTGAAATGTTTTCCTTTCTGAAAAGTAAGGACTAGATGGAATGTCTGATTATTAATAAGGTTGCTAAGATTTATTTGGACAGCTATTTGTTTAAAAGAGATAAAAAGAGCTGTGAATATTAGAAATGAGTCATGCTGAAGTTCTGATCAAGAGTCAAACCTGAAACGTTAACCATTTTTCTCTTTTAGATGTTGACTAAGCGAATGAGCATTTTCAGAATCTTCTCTTTTTATTCCTAATACAAGCTCTGGCAGAATGCAAGTGCTTGTGGGACAAGCAAGATTATGATTAAAAACTGTATGATTAAGAGTAATACTGGGAATATTTCAGAAATACTAAACATTGTAAAGGGTCTTATTCTCTATCAAAGTTAAAGGGCTAATGATACAATTGAAGAAAAGTAGATAATCATAGTAAGATCAGATCAGAGTGACTTCAACCTTATGTCTTGCATTACCACTGAGAGCCATTCTCAGCATGTTCAATACTCACCATAAAAATCACAAGGATTGCAGTACTTTGGACAAGGATATCCTATTGAGGTAAAATACGGAATCATATCCTTAGCTGTTCCACAATATGTTGTTACTCCTGAAGAAAGCAGAACAACCAGATCGAACAAGTGAAATATGTCTGACCGTGGCTGATGGATTGACATTAGGATCAATCGATTTCCTCTGGCAAGTCTTGAGAGAGTCATCACCAAATTGTGTGCTGTAAAACTATCAAGTCCAGAGGTGGGTTCATCTAATATTAAAATACCTGGAACAAAAAATATTTCTTTAGCTTATATTTATCAATGATGACAGGTTATCAAAAGAATGGCTTATTTGGGTGGGTGCCATTGGACTTCTTCCTTGAACCCAATAATTTCACAATAGCTTTGATATCACTGGATGTCTGTAGAGTTAGAGAGGACATGATCCAACTCATTAAAATGATGTATGGATAATATAGACATTAGCAGACTATTTAACTTAGACTCTGATCAGAGACCAAGACGACCCAAATATATAATTAACAAGGCTATTTAATAGAAGAAATATTCTTTTGTGTATATGCAGACATTAAAAACAGTAGATAAATATATCTGCATAGGAATGCATTTGAAGGTTGCAAGGCTAAGTACAAATGTATGTTCAAAAATTCAATGGAACATGAACATCAGTGGAGTGCATTTGGTCAAAGCTGATTAATGTATGTTGTAAGATTAGACTGATCATAAATTTATTACCTTAGGGTGTCATAGGGGGAAACTTTACAAGGCTTTATCTTCTGATGTTTGACTGGATTGAGTAGACTCCCCAATTATATACAGTCTATGGAAAGAATTGGCTTGATAGGCTGAATGGGATCTTTTCATACATAAACTTGACTTTTTATACATAAACTATAAAGAACGCAAGAGTTTTTAGGAACAGGAAAAGGCTAGTAGGCCCAACAAGCCATTTATTTTTGATAGATAAAGCCCGTCTATTGTTCTTCTTATCATATCCCTCAATATATTCGCTTTCCTGGTACATACCCAACTGCTTCTAGCACTTATTTATACTGTTTGCTTTAATGGCTGTGTCTTGTAACTTATTCCACACGTCTGTTGTCATTTATGTGTAAAAGTTCTACCTAATCTCCTTCTTACTTCTAACTTCTTAATTTTTAGTTTGTATTCCCTGGTAGTTGAACCCTCCAAAAGGTTTCTATTTTGACTTTTCCCAAAGTCAGAATTCTCTGAAATAAGAACTAGATTTCACAGTTAAACAGTATCATTAGTACAGTATCATTCATCAAATTTGATCAATTTAAGTGGAAGATATAGAGCATAAAGGATGAATAGCTGTGGGATTTGGTATACATCCCATGAATGCCCTGACCTAATAACTGGAGAATAATGAATTCATGAGTAAGTAATGATTAGTGTCATGAGAGGGATATAATTGGTATGTTACAGAACATCAACATCTATTCTGTTTATATCACATCAGGCAAGTAATTAAAAATAAGAAAATAATTGAAGTTAGATGTAAATATTATTTTTTACACTAAATTGATGAACAATGGAAGTAATGTGAGGAATTAGGGCAGAAAATAGCTTGTTCTAAAGCTACGACTAGCACAGTGGAGCAAGATGAATATAAAAGCAAAGTAAAGGGGGTTAAGAAACTGTTCAGGAAAGCAAAAATAGAAAATGAAATTAGACCAGCAGGAAATATTTTTAAAAAGTCAAGCATTTCTATAAATATATTTGCAGAAGCTGGTGGAAAAAGGAAATGGCGGGACGTTGAAAGATCCCAAAGGTTACATTAAATCAAGTAACCGTAGGATATTAAAAATGCCAAATTAATTTTTATTTTCTGTGCTCATAGAGATCACCATGGGCAATCTCCCCATTATGGAAGTTGAATTTTTTTTTGTGCGGGGGAGGGGTTGAAGGGAGGAAACAGAGGAGTACTAAAGGAAATAGAAATTTTAGATAAGGCAGTCGCTGATAGGCTGAAGGTCAGGCTAGGCAGTTTAAAGGATAAGAAGGCACTCAACCCAGATGGATGAGTGGCAAATGGCATTTACTGTGATCAAATGCAAGATAATAAGACTAGAGAAGTTAAGGAAACATTAGAAATATAAACTAAATGGCTCTAGGCTACAAGATAAAACACAGGATAGGGATTTGAGGGTATTGGTGGATTGTTCATTGAAACAAACAGTGCAGTGTGTGGCAGCAGTAAGGAAAACTAACTGGATCTTGGATTGTAGAGTTAGAGGGATGGTGCATAAGTCCCAGAAGTTGATACTGAATCTGTACTTGGTACTGGTATGACCACACATGGAATTCTGTGTACAATTCTGGTATTCAAAATTCTTAAAAGAATAGTTGAATTGAATCCTGATAGTATGTTTGAGATTGTCACAAACTCCAGAACAAGGGCACGTTAGATCCAAGCTTAAAGAGGGAAGGTGCACAGACTGTTTAAATTTAACTATTTCACATAGAGGGTGGTGAATATGTGGAATGAACTGCCAGACAAGGCAATGGAGGCAGGTATGGAAAAATTTAAGGGAGAATTGTATAGATATTTGAAGGAATAGGCAATTGAGGTATATTGGTTTTTGGGACCTGCCAAATGGACTACAGAGTCTTTTTTCTGTTCTGTACTTTACCCCCCCAAGTTCCTAAGTCAGAGCTGTGTGGATGTACAATGGTTCTGGTCACCTCACTCCCCTCCACAGTGAAATATATGCAGGAAATGGCATCATTACATGTGGTATAAGACGTAGCTGTAATCAATGTCACTACAGATACTTATGACCCTAGTCATTTATATCAAGTTTTCATTAATAAATTCATCCTAGTGTAAGCAGAGTCTAAGCGAGTGTTAAAATGGCATTCATGCCAGGTTCTCCTTCAGTATTTAAAAAAAAATGATTTTCTGCCCCCTCTTTAGGGTCCTTTGCAGCATCCACTTTTCCACTGCCAAAAAGGCAGCTAATTGATAGACTTTGCCAATATTGCTCCGTAAGCAGCTGCTAAGAGCTGCAGTTGGTAAACACACCATCTGGTGTGGTACTAGGCCATACAGACCCAAGAGGTCCTACCTTTGATCTCCAGTTTGTGCTGAGTTGGCTGTGCCACTGGATTAAGAAAGCCACTTAATTACTACCCAATGTGGATGAACAGCTTTCCAACATTCACTGTCTAAGCTCACTTGTGAACAATGACTACTTGGGGAGGTAGCAAATGGCTTCTGATGCATAACACAGCACTTTTTGGAGAGAAAAACATAATATTAGAAGAGAGATAAATAACCAACTGCTGCTTACCAGGATTCCACAGAAGCTGCACTCCAATGCTTACCCGTCGTCTCTCACCTCCAGAGACTCCCCGGGTAAAGTAATTCCCAACTCTAGTGTTAGCACATTGTCTTAGTCTGAGTTCTGCTATAACATCCTCTATCTGAAAAACATCAAGAAGCAAGTCTAAAATGATATCTGTTGCCCTAGTATTGTGTTGATTATTTCTGTCTGTTCCTAATTTAATCATAAAGTCAAAACAATTATTACATTTAAAAACAGAAATTTTCTATTTATGATTAAAAAATTATATACTTGGAACTTTGTGCAATCCCAGTTTACAGGTGATGAGAACCTTTGGGAATCAGCCCAGACTGATGGGATGATAATCCTCTCTCTTAACTGACTGTAACAGTTCTATGTAAAATGGGCTGTCTCGTGGCATTAAACTACCCCTAATTTGGCACTAACGTGGACAAGAGTTGTGATCTAACTAGAGCAGTGATAAGGATGGCTGACGTAGGAAATGAAAAATGTCAGAGTGCTGAAGTAGGGGGTGCTTCACTAGGTTTGGGACAAAGGCATATTGGATTGGCACAGAGTGGAGTATCTGACCTGCACTACACCAAACCTGGAAATGGTCAATCTTGACACTTGAATGTGTGAAATGGGAAAATGTTTAATTTTCCAGCAGTAACATCCCTCGCATTGAACAAAAAGAAAAAGCTGCACACAGGGGAGGTTAATTGAATATAATTGGTTATAAGACAAATACAAACATTGAAAAAAATATATAACGGGGTATGGTATTGGTTATGTTACTGGATTTGTAATCCAGAGGCCTGGATTAATAATCCAGAGAACATGAGTTCAAATCCCACCATGACAGTTTGAGAATTTGAATTTTATTTTTAAAAAATCTGAAAATAAAAAGTTGGTATCAGTAAAAGTGTCCATGAAGTTCTTGGATTGTTGCAAAAATGCCACAGGTTCACCAATGCCCTATAGGGAAGGAAACCAGTCTGGCCTATATGTGACCCCTCTGGTAACTCACCCAAGTGACCATTCATTGCGTGTGAGCTTTAAACGTAAGTGTTAGCTGGCTATTTAACTTTCATGAGCATCACAGCCAAGCCTGATTTTGTTGTCACCTGGTATCTATGCATATGTACTTTTCCACAGGGGTCACTATAGCAATTAGAAACAGGAATCCTGGCTGATATTTTTTCCCTCCCTAGGCAGGGACACTGTATAATGTTTCTTCTATGTCCATGATGGAAATCAATTGACACAGCACAGACCAGGGACTGAACCTGAGACCTTCCTGGTCTGTATGACTCTCAGTTCCATACCAGGCACTGTATTTACACAGTAAGCCATTGTGGGAGCTTAGTAAGAAAATAATCTCTGGCAGCGGAAGATACAGAACTACGGGGACAGGGCAGGGCAGTGGATTATTTTTGGTTTGTTCTAGCAAAGAGCTGGCATAGACATGATGGGCCAATGGCCTCCTTCTGTGCTATAAACTTCTTTGATTCTTACCCTTTTGTTTCTTTGTTTTTCTGAGAAGTCTTTTGGAAGACGCAACTTTGCAACAAATGTTAATGTTTCTCTTACAGTGAGGTTGGGTAATAATCGGTCATCCTGTCGCACGTGTGCAATACACTTTTTAACCAGCTGCCTGTTGATTGGTTTTTCATTGATCAATATTTTGCCAGATTTGACTTTTCCTCCTTCATCTCTGCAGGTGATGATGTCAAGTAAAGATGTCTTTCCACTCCCTGTTTATTCATAAATTAAGAAAAATAATTCAAATATCATTTAATTGTATTTTAAAGACCTATTTCCAAGGCCTGCTCTGATGGCTCAGTTCATAACACCACACCCCAGTGTGGAGGTGAGCCATTGAAATTGGGAAGACTCACAAATTTGATCGGTGGCCAGCATGAGGCAGTGCCTACTGGAGATAGAATTCTAGGGAGCTGAAAGGTATATTTACTCACAATTTTTTTTTGTTTCTTCCTTTGAGCAGGGAGAGATAATTAGTGCTCATTGATATGAAGGATTATCCGTGCTGGACCATACATATTTGTTCCACTTTCTTTGCGGCCATTTTCAGAATCAGAACCCCTGATCTGAACTCAGACTATTTGATGCTGATACTGAGTGCTAAATAAAATGAGGAGATCTGAATTGTGGTGCCCATTGCTGCCCACCAGGGATTGAGTCAGGAACCTTTCTGGCCTACATCACAGGCTTTCAACTGGGTTCCCAGACTGTAGAGAGTTCCCAAGAGGATACCAGGGTCCTTGAAAGGATCAGATTTTGGTCTGTCTGCCATCAATTTTCTGGCATTATCTCTGTTGCTATAGACTAATACAACAGGCTTTTGGCAATGCTTTCCTTTGGATAGCTAACATCTATTGAAGGTTAGGACAGGGGACCCCGGTACTGTATCAGCATTTTAAGGGGATAACTAAGAGTGTATCAATGTTTGCAGGGGGCCACTGGGAGTGCATTAACATCAGCAGAAGTTTGAAACCACTGATCTATATAGCTCAGCTCCAAATTGAGACGTGCACTTGTTAACTGAACCACTTGGAGAGCTCTAGATGGCTCTAGATAAAGAGCTTTAGCTCTTTAATGTAATTAGAAATTCTGGCATACACTGCTGTCATTGAAAAATCTGAGTCAGGGAAAGTCCATTGTTATGTTAGTGAATACATTTAAAATAAAAGATACTACCTTCAGAGAATTGACACTATTCAAAATGCCACATGCAATAAAAGTCAAGTTTTCCATATTTCAATTATTGGTTCCATATTTTTAAAATCTGTGTCCAACATTATCTGAAGGGTGTAACCTAATGTTATTTTTTTCTTGAAGACAATGACTCAACTTGGACTAGAGTTCCTCAGGCATTGACAGCCCTCCAGTATCTTAACAAAGTGGCAATTCTTCACTTGTTAATCCAGACTGTAAGCATTGGCAGGCTATTCAACCATTGAGGGCATCAAAGCCAAGCCCAATAATGTTCTCATCCAGGCTCAGTTTCCACAAGGGGTCACTGGGCAGAAATCAGGAGTGGGAACCCCAGTTGATTTTTTCTCTCTCCCAATGCCTAGAACACTGAGACCAATTGTAGTAGCCCTACTGCTGCATCAGCTGAAATCACCTAATTCAGCAAACTCAGCATTGACCAGACCAGCATGGGCTGTATAGTTCAGTAACATGTTCTGCATTGCATTTATGCATTAAGCCACCAAGGTAGCTCCATGACAATGTTAAGAGGAGTCATTGGGAGGAGGTGGGGGGGGGGGCATTGGTGGAGAGGATGAAATTAGTCTTTGAATAAAAAAGACAGAATACTCAATTTTCTCTGTTATAAATGACATGTTAACAAAAATCAAATTCTCAGAAGTCGTTTGTTTCAAAGTCGTGTGTCTCTGTGATTTAGTTAATAGCTTGTTACAAACTCAGAAAGAGTGGCATTGTCTTGTTTTTCATTAAAAGAGGAATTTCAGTGCTAAGTACATAAATTTGTATATATATAAATATAGTATAGATTTCCTTATGACACACTGCCAGTGCTGAGGCTCAGCCCTCCCCTTCTGCCCCTTCCCCTCACCAGAGCTCACAGCCAGAAATTGCACGTGCCCAACATATAATTTTCCATTCATAAATTAATATATGCACTAGGAGTACACAATCAGAAAATTTATCCAATAAAGAGAACACTAATTTGAATGATTCTTACCAGAACTCCCTATAACAGCCAACATCTGCCCACTTCTGACTTTAAGATTTAGATTCTTCAGAGCTATTATCTGTCCATCTGGACTTGAGTTCCATTCCCATGGCATTTGTAATTCTGCCAGCTTTTCATACCAGGGGATCTGTGCTGTAGTATTTACCTGCATTTGGTAGGCAAGAAATACATATTAAAGCGTGCCAATAAAGGTCTTAAGAAAACTTGTCTCATAGAAGAAGCTAATAATTTCTACACAGCACCTTTTGCTTAAAAGCACATCAGACGCCCCAAATGGCTCAGTGGGTAAATGCACTGCATGGTGTGATACTGAATTAGGTGGACTGGGAAGATCCGAGATTCGTGCTGAGTTAGCTGATCTTGGGTGGGGTGGTGGTGGAGTTGCTACAGTTGGCCTTACTGCCCCTGGATTAAGGGACAGTGAGGCCCTGGTCACTGTCATTTAACTCTCATTGGAAAGTTTGTGTGTTTGACACCGGATCAGACTGGATTGAGTTTGACTAGGATGTCCTCCTCATTCAAATAGTCAGTCATGGCCTAGCTTCATACATGAAGATTGGGTGAGGTACTGGAGGCACTGTGGAACTATACACCTTCTTGAATCAGTACCTTTAGGAGAGGACAGGATTGGATGTAGCAGCAATGCCCATCACAGCCAAATAGCCTGCCAAAAGTGATTGCTTAGGGGCGTACATGAAGAATGGCCACTTGGGTAACATGCTGAAGGGCTAATGGCACTGTGGAACTGTACTCCAGCTTTAAGCTGTATCTTCAGAAAATGAAAGGATAAAATTGGCAACAATAAATTGCTACTTTTTAATTTTACTTACAATGCAGCTTTATTGGAGCTGTACGCTTAAATTTTGACATAAGGCATTGCTAAAAATACAGCTTTAATGTTTACCCAGTGTTGTCCAGAACCATGATCTATTTTTACAATTTTATAAATCATGATTTTTTAAAGATATCCATTAAGTATTAAAATCATTAAGTGGGTCACAACATTCTATTTCCAAATGGATTGAAACCTCCTATGTCAGGCTCTGTCTATGAAAAAAATCTATTTTAAAAGTATTCGTTACATCTGTAGGTGATGTTGTGATAGCTGTTTACAACGTTAAAAGTGCTGTAACATAACATTAGTGGCAAAACCTCTCACAGGTACTGTCATTTGGCACCAAGACTCAGTATGCAGTTCTACAACAATGCCACTGGGTGACAGCACAGGAATCTGTCAGTCCTCATCACAGGCCATCAATGCAAGGAGGAAAGCTTTTAAGTTCTGTACTATTTGGCAAATTGCTTAAAATTAGTCCTCAGCTGTCTTTGATTTTCCAATAAAATGTGGCCATTTCTCAATGTCACCACTCGAGAATAGTCTGACCCATAGTCTGACCCATTATACAGCCTTCCTTTATTTTTGTGTCTGAGACTGGGATCTCCCTGGACACTTCCTGCTGAATTTAAAGTTGGAGCCCTGTGGAGTGAATGAATGCCTCCCCTTCCCCCAGGATGTTAATCCTTGCCGATGGGAGGGAAGTGGAGTTCATTGCAATACCCCTTTCCCTTGCTGACGTGGTAATTCGGGCACTTAGTTGTGACCCTCCGTCTGCATTGCCACAAGAGATTGATTATATGTATGGATCACTACAGTGCCACATAAAAGCCATCAGAAAGTAGCATTACTATCTCAAGGCTTGACTCCAAAATTCTGGTCTAGACAATAACAAAGAGAAACCAGGTCAACAAAAAAAAACAGGTCAGGAGTGAAGTGTGTTCATTTATCTCATGCTACCCTTGCCTGTAAAAGTTCTTTTAAAGCAAAATAAATAAATTCACACCCGGCCTGTTTTGGGGTTTACTTTTGGTGCTTATCTTTTATCTTTGGTTTGTTCTCGCAGTCTTGTTGAAAAAATCCTAAAAGTCATTGAATGTTTTAAATCCCTAAAGTAAATACTATCCTTGTGCTTACGTGTGCAGCTGATACACTATTCTTGTGCTTAGATATGCAGTTGTGTATTTTCCATGCTACATACTTAAAATGTGCATAAAATACAGCAATTTCACCATTGAAATATAAAGCACTGAAAAAGCAATTTTAACATTTAATATTCAAATGCGCTCCATTTAAATTAATTTCTGTAGCGTCCCAAATAAATGTTATACTATTACGATCAATATTACTTATTACTATTCCACTTTTGAAGCTTTCTTTTAACTGAGTTGGTATAATAATGGAAATATGCAGGCAGGTTACCAAAATAAATGACTGTACTATAAAACGATCTAAAAAGTGTTTTATAATTTTTTGGGTTTAAATCAATAACATGCTAATGTAAATCATATCGAAATCATTTAAATGTGACAGTGTCACTGTAAAAATGAGACCCGGCTCTCTTCCCACCCCCAAACAAAAATGTTGGCTAAACGTTTTTGTCCGAAGACTTTTTGAAGTACAGGTACGCTGTAAAGACTCCAATCTTCCTCCTTTTTGCTAAGGGGACCAAAACATGTTTTTCTCCAAACAAATTGAAATGGGAATGCAATTTGCAGAAATGTGCTGTTTTCAAACAGGTGATTTAGGAAAATTGATAGAAGCAACAAAAAAAAAGTCACAGTGAATTAAGATGCAAAATAATTACAGGCAGCCATAACAGATCGATTCCAAAGCCTCACATGCCCACTGTACTATGCTCACGTAGATCAAAGGGCATTGTGAGGAGATATCCTCCAATAGTGGCATGTCTGGTGCAGTCTTGTATCATCGTATAGTTATGTACAAGTGAAATAAAATGAAAGTGAAAGACTTACATTTATATAGCGCCTTTCACAACCTCAGGATGTCCTAAGGTGCTTTACAGCCGATTAAGTACTTTTGAAGTGTAGACACTGTTGTAAGGTAGAAATAGGCGTCTGAAAATGCTGAGCTCACAGCAACAGAAACCACTTGCACCGAATCCCACTAATGGGTGCTACATCTGTGCTTTCAGTCAGAAAATTTCTCTACTATTCACATCTCTCACTGCTTGAAAATCTCCCTCTTCATTAAGTTCACTAACTCCAGCTCTGACCTGGGGTAAAATACAACACTCTCTTTTCGATGCGACTCTGCAGCTGGCCTTATTTACTATTTTTTTCTGGAGTGGGAATGCTGGACGCTAACTAAGCCCAGATGAATTATCCACTGGCGTTTTCTTCCGACATTCTACCACCCTTTACTCATACCTACTTTATTTTGCTAATGTTACAGAATACAGGAATGTCATACCCAGCATCCCACTTGAAACATTTTTGGACATTGGTATCGTCTAGTAAATAAGGAGCAGGCATGCTACAAGTATCAGTGACAGGCTGATTACCTGTATTCTGCAACGCAGAGTTGGAGACCTTAGTTGCGTTGTTACCTCCTACCTCACTCCACTTTCTGCCTAGGGATAATGAAGCAGACTCAGAGCATCGCTCAAGGGCTTGTGAATACTGGTTAAATGTTAGAAAAGAACCAGTGTGACATTCCGTTGTTGCAAAGGACTGGACTTAAACTTTATCTGACAGTGAAACTGCAGCATTGCCGGATTACTGCTGGAGGTAGTCTCACGTCTTTTGGTCTCGTGTGTTCGGAGTCCGATCACCAAACCAGCACCCAAGTTATACTGCCATTAATGCATCGATGCAGACTTGAAATTACTTTGCGCCCCAAGTTTAAACAAATAAATACAAACATTCTCAATACACAAACACTAAGACTGCATTTCTACTTCTTGCTTGTTGCAGAACTATTTAGCGATCTGAAATAGTCGCGAACATTCAATTCAGCCTCCAGATCGATCCAAACAAGAGATGTCACTCGCCTCATAATTGAGGTCCCGCACTTGGATGAGGTTGGGTTTGCCGCTGTAAGTGAAGTAAAGACTGTTTTCCTCCTCTAGCGTACAGAACACCTGATCTCGGAGACGGCCAGTCTGATGAATAAAAAAGACAAAATGGAAATACGCCTAAAAGACACTAAAACTCAAAATAATCACATATGAAACATGCAGAATATAAATCAGCAAAACGTAAAATAGCAACAGAGTAGAATAGTGAAGAAAATTCAAACACAAACAGAAAACTCTGGAGACATTAAGCAACATCTGTGGAGATAACATAAGTCGTCAGTCGAGGTTTCAGGTCGAAGACCCTTCCTCAGGACTGGAAAAACTCACGTTCAGCTGGTTCGCCTCCATAGTTTTGGTCATTTGCTGCATCCTCAGGAAAGTTGAACTTTATCCCCCAAATAAATAAATAAGTAAAGAACGGAAATGTAAGCCAAGGGGTTTGCGTTTCAGTGGTGGGCTCTAGTTTGTGCGAGCAATGCCATGCCATGCCCTGCCCTGCCCTGTGCACCGAGTCAGTGCAGCGGTGCCCGGGAGCTGTGGGTTTTAAAGGAACCCGCTCACGCGCCAGTCCCCGGCACCGCCTCGCGCCGTCGGTCCAAGGGTTGATACCACCGCGCTCGCGGCTCCACGTCCAGCTCATCGGCCGGACTTCCTCACATACCCGAGTGCACAGGGACAGGGAGGGAGGGAGAGGGAGGGAAGGCGGCGGGATTTCTTGTTATCGTTTCGGTTAAATGCGTATTTTGTTGCTTTTTAAATTTTTGCATTTTTAAACATTACACCTTTTGCTTTTTACTTTTTCGTTTGGAAAATGAGCTGTTCGGTAAGGGAAGAATGCCGCGACAATCAAACGCAAAACCCTGATTCACCGGGAAAAACAGGAATAGTCTGTGTGAATCACCTCAATTACACCGTCAGGTAAACACAATCCTCTCTCTTAACTTTTAAATTGCAGTGAGGGGTTGAGAGGGTGGCGGCGGCTTCACTCCTTCAAATGTCAATAAATAGCTTAAAATCACTTTATTCCAAAGAGTGAAGGGATGCTTTTTAGAAAACAAACACCAAATGTATAGTCCAAACTCAATTGAATTCAACACTGAAATTATAGCTGAGGACAGATACAAATTGATGTTTTAATAAGTATAAGACGGTGAATGGAAGTCGAAATAAGTAAGACTTGACAGATCAAATCCCGCTAGTTTTACAGATTTGCCTTCAGTTGCAGTACCAGAAGTAAACGTGTTTAAATTTAGGAAGTATTAAGATACAACACTTCTTGAATCCTTAATACACATCACACCACAAATAATGCATTCCAACAAGTTTAAAACTCTTACTCATAAATAAAATTTTCTTCTCAATCAGTTACAGTATATTAAAATTCCGGACAAAAAGCTTCGAAATATGATTGTTAGTAAATGGCTAACAGTTTTAGAAAATGACATTTTTTTCTAACAGCTCTGTTTTCATCATGTGATTTGGTTAGCAATAAGCTTACAATATGTGTGTATATTGATAGCTGTATCAGATATAATTTTTATTCTATATAAATTAAAAACAGGAAAGGCACAACAGGCCGTTCAATATCCAAAAGAGATATTCCAGTAAAAGTATTGTTACAACAGTTAATTTCAGATATAGAATACTTCCTTCTTCAAATATTCAAGCATGCACTATACACTTAAAGTAACAAACCAGTGGATTCAGGTATGCATCGCTAGACAGCAGCAAGTCCTGAAGGTTCTCACAACCCGATATGGCATCATTAACCATTAGGTTGGACCCTTGGAACGGAATGAATTTCCATTTATGTAACGCCTTTCACGACCCCAGATCGTCCCAAAGCGCTTCACATCCAATGAATTACTTTTTTAAAAAATGAATTACTTTTGAAGTGCTTCATCCATACTGGTGGTATAAGGGGTTTACCCTGGATGTTTACCTGTTCATTTCAGATGCAGATTCACTTGCAGTGCATTTCCAATATTTTCTGATTTTAGTTCAGATTTTCAGCTTTCCTTTTAATTTTTATATAAATGTAATGGGTTTCATCAGCAAGTACAGGAATAATTGGCATGTGGGGGCTACCTACCTTCACAATTTGCTTGATGGCACCAAAAAGAGGGAGAGAGAATATGCTGCTTCAGATGTAATGAGTTTTTTATATATGTTAGATAACATAAGAGGGTGTAACTGTGAGCGAGGCCATGTTTTTTGGCAGGTGGGAGACCCGATCCTTTGTCCCCTTCACCGTCAGGTCCGACTTCATGAAGGTACTGGGGATCTGGTTCGGGGGGCCCCTGGCCTGCACAAGGAACTGGGAGGAGCGGATCGCCAAGGCCAAACAGCAGCTTGGTATGTGGTGGGGCGATCCCTCTCCATAACCGGCAGGAACCTGGTGATAAGGTGTGAGTTACTCGCGGTTTTGTTCTACGTGGCTGGGGTCTGGCCCATTCCCCACAACTCCGTCACCACAGTCACCTGAGCTAGCTTCCACTTTGTCTGGAGGACCAAGGTAGAACGCGTCCGCAGGGTCATCATGTACAAGACCCCAGACAAAAGGGGGGAAGAGTGTCCCCAATGCCACTCTGATCCTGATGGCCACCTTTGCAGTGGCTGCCTCAGGATGTGTGTAGAGCGCCAGAATGCAAATACCAAGTGTCACTACGTGCTGAGTTTCTACCTGTCCAACACACTGAGAAGGCTGGGTCTGGCCATGCTGGCCGAGCGAGCGCAGGACGTCCCATCCAGCTGGACTGTTTCCCCCCCCCCCCCCCCCCCAACCTGTCCCAGGTGGAGAAGTTCCTGAGGAGGAACCCCTTTGACCACACGGCTGTCAGGCAGTGGCTGACACAGAACGTTCTGAGAGCCCTGCAGGTAAAGGAGAGGGTGGACTCGATCGTGCATTTCCCTGACCAGACAGTCGATGCCATTTGGCAGAATATCTCGTCGCCGGAACTGACCAAACAGGCACAAGGGTGTAGCCTGGATGGTGGTGAGAAAGGCCCTCCCAGTGCGGTCCTTCCTACACGCATGGAATCTCAGCGTCACCGTGAGCTGCCCTCGAGGCAGCGGCGGGGAGGAGACCGTCGTCCACCTCCTGATGGACTGCCCCTTCGTGCAGAGGGTGTGGAGAGAGATGCGTTGGTATCTGTCCCGGTTCATCCCCAACAGCTCGGTAACACAGGACGCTGTGCTCTACGGGCTGTTCCCTGGAACACACACCGAGACAGATATCACCTGCAGCTGGAAGACCATCAACTCGGTGAAGGAGGCCCTTTGGTCTGCCTGAAACCTGCTGGACTTCCAGCTGAAGAAGCTGACCATGACCGAGTGTTGCTGACTGGCACACTTCAAGGTTCAGGAGTACGTGCTACGGGATGCACTGAAGCGAGGTGCGGCCTATGCAAAGGCTCTATGGGGAAAGGCCACCGTATAAAGCCACCCCACCTTGTATTGTACAGCATGTATTAGAAAATATGTACTGTGTTTTAAAATGGTAACAATGAGATCATAGTGTATACGATCTGTACTGTATTGCTTTGAACTGCAGTGCTGCATTTTGTGCCCTCTATTTGAACTGTGTGTAAACCATGTGTATCTTTAAATTTTATGAAATAAAGTATATTTTGAAATATACAAACAAAGAGGACGAATTTCACCCTGATGGTTGCTGACAACAAGGAAGGATTTGCACAAATTGTGTTGAGATGCCAATGAAGAGCAAGTCAGAGATTTCCCATAGTTTAATTACATGCATCAGCACCCCCTCGTACAGCTTGTAACAAACATCTGAATTTCTGCACAGCAGGGATTAAATTATTTTATGAAAAAGTAAAACATGAAAAGCTAAATAAAATTAAGTGCCCGAGTCTTCCAGATTATGCAAATCCAATATTTAAAGTCATTGCCACTTATCTACTTTGCATAACATTAAACATTGCTTTAATAGAGTTCAGGTTAAAAGAAAAATTGCAAATAGAAAGAGAAGAAAGGAAGAACTTGCATTTCTATTGTGCCTTTCACAACCTCAGGAAGCACGTCCCAAAGCACTTCACAGCCAATGAATTACTCTTGAAGTGTAGTCACTGTTGCAAAGTAGGCAAATGCTGGAAATCTGATATAGAAATAGAACATGCTGGAATTCACAGCACATCAGTCAGTATCTGAAAGAGAAAGATAGACTCAAGTCTCAAGACGTAATGTTTCATCAGAACTGGAATGGTCAGGCTGGCCAAATCACATTTAATAGAGTATTTTCATTTGATTATAAGACCATTTAAGACCATTAGTTTAAGGACTCATTTGAATAAAATTGCTTAATATCAGTTTTTGTTGCTAAACGTGTAAAGATGTATTTTATGAATTTATGCTCTGGCATGGAGATTCGTGAGCTGAGAGGACATATCTTCAACAACAACAACTTGCATTTATATAGCACTTATAAATTAAAAAGTGTCTGAATGTACTTCACAGTTAGGTGTAAGGAAAACAGATAAGAAGCCAGAGATTAGGAGAAGTGACAGAAAGCTTGGTCAAAAAGACGAGTTTCATGAAGGTTTTTAAAGGAGAGGGAAAAAGAGAGGTATGGGGACTGAATTTCAGATAGTATGATCTCGATGGCTGAAGGTTGTGCCATCAATGGCAAGTGAAAAAAAAGGGGGCATGCACAAAAGGCCAAAGTCAGAGGAATGAAGTGTTCACCAAGGATTGAGGAATAGACGTGATTGTAGAGATAAGGTGGGGCGAGGCTGAGGGACGGGAACCAATCTAGGTCAACAAAGATGGGTGAGCAGAACCTAGTACAGAATAGCATATGTACAACAGAGTTTTGGACAAGTAGGAGTTTATAGAGTGGAGAATGAAAAACCAGCCACAAGAGCATTGGAGTAGTCAAGTCTGGAGATGACGAAAAGGTTATCAGTGGCAAAGGGGCTGAGGTAGGGCAGAGACGGGCATTGTTGCAGAAGTGGAAGTAAGTGGTCTCTGTGATGGAATGGAAATGGGTTCAGAAACTCCGCTCAGGGTTGAACAGGTTGCTGAGGTTGCAAATGGTCAGGTTTAGTCTGAAACAGTGGCTGGGAGCAGGATGGATCCACAGAAAGGGAGTGAGGTTTGTGGTGGGGGCCAAAGATGATGGTTTCAGTCTTTCCACAAGTACTGTCCCCCTCCCCTTGAAAGCTTCTACCATCACCCCCCTCCTCAATAAACCCACCCTTGACCCTCTGTCCTTGCAAACTACCGCCCCATCTCCAACCTCCCTTTCCTCTCCAAAGTCCTTGAAGGTGTTGTCGCCTCCCAAATCCGTGCCCACCTTTTCCACAGTATTGAAACAGCCCTTATCAAAGTCACGAATGACATCCTGTGTGACTGTGACCATGGTAAACTATCCCTCCTCATCCTTCTCAAACTGTTTGCAGCCTTTGACCACACCACCCTCCTCCAACGTCCAGCTGGGTGGGACTGCAGTCATCTGGATCCATTCTTATCTATCCAGTCGTAGCCAGAGAATCACCTGCAATGGCTTCTCATCCCACTCATACACCGTTACCTCTGGAGTCCCCCAAGGATCTATCCTTGGACCCCCTCCTAGTTCTCATCTACATGCTGCCCCTTGGCGACATCATCCGAAAACACAACATCAGATTCCACATGTACGCTGATGACACCCAACTCTACCTCACCACCACCTCCCTTGATCCCTCCACTGTCTCTCATTTGTCACACTGCTTGTACGATGAGCAAAAATTACCTCCAACTAAATATTGGGAAGACCGAAGCCAGTGTCTTTGGTCCCCGCTGCAAACACCGTTCCCTTGCCACCGACTCCATCCCCCTCCCTGGCCACTGTCAGAGGCTGAACCAGACAGTTCGCAACCTTGGCATCCTATTTGACCATGAGATGAACTTCCAACCATATTTCCGTTCCATCACAAAGACCGCCTACTTCCACTTCCGTAACATCGCACATCTCCGCCCCTGCCTCAGCTCATCTGCTGCTTAAACCCTCATCAATGCCTTTGTTACCTCTAGACTCAACTATTCCAATGCTCTCCTGGCTGGCCTCCCATCTTCCACCCTCCATAAACTTGAGCTCATCCAAAACTCTGTTGCCCGTATCCTAACTCACACCAAGTCCTGTTCTCCCATCGTCCTGTGCTTGCTGACCAGTCAGGGGATGCCTGGATTTCAAAATTCTCATCCTTGTTTTCAAATCCCTCCATGGCCTTGGCCCTCCCTATCTCTGTAACCTTCTCCAGCCCTACAATCCTCCGAGACCTCTGCGCTCCTTCAATTCTTGCCTCTTGCGCATCCCCGATTTTAATCTCTCCACCATTGGTGGCCATGCCTTCAGTTGAGTCGGCCCTAAGCTCTGGAATTCCCTTTCTAAACCTCTCCGCCTCCCTCTCTTTAAGACGCTTCTTTAAACCTACCTCTTTGACTAAGCCTATCCTAATACCTCCTTTTGTGGCTCGGTGTCAAATTTTTATGATAACACTCCTGTGAAGCTCCTTGGGATGTTTTACTATGTTAAAGGAGCTATATAAATGCAAGTTGTTATTGTTGTTGAATTGCAATAAGTTATTGCTCATCAGGATTTTGAGGTCAGTGGGTCACACAAGGTTTGCCACCCAATAAAAGCTCTGCATTGGGATGGTGAATAATATCTGCCTTATTTTACACTTTTGTACATTTGTACTGTTACTGTGACCTTTATTGCAATGTCAACCCAAGGTTTTTGATTTCCTGGATAATTTGAGGTTAATCCTACCTTTTAAATTTTTTTAACTGAAGCTTTAAATCCAGTTTCCTAAGAGTGTGGTTTCCTAGACACTAAGGAGACACCATTTTCCCCCTACTTTACTAACAATGGAAACAAAGCCACACTTGTTAACACAGGACATTTCTAATTTCTGGTTGTTAAAATGATAAATTAGCATAACTGCACCCAGTTTACCACTGGATGGTTTAATTTGCTGTCAGCAGTGAATGTGAAAATGCAGGTGGTACAAGGCAGAAATAGTGTGAATGTTTACTGAGAAAACTGTTTTAACAATCCCTTGCAGGACAATTCCCCAATATGTTGTAAAAATTGTGTAACACATTTTAGCAATAAATTAGTGCATATTAGGTTTATTTTAAATGATCATTAATTTGTCCAGTTCCTTGTTGGTATGAGCCCAATTTTGACACCAAATTAACAATTTCACTTAGAGAGAGTAGGTGGGAAATGGAAAAATCTCTCATTGGTGCAATAGGGAGTATTCTTTTTAGGTGAGAACGGAGAAGAGGGTGCTTTACTGTGCCGTTAAATGTGTATACCTGACGATGTTGATACTGGTTGCTTAAACTGCAAAATGTTCCACTATCCAGTGCTAAATTCCTCAACTTGATGAGCACACAATTCACAAAGAAGTGATCAAGAAGTAATTGATCAGACTAGAACTTCATAAACCAGGAATGACTGAAACTGCTCCTATATTTACCAACTCACCCAACCAAAATCTTCTTTCAAGGTGGGAAAATATGCAAAACCTACTCTAAAATAATGCAAAATGATAAATCTGGAAAATTGTAATGGCTTTTTGTCTGGATGACTGTTCACCAGTTTATGTTTAAAATGATGTTCTTGCAGTGAGAGAGTTGGGCCTTGGTGGGACGTCCAGTCATACCATAAAAAGTGGACAAGGCATATCCTGAAAGATGTCTCGTTTTATGTGGAAAGTGGACAACTTATGGGAGTTTTAGGAAATTCTGGTAATGAATGCATTGATGCTACAAATAGTTTGCTTTGCAGCTCTTGTTCTTCCGATTTTTTTAAAACTTGCTTTTTCTCTCAATTTGCCTCATGTTTTTCCCCTTCTCTTTAGGTCTCCCACATCACACACTATGTTGGGTAGCTGCCAGTGCTAATCTGTTACTAGCCTTTAGCAAGTGGACAATACTCCCATGGTCAACCTCCTCCCCCATCCCAACTTGAACTCTCTGTTTAAGGAAATGCCTGGTGTCCGGTTGCTGTCTTCCTCTGATAGTATCTCAGAGATCAGGAACTGGCTGGGGAATCATGGATACAAACTATTTGCTTATCACTGGTTGGGATAGTACCTTGGAGCAATTTAATGCAGCCACGTTGAATGCCCTTGCCAACTTTCTCCCCTCTTCTGCTGAAGGTTTTGGCTATTACTGGGTACTGTCAACCCTCTGTTGTTTCTTGGCAGTTCCTCATGTAGTAGTTTAGACAGTGATGTTGGTAAAGTATTCAGCCTTGGGGAGGTGACGCAGCCAGACATGAATTTTTCCTCACCCACCTTCTCCTTACAGCAGAGAAGGTTGAGAGGAGATTTGATAGAAGTGTTCAAAATCATGACAGGTTTAGATAAAGTAAATAAAGAGAAACTGTTCCCATTGGCGGAAGGGTCGAGAACCAGAGGACACAGTTTTAAGGTGTTAGGCAAAAGAACCAAAAGTGACATGAGGAAAAACTTTTTTACGCAGCAAGTAGTTATGATCTGGAATGCGCTGCCTGAAAGGGTGGTGGAAGCAGATTCAATCGTGGCTTTCAAAAAAGAATTGGATAAATACTTGAAGGGAAAAAATTTGCAGGGCTACGGGGAAAGAGCGGGGCAATGGGACTAACTGGATTGCTCTTACAAAGAGCCGGCACGAGCCCAATGGGCCAAATGGCCTCCTTCTGTGTTGTAACCATTCTATGATTCTAACTTCAACTCTCCAGGTTAAAGATCAGGAGTGGGGATTTTTATTGTATTTTTCACTCCCATCTTCTCTAGCCCAGAGGTGCTGTTACCAGTTATAAAGTCCATTGCCACCCTGGCTGAGATCAGTTAACTCAGCATAGATCGAGAATTGAACCTGAACCTATCTGATCTGAATGACTCGATTCCACCAGATAGCTGCCAATCAGCCAGTTTTAGTAATAGTAGTAAAATAATTGGAAATATGCCATTGAAATGGCTGACCATTATAATTTGCTAATTATTTTGATCAGTAAGTAATGATTTTTATGAGATCTGGATAGTAGCTATTAAATGTAATAATTGGCCCAGAAATTGCTTAAAAAAGAACGGTGAGCTCAACAGCGCTCAAAGCTGTTAGTGAAATCGAGGAGCAAGTTCCGGTGTTCGCACATGGGCAGTGAAACACAGAAATCCGGAACTTGCTCCTCCTGGTTCGTCGGCGATTTGACAGCTTCAAATTAAAGGGATATCGCCGGCTGGAATCAGTGGAAACAAGGAACCAGTGCCAACTTGCTCAGCTGTCCAGCTGGAAAGTAAGTAAAACAAAACAGTTACGCTTAAAAATACCAGGTCTAAATGACTGCCAAACAATAAAAAAATAACTTTTAATAATGTGGAGTTTCATTACCCTTTATTTTAATAGTTTTTGGTCATTAAAAACATTTTGCTTTAAAAAAATTTTAAATTAAATTTTAAAAAAATTTCCCTTCTGTCTCTTTTATTTAATTTGATTATTTCTTATCCTCCCTTTTTTTCACTGTCTATAACTGTTTTAACAAATGATTTTAGTGTTGTGTCTTTCACTTCCTGGATTTTACATTCCAGCTTGCAGAAACTCTTCGCAGCATGTCAAAAATGCTGCAGTCTGATTGGTCCGGGGAGAAAGTGATCCTCTCACTTCTCCCAGGTCCGAGCTTCGCTTGAACTAACGCTGGGCTCTTCACCGCTTCCTATTAGAGGAAGTGCACCCAGTAAAGACCCCGGTAAGTTCGTGGGTTAGTATAAATCAATGGAGCTGTGAGCACTGTTGGTTCGCTGCTCCGAGCAATTTCTGGGCATTTTTACAATAGGTCTCAGCACCTGAAACACCTGAGCACTATTGCCTGATTATAGACATAAAATTGAAGTACAGAAAAAAAGTTTTACAAACATTAATAAATTTAACGCACAAGCAAAGTTTGATGGAAAGTCTTCAAAAATACATAATTTGTTGTTATAAAAAAACAAAATAAGTAACTGCTAATTTTGTGTTGTTTGCTTGTTGCATTGACAAGTTTTATTTTTTTTATAGACGCTACCTAACAATGAAACAATGAGCAATAATGGACTTCCTCAGACCTCTCATGCAAATACTAAATGGGGAACATTGCTGTTCAGCTTGGAAGATACAGTTATAGAACTACTATGTTTTTAGAAATATGAGAGTCATACTCCTGTTTCAACCAGTGTTCAGGCTCAATTACCGAAGTCTTTTGTGGCTGAACGTCACTGTTTCTTGGCTAAGATTGCTTAGCGGGGTGGAAGAATGACACAGAAAGTTGGAGCTCCAAGCTGCGATAGGCCAGTAGAGTGTGAAAGGCCAGAAGAGTGTGTTTAGCCTCAGCAGAACTTAAGCCTTGAGGTGCAGTTGAAAAATAGATTTGTTTCACCATTCACTCCACAGTTTACGACTGATTCAGTGTTTCTAATCTACAATCTATTCCACTGTCTATCATAGGCAATCTGTTTCATTTCTTACAATCTATTCCACTGTCTATCCTGCAATCTGTTCTATCTATGCCAGCACAAATATTCACATTGCAAAAGTACTACTACTTTTGCAAGAGGGACCTTTTTATTGCCCCATTTTCTTCCCTCCTCTACTCAAGGTGCTATCTCACAGGGGGTAAAATTCAATGGAGAGGAATATCAGTCAGGGTGTATAACGGGCGGCTGATCCATTACCCCCAATTTTGCACCCCGCTGAAGTTAAATTTTACTGCCACAATGTGGTAGGGTTGCATTGGTGCCCTTTGATGCCTCACTTAAGTAGTCATTCTCCATATATGAGCCTAGTCAGTGAGTATCAGGGGGCTATTCTACCATAAAAGGGCATCACAGCTGGGGCAATTTAATATAAGATGCATAAAGGCTTTAATTCTTTTATTATTGATATATAAAAAGTTACTTGTGGATGTTTTGCTGTAATAGCACCATGACTATATTTTATGTTTTAGGGTCTGGAAAGACTACTTTGTTGGATGCAATTGCAGGAAGATTAGCAGGGCCAGCAAACCTACTTGGTGATGTATATGTGAATGGGTGCAAACTGAAAAAGGAAGAATTTCATGATTGCTTTTCATATGTCTTACAGGTAATAATAGAGCAATAAATATCTTAAACTGTAACCTTGTAACAAGATGCATTCTTGTGCAACATTTTGTTGTCACTAAGGAAAATTTACTGCAGTGCAAATGTTTTAAACATAGAACTGACTTTGCTTTCAATTTATTTAATATATACAGGTATATACATTTAGCAAGACCCCATTGAAAGTATGCTACAAGGCTCCCACTATGGCTCATCTGGTCAATGTGGTGGCTAGCTAAGCCACACAGACCAAGATCTGCTTAGAGTTACCTTATTCAGCCAAAGTGGTGGTAGTGATGCTACAATTGGCTTAGCACCCCTGGATTAGAAAAGGGAAAGTCAGCCAGGATTCCCACTTGTGATTTCTACCCAACAAAGTGAAGAATTCACCTCCAGATGTGTGCCAAGATTTACACACTGATAGATGAAATAGAATATCCCACATGGAGGTGCAATGCATTGGGAGTTCCAATACACAATGTTGAGATGGGAAGACATGTTGAATTTCTGATCTTAGTTGTAGGCTGGTGCTGAGCAAAGGTTAGGTGCTTCCCAACATGGAAGGATAGAGGAAAACGGAAGGAATGACTCCATTGATAGAGAACTGGTGATGATTTGCTCGTCTGTACTTCGCGGAGGACGGTGTGTGTGGTAGGGGGATTAAAGAGAGGAATGGGATTGTTACATTTTAGGATTTTACTTTTGATATATTTTTGTGTTCAATATCTCAGACTGCTGTCACAGGCAAGCCCTTACTCCATACAAACCAGAGTGTGGGGTAGAGATTCCGCTAGATTGCGCTGGTCAGTGCATTCCAGTCGAATTAGCACAAAAGATTGAGGAATTTCTATTTATGCTGGGCATAAATTACGGCCAGTGTAATTCAAGTTTCCATGATCTTTTGGGCTGGTTCAAAAATCATTGCGCTGAGGCTGGCCCCGCCCATTAAACTGGCCACGCCCCCTGAACAAAATAACGAGGATGGCGAGTTTCCATCGATTGCGCCCATTTGCAGCCGTTTGAAGAGGGTCTTCAAATTGCGCTCATTTTCTTAGGCACACAGGCACTAGCAAGCACATTTTAAACATTTTTTACATATTAAAAAATATTTAATTTACTAAGAAACTGATTAGTGTACACCAATGAAAGTAGTAAATGGTTCAGTATAGTTTTTTTTAAGTCATTTTCAGTGATTTAAAATCAGGTTACTCATAGATGGAGGACTAGACACTTATTAAAAATGCTTATTTTTAGTGATAAACCCATTGTCAGCTGTATTAATAAAATTGCACCAGGTTACCACTCTTAAATACATCAATGAATATTTTTTGTTGCAAAGAAGAAAAAATAAATGATTACGCTATGTTAAGTTGCCGGATTGCACTGATTCATGAAAGATTTTATGTTTGTGATTATGCAAATGGATTCTAGGGGAAGTTCAAACTGTAACCCAGCGCAATATGCACCCAGTTGCCGATTGCGCCCAAAGCGGAAGCTCTACCCCTATAACTTTACCTACCCAATATCCAGGTAATTTGTAGCTAACCCACAGGTTGAACAGAAAACCCTTGCCATTATATTTCAGTTTTCTGGTTGTATCATATGGCTTCATGTGATCTTCCTTCAATTTGTAAGAAAGTGGAATAAACACTTCATTAGACTGTGGCTTAGGCTATAAAACACTATACTATAAATGGATAAGTGAATGGTAGCAATAACATACTGTAGATTTACAGTAATTACATGCTTAATTTTCCCTCCTTGGAATGATAGAAAATAACAAGAAGTCACTTCTGCTGCAATAAACTTCAACATGAACTAGACCTGGCTCAAATATCCCTAATTTTTGTTTTATGTTGCTTGATTTTTCATGAAGTCTTTTTGGTCTATCTATATCTCTCTGATGGGTTTAGATGGACCCAATTGGAACATGATAGGTTCAGATATACTTACAAAATTGACTGGGACAAAGAAAATTTAAACATGTAGCTCTTACATGGGTAGAGCTAGCAATCAAACATATGTTCAAGCAAAAGCTGCTGGGTGCTGTATTTGAATGGAATGGGTTGGCTCCTTCCTTGGATACCTGCTGCAGACATGACAAGTGGGAAAGTGGGATTAGGCTGGGTGGCTCGTATCTCAGCAGGCGTGGACACAATGGGCCGAATGGCCTCCTGTGCCATAAATTTTCTATGATTCTATGACATTTGTTCCGAGGCTATTGTTCATCAAACAGGCTGGGTCATTTTCTGTGAGTGAACCTGGTTTTTTAATCCCATTATGTACCTTGTCAGAAAGAAGCTAATAACATGATACATTATGGACAAAAATGCATTATTTTGTCACAGGGATAAAATAAAGAAAATACCTTCCATTAGACAGTTTTTTAAAAACAGATTACTTCACAAGTGATGGTGACATTAAGGTGTTCTTTCATATTCCTGAAAAATTGTTGAACTATTCTGGAGTGCTGGTTACATGACAAATTTAAAAAGCGGATTGAATGGGACTCTTGCCATGGTGTGCTAAGAACCATAATAGTCTGGTCTAGTTGATATCACTCAGGGCAAAATATAGGATACTACAATCAGCATTCATGCCATTATGCAAGAAAGTGGAAAAATCAATCAACACTTGCCATTGCAGCTTATTGTCCAGTAAACCCATAAGGGCAAATATATATGTGTGGATGTCAGATGAGGCTTGGTCGTAATGACATTTTGCAGTTGAACAGCCTACTGATGCCCACCATCTAGGCTAATACATATCAGCTAAGCTCACAATAAAGATTGGTTTCTTGGGCAAGGTACCAGCAGGGCTGCCGCCATATGTGGAACTATACCTTCCTCTTTTTCTTCTTCCTCCTCTCCTCATCACCACCCCACCCCACCCCACACCAGCATGAGTCACTACCTTCAGAAAAAGAGGGGAGAAAATGTGTCGGAGAAAAGGAATTCTGTGGCAGCAATTACATGCAGCCGTATACATCTGATGTTGTTAGTGGTGGTCAGATTGACAGGTAGGTTCCTGGTATCCTGCTTACCCATGATAGTGCCGCTGGGATTGGGAAGTCAATATTTATGGAATAGTGGTTGCAGACTTGTATCCTACATTTCTTTGGCACAGCAAGTTGGAGCACTAATACATCACAACAGCCTACTGAACATTTTGAATTTGGAAATATACTTGCGTGAAATGTTTTACCAAAAAAGCACCATAGGACAGTAATTTCTGTAAATTAGACAGCAACTCAGTGTTTAATTTCCAAGGTGAACTCACTGCACTCACTCCTTTGTCTTCTTCAGGGTGACAATTTACTCAGCTACCTCACAGTGGAGGAAACATTGACATACACAGCCTTACTAACACTTCGTGGACATTCTAATGCCATCAAAAAAAAGGTATGCTTTGCTTTTCCATCAGGGTTAACCCAAATACTCTGTATTTGTGAAAGGGTATTGTCAGTAGCAACATACAGATATACAGATACTATTAGTATGATACTTTTGTCATAATACAGAGGTCTTTTACTCACAGAATAAATAATGAATTTCAATGTTCTCAACCCAGTTCCTACTAGACATGCACCTACAACACAAAACTGGTATACCTTTTGACCTAATTGGAGATCTCACTAAAAGAGGTCACAAGCAGAACAGTTGTGGGAAATGGAAATGTCACACTGATGTGGAAGAGAGTACTCTTCCAAGATTAGAGCAAAAGTACATTGTTGGAGCACAGTAGATAGAGCTTTAATCTGAATCTCATTGGTGCTATTTCTGACCTGAGAGTGCTTGATGCTGACACTTGGTGCCTTAAATGGAAATATGTTCTCAGCATTATCACCCTTTATCTTGCTAAGCACAAAAAAAAATCACAAATAATAAAGCTGTTGACAAGTAACTGACATAAACCATACAATATGACCAGTATTGTACTTGACAATTTTGATGATTACCTCTGTGAAGGACCAGAATGATCAAAAACTTGTGTAGTTTTTGTTTGAAATGAATGTTTATGGTAAGTCACACACTCCTCTATGATTTTAAATTGTATATCTGATTGAAAGATTTATCAATCAGGAGTAATCACAGATTATTTACCTTTTAGTTAATCTATGATTATTTCTAATTGACACATCATTCAGTCAGAAATATATTTTTTAGTGCTTAGTGACAAGGCAGTATTTATTGCTCTGAGGGAATTGAGTCAACCACAAAGTGTGGGACTGGAGCCACATGTAGGCCAGACCTGGTAGGCATGGTAGGTCTCTCACTGAAGGATATTACCGAACTAGTTGGATTTTTACAGTAGCCTGGCAGCTTTCATAGCTATTTTTCTGGTGCCAGCCCACAAATGACCAGATTTATTGAATTCAGTTTTGCAATTTGCCATGATGGGATTGTGAACTCCAGATCCCTGGGTACCATGTACCATGCCTCCTTTGGAGAATAATTATCTAGTTAATGCCTCAGTTAACACTGCAAAGGAATTTCATCCAAATGTGTTGACGTGTTTATTTGATAGTATCGCAAAGCTCAATTTTCCCCCTCATCGCTCTAATTATTTCCAGTATTTCATTCTACAAGTTTCATGCATACATTCTCTGACGGTCTGCAGGAACTGCTGCAGATTTGAATTCTTAATTGATTTGTTGAAGAATTATATTAATCTAGAGAGAAGCTTTAGGTACCATTCTTTGTTCTAGGATCACATGGTTTGGGCATAAGACTCCATGTTTCAGTACTATGCTGTTTTCACTTTGATGACATTACAAGGCTACGGTTGACAATAAGGATTGAAACACAATGAAAAGTGCATTAATAGGTCTTGTATACCGGTGTCTACAGGTGAAGTCTGTCATGTTAGAGCTCAGCCTGAGTCATGTGGCCAATCACGTGATTGGAGGCCGTGTTTTTCGGGGGATTTCTGGTGGTGAAAGACGTCGGGTCTCTATAGCAGCACAGCTTCTCCAAGATCCCAGTAAGACTATGTTTTAAATGATTTTAATCCAGTTTTACTTTAATGCAGTGAAATTGTACAATGTGATGTTAGCATACTTGTTTGTATAACATTCCTTTATCTGGTCTTATAATGGAGGTGTTAACATTTTCCAGATAAACATGTTACTGTCTCTATTAATATTCCAGACAAAGGAATTTCAGTTAATGCGTTTATCTGTTAATATCGCACAGCATGATTTTGCCCTGTTGGTGTTTCAGTTAAACTGAAAAAATGGACTCAAAAAAAGATTTACACCTCCAACTTACATATAGTGCCTTTCACGATCTCAGGACGTCCCAATTCCTCTTACAGCCAACAAGGTACTTTTGAAGTGTAGTCACTGTTGTAATGTAGGAAACACGTTAGCCAATTTGCACACAGTAAAGTCCCATAAACAGCAATGAGATAATGACTAGATAATATGTTTTAGTGATGTTGGTTGAGGGATAAATATTGGCCAGGATAAATTCCCCAGCTCTTGTTCAAAATAATACCATGGGATCTTTTACGTTCACCTGTGAGGGCAGATGGGGCGTTGATTTAATAGCTCATCTGAAAGGCAGCATCCCCAACAATACAGCACTCCCTCAGTACTGCAATGGAGTATCAGCCTAGATTGTGTGCTCAAGTCTCTGGAGTGGGACTTGAACCTACAACCGTCTGACTCAGAGGCAAAAGTGCTACCACTGAGCCACAGCTGACACCTAACAGTTTATGTATAGATCTGTACTATATTAAATTTTCTATGTATGCTGTGCACATCTTATTTGGGCATCATTATGCACAGTCATGTAAATATATCCAATTGTTCAATAAATGTATCTAATATATCTAAGTTGTTGTAAATATAAGTGTATCTCATCATCAAATATAAATATATAATTATATTGAAATTGTTAAGTTTACCTCTTTTAAATATTAACTTTTATCTAAAGATATCTAATTAAATACATACAGGGGTGGATAACCCTAGGGTATGGAACTTTTTTGTGACAACATACACATTTTGGAAGAGGGAAAAACATTGCAATTACGAACCAAATGATAAATAAGTACGTCAGAAAGAAACAGAACTGGTAGTTGAGTGCTATAAAATAGCTGGATCCACTGGCACTGTATGCATTTCCAGTGACTCTGGGGGCACGGGTGTGTGGCCTGGGAGCATCCTGGGCTGGAGTGGCAGCTGCTAGCATTCAGTTCACACATAATTTACTTGCGCAACTGCAAAAGGCAGCCAGCCAAGAGAGCGAATAATGACTTCTCTGCGTGCATGCAATGCCCAAGTCAAGGTTCAGCTGGGCGGGATGGGGCAGGCCATGCCATGAGGTAATAAAGGAGTGTTTAGCTGAGGCCAGTGATGCTCGTGAGGTATAGCAGGTTGCATCAGGTCATATGGATGAAAGTTATCGGAACAAAGTGAAGGCAGGATGGGCAAATTCAAGGATACTTTTGTGATTATTTTGAATTGATCTTTTAATGAGTTTATTAGGTTCTAAATTTTACTTTTGGGGTAAATAATGGGGGAAGGAGTGAGGAACTGTCATGGCAGCTGTATTATAGTGCAGTATGAGTGGAAATACATTTCTGAGTGGGGGAAATTGGGGAGAAAAATTTTGTGCAGCATGAAATAAAAACAGAAAATGTTGGAAACACTCAGCAGGTCAGGCAGCATCTGTGGAGAAAGGAAAAAACATAAATTAGCATTTCAGGTCTATGACGCTGCATCAGTCTGATGACGGATCATAGACCTGAAACCTTAACCTAATCTTTTTCTTCTGTCTACGTATGCTGCCTGACCTGCTGTCTTCATAAAAGAAGAGGATGAAGTTAATGTCGCAGTAGAGGAGGGGGGAGTAGAGATATTGGATATGATAACAATAGTTAGAAAGGAGGTGCTAAATAGGTTGGTATCACTCAAAGTTAACAAGTCACCCAGTCCAGATGGGATGCATCCTAGGTTACTGAGGGAAGCTAGGGTGGAGATAGCAGAAGCTCTGACCACAATCTTTCAACCCTCATTGGATATGGGAGTGGTGCCAGGGGATTGGAGGATTGCAAATGTTACACTCCTGTTCAAAAAAGGGGAAAGGGATAAGCCTGGCCAATCAATCAAATGTCAGTGGTGGGAAAATTACTAGAGACCATTGTCAAGGTCAAAATTAATTCTTACTTGGAGAAGCATGGGTTAATGAGGGACAACCAGCATGGATTTGTTAAAGGCAAATCGTGTCTGACTAACCTGATTGAGTTCTTTGATGAAGTAAGAGAGAGGGTTGATGAAGGTAGTGCAGTAGATGTTGTATATATGGACTTTCAAAAGGCATTTGATAAAGTACCACATAACGGACTTATTCGGAAAATAGAAGCACATGGTATTAAAGGGACGGTGGTAACTTGGGTACGTAATTGGCTAAGGGATAGGAGGCAGAGAGTAGTGGTGAATGGATATTTTTCTGACTGGAGAGAAGTATGCAGTGGGGTCCTCCAGGGGTCGGTATTTGGACCATTGCTTTTTTTGTTATATATAAATGACCTGGACTTGGGTATAGGAAGTACTATTTTGAAGTTTGCGGATGATACAAAACTTGGCAATGTAGTAAATAGTGAGCAGGATAGTAGCAGACTGCAGGAGGACTTAGACAGACTAGTGAAATGGGCAGACACATGGCAGATGCAATTTAAAGGGGATAAGTGTGAAGTGAGGCACTTTGGGAGGAACAACATGGAGAGGCACTATAATCTAAATGGTACTATTTTGACAGGGGTGCAAGAACAGAGAGATCTGGGGTGCATGCTCACAAATCTTTGAACCTCACCTCCAACAACACGTGCGAGGAGCTCATGGATTACTTTGTCATTAAGATTGAGATCATCTGTTCAGCTGCCTCTGCCGCTTCCCTTTCTTCCCCTAGCTCACCAAGCCAAACATCCCCGACGGTTCCCTCTGCCCTAGCCCTGAACTTACATCTTTCTCTAGTTTCTCTCCTATTTCCCCTCATGTCTTCTTTGAGCTTATCTTGACCATGAGTCCCAACTTCTGCCCCCTCGACCCGATTCCCACCAAACTGCTGACCACCCAGCTTCCCTTCCTGGCCCCCATGTTAGCTGATACTGTTAACGGTTCCCTCTCCTCACGTACTGTTCCCCATCCCTTTAAATCTGCCGTCATCATCCCCCTCCGCAAAAAACCCACCCTTGACCCCTCTGTCCTTGCAAACTACCACCCGGCTTCCAACCTTCCTTTCTGCTGCAAAGTCCTTGAATGTGTTGTCGCCTCCCAAATCCATGCCCAACTTTCCCGCAACTCCATACTTGAATCTCTCCAATCAGGTTCCCGTCTCTGCCACAGTATTGAAACGGCCCTTATCAAAATCACATATAACATACAATGCAACTGTGACCATGGTAAACTATCCCTCCTCATCCTTCTCAACCTGTCTGCAGCCTTTGACATGGTTGACCACACCATCCTCCTCCAACCCCTCTCCCCCGTCGTTCAGCTAGGTAGGACTGCACTCGCCTGATTCCATTCTTATCTATCCAGTCATAGCTATTGATTCCATCCCTCTCCATGGCCACTGTCTGAGGCTGATCCAGACTGTTTGCAACCTTGGTGTCCTATTTGACCCTGAGATGAGCTTCCGACCACATATCCGCTCCATCACCAAGATAACATCACGCATCTCCGCCTCTGCCTCAGCTCAGCTGCTGAAACCCTCATCCATGCCTTTGTTACCTCTAGACTTGACTATTCCAATGCTCTCCTGGCCGGCCTCCCATTTTTCACCCTCCACAAACTTGAGCTCATCCCAAACTCTGCTGCCGTAGATTAACTCCCACCAAGTCCTGTTCACCCATCACCCCTGTGCTCGCTGACCTTCATTGGCTCCTGGCCCGGGAATGCCTCGATTTTAAAATTCTCATCCTCGTTTTCAAATCATTCCATGGCCTCACCCCTCCCTATCTCTGTAATCTCCTCCAGCTTGACAACCCTCCGAGATCTCTGCACTCCTCCAATTCTTGCCTCTTGTGCATCCCCGATTTTAATTGCAGCACCATTGGCGGCCATGCCTTTAGCTGCTTATGTCCTAAGCTCTGGATTTCCCTCCCTAAACCTCTCCACCTCTCTACCTCTCTCTCCTCCTTTAAGATGCTCCTTAAAACCTACCTCTTTGACCAAGCCTGTCCTAATGTCTCCTTATGTGGCTCGGTGTCAAATTTTGTTTGACAACGCACCTGTGAAGCGCCATGCGACGTTTTATTAAGTTAAAGGCGCTATATAAATGCAAGTTGTTGTTGTTTGACGATGGCAGGGCAAATTGATAAGGCGGTTAAGAAAGCATATGGGATACTTGGCTTTGTGAATAGGGGAATTGAATACAAAAACATGGAACCATTACAAATCACTGGTTAGGCCTCAGCTGGAGTATTGTCTACAATTCTGGGCACCACACTTTAGGAAGGATGTCAAGGGCTTGTAGAGGTTACAGATGAGGTTTACCGGGATGATACCAAGGATGAGGGATTCAGTTACGTGGAGGGATTGGAGAATCTTGGATTGTTCTTCTTAGAGCAGAGAAGTTTATGGGAAGACCAGATAGAGGTATTCAAAATAATGAGAGGTTTTGATAGAGCAAGTAGGGAGAAACTGTTTCCTCAGGTCAGTGGGTCGGTAACCAGAGGTCATAGATTTAAAATCATTTGCTAAAGAACTAGATGGGAAATGAGGAGAAATTTTTTCACACAGAGAGTTGTTAAGGTCTGAAATGCACTACCTGAAAGGATGGTGGAAGCAGATTCCATGGGAACTTTCAAATGGCAAAAGAGGACTAATTTGCAGGGTTATTGGGAAAGAGCTGGGGTGTGGGACTAAATTGGATAGCTTATTCAAAGAGCCAGCACAGGCACGACGGACCAAATGGCCTCCTTCTGTGCTGTAAGACGCTATGACTCTATGATTCTATGCCTAACCTCTTGAGTGTTTGCAGTATTTTCTGTTTTTATTTCAAATTTCCAGCATCCTCAGTATGTTGCTTTTTGTGCAACATACTGAGGATGGTAAAATAACAGGCGGAAGGTAACAATTAGAAAGCAGAAAAAGACAAAAGTACACAAATTAAGATATGAGGAGGAAAGAAATTGGCACAGTTTCAACAGACACCCCCTATAAACAATAGCGACTACACTTCAAACAAATAATTCATTGGCTGTAAGGGGTTTGTGGGGCTATGTGAGGTGTAATAGGCGCTAGGTAAATGCAGGTTCTTTCTTTCTAGGCTCATGATGTTTGCTACACACACAAGATACTCCACAAAACAGACATTCAGACTTTTTGGAAGTATACTTAAATAATGAATATGTAGGAAGGATTACAAAACAACAACCCAGTTGAATTAAGATGGATTATATCATGGGCTAGTAGATATCTGAGAATGATTACAAAGCAGTAATCTAATTGAAAGGTTCAGATGGGTTATACAGAAAATAATGAATACTGGCTGTAATTACAAGCAGTAATCTAACAGAATGGTTTATATGGAGGTAATGCAAAGAATACCTGAGATTGATTAAAAAATGTAGTAATTTAATTGAGGGATTTGAGTTAAAATATAGTGGGAGCAAAGCACTATTGCAGTCTTGAGCCCACAAGGTTTGGTCACAGCTTTGAAACTGAATTGAATTTTCTATTTAAATATGATTAATATTTGACTAGTTTATTCCTTTTCTTTGCATTAATTTAGCAGTTATAATTCTGAACCAGCAACTAATGAAGTTATTGTATCATTTACAAGTGCATTTTTTACATTTGTGCTATTTTGACAAGAGGACACTAACCTTTTTTTTGGAATGCAATTTCTTTTTATTGAGAAATCTTGGTGAAAAGCCAACGCTCATTCTTGCAATATTATCAATGAAAACACTGCTGTATATTTCTGGGATATTCTATGTACAGTATATGTTATATTTTAATAAATGTCATTTTTTTAAAATCAGAAGTCATTTTGCTCGATGAGCCAACCACAGGCCTGGACAGTATGACGTCCAACCAGATTATTGTCTTACTTTCTGAACTGGCTCACAAAAACCGTATAGTCATCTTAACAATTCATCAACCTAGATCAGAACTTTTCAAGGTTAGCATGCTGTCAATATAATTGATTAAGGTTTGCCGAATTAAGAGGATCGAGGAATGAATGTAACCTCATTATAAATTTACAATCTATTTGCTTAGTTAGGGCAGTGCATTTGTGCCCTGAAATATTGGGGAGAAATAGTCTTTGTGTACTATTTGTAGCAAAATCCTAACCTTGCAGTTTAGAAAGAACAATTTTGTTGCAAGTAGCGCCTAAAGAAAATCTCTTCCAACTGTCTCAGAGTTGAAGGATCTGATGCTGGACTAAATACAAGTTTATCTGTTTGGAGTGCTGATTCCAAAATATCTGTTCTGACAGGTTTGGAGAGAGATCAGAGGGATAAAGCTAATATATTTTTAAAATAATTTTTCAAAATTTAAGAAATTTGATGCAGATTATTCATCCACCATCTGGAGCCAAATGCTGTAAATGAAGTTTTTAATTATGACAAATACCTCATGCAGACAAATTAATAGTTATTAAAAAATCAGTAACCTTTATAATGTGATGTTTAATGGCTATGTAAGCTTTGAAATATAAATGGCATCTATGTATAAGTAGCTTCCTTATATTTACAGGACATTAAAAAAATGTGAGGTTTCTTATACATAGGATTTTAGAGAAATATTTTTTTTTAAATGTATTATTTAATTGGCAATACCCACAGAAAGCAAAATCCACAAGTACAAATTCCAGGGCATGTGGCAGGTAAAATAATCACTGCCTGTTCAAATAAATATATTTATTACATTCCCATTGACCGGCTGAGTATCAGAAAAACACAACTTGCCTGCTTCTTACTTGGCATCAATACTTAAAAAAATAGTTTTCGTTCTGATCTCACAATATCCTAACTGACTTTCTAAATACCAGTGTAGATGGAATGCTAAACAGTTTCTCAATCATACCAAAAATAAACATATTTCATTAGAAACAAAAAGGAAAAAACACAAATGGTAGAAATCTGAAATAGAAGTAGAAAATGTTGGAAATGTACAGCTGCTCATTTGGGATCTGAAAGAGAAAAATGGGTTAATGCTTCGGGTGGGACACTATCGGAGAGCATTCCTGCATTTTCTGTATTTATCCCTATTTCAGGGGAGTTCGTTTTGCTAAGGCACATGTACATTACTGTTTAATTTTTTTGTGCAAATTTCTCAAGTTGTTTGACAAAATTGGCATAATGACCTGTGGAGAGTTGGTGTTTTGTGGTGCAACTGAAGAAATGGTAGAATTCTTCAGCAGCTGTGGCTACCGGTGTCCTGAATACTGCAACCCGTTTGATTTATATGGTAGGTAATCTTTCTTGTACTTTATCCTTAGAAAAAGAAAAAAACTATGAATGCTGGAAATCAGAAACCAAAAACATAAGGTGCTGGAAATGCACAGCAGGTTGAGCAGCTTCAAAAGAGAAAGATAAGATGACATTTTGGGTCTGACTGTAATAATGAAGAGTTACACCAGGAATATATATCTTTCTATTTTAGCTACTGATTCGCCTTTTTACTTTTCAAGAATTTTCTGTTCTGATTTGTATAGTCTTCTAGTTATTCAGCAATCATTAAAAATCTGTTCAGAACCTACGAACAACTTGCATTTATTTATTTATTTATTTTTTTATTCGTTCACGGGATGTGGGCGTCGCTGGCGAGGCCGGCATTTATTGCCCATCCCTAATTGCCCTTGAGAAGGTGGTGGTGAGCCGCCTTCTTGAACCGCTGCAGTCCGTGTGGTGACGGTTCTCCCACAGTGCTGTTAGGAAGGGAGTTCCAGGATTTTGACCCAGCACCTTTAACAAAGAAAAATGTCTCAAGGTGCTTTATAGACATGTAATCAGACAAAAATGGACATTGAGACAAAGAAGGAGATATCAGGAGGGGTGACAAAAAGCTAGGTCAAAAAGGTAGGTTTTAAGGAGGGCCTTAAAGGAGGAGAGGGAAGTGGAGAAACAGAGGGGTTTAGGGAAGAAATTTTGAAGCGTGGGGTACAGCCGTCAATGGTGAGGCGAAGGGAGGGAGGGGAGCAGAAAAGGACATGGTCAGAGGAAAGGAGTTTGGGGTGGGGGCTGCAGGGCTGGGGGAGGTTACGGAGATAGGGAGGGATAAGGCCATGAAGAGATTTAAACATGAAGATGTAGGTCCTGAAGGACAGAGGTGATGGTTGAACAAATTTGGTGTAGAATTGGATATGGGCAGCAGAGTTTTCGATGAGCTGAAATTTACAGAGGGTGGAGGATGGGAGGCCAGCCTGGAGAGCATTGGAATAGTCAAGGCTGTAGGTGACATAGGCATGAGTGAGTGTTTCAGCGGCAGATGGACTGAAGCAGGGGCGGAGGTGAGTGATGTTACAGAGGTAGAAGTACACGGGGTTTATGATGGAGAGCACATGAGGTTGGAAGCTCAGCTTGTGGTCGAATAGGACGCTGGGATTGTAAGCAACCTGAGACAATGGTCATGGAGGTGGAAAGAACTGGTGGTGAGAGTACGGAGTTCAAACATGCCTTCAACCTTCTGTTTGCCCTGGGTTGGTGTCTGATATTCACCTTTGTGAGGTGCTTTGGGATGCTTCACTACTTTAAAGGCACTATATAAATGTAAGATGTTCCCCCTGTCCTTACTTAGTTATTTTTTCCCATCTCTTTTTAGGCATTTAATGCCATACACCATTACTTGATCAAGAGAATCTTGAACAGCTAATGCTGTTCTTGGTGTTTTTTGTTTTTTCATTGACTTTTCTTATGTTACCGAGTGTGGAATTGTGGCAAGATGGGTAGAATACAAACAAAAGGGATTAGCCCAGGAAGACAGGACTTTCTGTGAAATTGTTCGCAGTCTAAAGGTTAAACTAGCTCTGTGGTGTCTGATTTTGATTTTACATATTTACTTGATTAAAACAAGGAGCAGATCTACGATACTGCTCACACGCCCAGTATTAAGGAATGCGATCAGCCGAATTACCACTAGCAGTGCAGTCCCTGTGGTGGAGGTTGGCTGCAAGTTTCCTTGAAACAGATGATACAGCTCCATAATTGCTGAACGTTGAACACAGTGTAAGCAGGGCAAGGAAAGCAATCCCTGTATCTTGCAATTGAACAGTGCAGCGATGAGGAATCCCTTTGCCACTTGCCAGAATCAGGTTTGCCTTTAGTGCCGATTTGAAAAGGGTCAGATTAGTGTGCTGTATGTGTGGAATGTCGCAGATCACCCTGTTAATTTTACATTGGATTTAAATGTATAATAAAACTTTTAAATTTAAATTTAAATGCATAATGACACGTTCAGGAACATAGCACAAAATGCAGAATGGGCAGAAAGTGTAGTTGATGAACTTGTGATTTTTGCCACCCTTGTAAACACAATTCTTGCTGGTTTATGCACTTTCAATGACATAAATTTTCAAGCTATAGTTCCAGTGTTTTGTTTAAAATTGATGTCCATATGGAAGAAGATGTAACAGCTTTAACATCAGTTTGTGTAATATAAATTGAACACACCAGAAAAAAATGTTTGCACATCTGTTAATTTGCTCCTGTTAAAATTTTATAGTGGATCTGACATCTGTTGACACTAGAAGCAAAGAGAGAGAAATTGAGACTTACAGCAGAGTCCAAGAAATTTCACTCTCATATCGAAATTCAAAAATATTTAACAATGTACTGGAGAATATTAAAGCAGCAAAGCAAACAAAACGATTGTCATCCATTCCTTTCAAAAGAACAGCTTCTCCAAACACAGCCTTCAAACTCTGGATACTGATCAGGTAAACCTATTACAACAACAACAACTTGCATTCGTACATTATATATTACAACATATGTTGCATATATGATTTATTTTAAAATGGAATAGATATCAAGATAGTACAGAATTTAGAGTTTTCACTAGTGAGAGATGAAGTTTGCAAAACACTTTAACATGTCCCAAGACTGGAATTGAGCACTTCTGCTGTCCCAAGCTGGTGCATGGTAAAATGTGGTCTATACTGCATTTTGTTTTTATGCCGTGTGGATGCTGTTGCCAGCAGTCTCCAACAATAATAGTTTCCACATGGTGTAAGAACAGGGAGCCTATTGGGTTTCTAATGTTTAAAGTTTAGTAATGCATATTGGTGTTTAGTGTCTAGCGTGATTTTTGACTTTTGATAGATGGAAACATATTTTATACTGATGAAACATTTGTAAAGATTAACACTTTATTATTAGTCCAGGCTTCTGGATTATTAGTCCAGTAACATAATCACTACACTACCGCACCCTAATATAGAATTGTATTTGTGCACGCTGCTGTTTTTATACAAATTAAAAAGGTTCGACTTTATTTTGTCAAAAAATAACACAAATCTTACTGACAAAATTACAAATACTTAGAATTTTTGTTATGTTACCTCCCAGTGGGTGATAGGAGGTGACTTTGTGTATTAATTCCCAACATGTTGAGTTGGGGAATATTCAAGATCAGAAGAAAGGCAAAAGTCTGGGTGAAATCAATCCATGCCACTCATGCTCAGCTCCTACTGGTAAATTATATTATTTTTCTGTCCTGTTTGCCCTGCTGTAGTTTTCCCCTGGTAGGTGCTATATCTGAGTAAGAGGAGGGATGCAGGCCTGCTTCACCGTTGCTGCTGTGTTGTGGGCTGGTAGCAGATGCACCAGGACAGCCTAGCCCTCCAGTTCTCCTTCCTCCCTATGAGGAAATGGTAGTCTGTTCTTCATTTTGACACGCCCACATGGTGGCATGACACGAACTAGGAATTCATCATTAAGGCAATTATTAGTACTAACCTGTTCCATGGAAAATGCCAATACTTAATACTGGAGGGTGAGGAACAAATATATTAATATCTTTAACAAAATATAAGTTTCAAGTTTATTATATAATTATATACAAGGTAGGCTTGTTGCATTTATTTGTGAAAATGACTTTTTGCATTCTTTAGTTTATTTTGCAGACTTGTAAACAAAAAGACCATTGCTTCTCGTTTTTCTTTGCAGGCGAATTGCAAGGAATTTATCAAGAAACAAGACTGGGATTATTATGCGACTCTCTCAAAATCTGCTCTATGGCCTGTTTGTAGTGTTCTTCTTGATGAAGCTGAATAGCGATCCATCAAAGGGTGCAGTGCAAGACCGAATTGGGATCATCTACCAAAGTATAGGTGCCTCACCCTACACTGGGATGCTGAATGCTGTCGCTTTATGTACGTCACTAATCATGCTTTGATTTATAGCTTTATAAGTGGTTCATTTGGTTTGACTGGACAGGTGGCATGATAAAAAATAAAAATTGTACCTTCAATATATTTAGCACAGCAAACTTTAGGAGGATAACGGAAGGATCAGAAGGTTGAACTTCAGTTGTTTGTAGCCTTTTCAGTACCTCAAAACACAGATCAGTTTATAACGAGTTTATATTATAAAGAACTTCTTCAAATAGAAGTTGCCCTGGTGCACTGAAATCTGTCCCACTTACATTGAGGGATAGATTTCAGAGATATAGCAGCAGTCTAAAAACTGCTCATGTGTGAGCTGTGTGTTTTTTTTAATATTCTGGTGTATTTTCATTACTAAAAATTCTGTAATTTAGCATTTACAAGTCTGAACTGTTTGTTTCTTTTAATAAAATTGGTACTTCAATAATATTTATCTTTTTTGTACAACCTTAAGATCCTTCATTACGGGCAATTGGCGACCAGGAAAGTACAGATGGTCTGTATCAGAAATGGCTAATGTTGATAGCCTACATCATCCACATCCTTCCCTTCAGCATCGTCAGTGTGGCTGTTTACAGCTTCTTTGTCTACTGGTAAGAATTGTTGCACATATCACAGGAACGATTTAGGGATGAGTGTACTGTGCCAGTGTGGAAGAATGACTTGATGTAAAAATTTGTGATTTTACTTAGGTAAGGCTAATTAAATAAATATTAGTTTTATATTCTAAATTTGATATTTATTACTTTGCATTCTTTAAATACACAATGTACTATTAATTTCCCAAATTGTTTTGTGTACTTCATAAAGAATACACACTTACAAAGAGATATAAAGCAAGCAGTAGTACAAAATGACATCATAATTACAGTAACAGGACAGTCTTGGATTTATTGAAGAGTTTTTGAATATGACATTTTCCCTAGCTGCTTTATCAGCTCACAAAAGAATAGTTAATAGATTAGCCTTTTCAATGGCAAGGCAGTTGGGTGAAGGATGTACTGCAAAACCCCAAATTTAAACCAACAGCCTCTCACAGAAATGAATGAAGATGGAATTGGTTGGCCATTGACCTGGAACCAAGTCATATAACTGCCTGGGAGTAGTCTGAAGTGCAGGGTACTACAAGGAATAGCACAACAATTAAAAATAAGCTTAAAACATTATTAATAAACTAAATCATTGAATTATGGGTAATAGTGAATTATGGGGGAAGATCACCTCTCGTTGGTGTATGTTAGTGATGATGTGGAGATGCCGGTGATGGACTGAGGTTGACAATTGTAAACAATTTTACAACACCAAGTTATAGTCCAACGATTTTATTTGAAATTTACAAGCTTTCGGAGGCTTCCTCCTTCCTCAGGTAAATGTCAGGAACTCCTCGAAGCCTACGCATTTATAAATCACAGAACAATACAAGGTGATTACACACAGTCTTTGCAACTGCTCGTTGCCAAGGCAGTCACCGTGTTCAGACAGAGAGGTGTTACCTACAGAACCCCCGAATATACATTCAACACAAAAAAAACAGGGAAGAAAAAAGAGAGAGAGAGGCAGAAACATCCGGAAGGCAGAGAAAGCCAGCAAATGACCCGTTATATTAAAAACAGATAGCTTTTGTTCGCTGGTGGGCTTACGTGACATGAACCCAAGATCCCGGTTGAGGCCGTCCTCATGGGTGCGGAACTTGGCTATCAATTTCTGCTCGACGATTTTGCGTTGTCGTGTGTCTCGAAGTCGGGGAACACTTCAGCAGTCAGGGACATTCAGCCACCGACCTTCGGGTAAGCGTACTCTAAGGCGGCCTTCGAGACACACGACAACGCAAAATCGTCGAGCAGAAATTGATAGCCAAGTTCCGCACCCATGAGGACGGCCTCAACCGGGATCTTGGGTTCATGTCACGCTACACGTAAGCCCACCAGCGAACAAAAGCTATCTGTTTTTAATATAACGGGTCATTTGCTGGCTTTCTCTGCCTTCCGGATGTTTCTGCCTCTCTCTCTCTGTTTTTTTTTGTGTTGAATGTATATTCGGGGGTTCTGTAGGTAACACCTCTCTGTCTGAACACAGTGATTGCCTTGGCAACGGGCAGTTGCAAAAGCTATGTTAGTGATGTCATAGATGTTCTCTGATTGCGTTTGTGATTTTGCTAGAAATCACGTTCTAAAAATACAGGTTTACACTTTCACTAAAATAGTGATCAAAGGAAATTTCCATACAGTATTTAACACATAATGGGGGTCAATTTGACTTTGGTCAATAGTGTAAAATTGAATCAGCTGCCATTGAAGTCAATGGAAATAGAAATCAGTAGAGATGTATAATGAACAGCTGATTCAATATCGGCCATTTTACGTTATCGCCCAAAGTCGAAATGGCCCCCAATGACTTAAGGAAATTCTCTCCCCAATATTTTAATTCTTTTTTAGCAAACGTATAAAAATACTTAGAATATGTCTCAATGTGAACTCATAATTTACCTTAGAATGCAGTGTTTAGTTTTGGTTAACAATTCACAAAAAATATATATACTTGCATTACAAAGGGCACAGAAAACAAAAGGCTGAGCCCAAGTGTAAAGGGGATGAAAGATGAGGAAAGATAAAGAAGCTTAAGTATTTCAGTCTAGAAAGAAGTTGGTTAAGGGGAAATCATATCAAAGTATATGAAATAATAAATGGTTTGGCTAAGGTAAACACAACTTATTACTTCAAAGTATGCCATGAAATTAAGAACAGAGGACACACATGGAAATTAGTGAAAAATAAATTTAGAACAGATATCAGGAAAAACTTCTTTGCTCAAATAGTGAAAAATGTTTGAAATAATTTACCTATCAAGGAGATGGAGGCAAAAACATTTGACTTATTCAAATTACAATTAAGTGCTATAGAGATGAGCTTTGATTTGCAGAATGTCCTATTCTCATCCTTGACTTTTCCTATGCTTCTTAATTTCCTACACAGATATTGTGGGTTATTATGTACAATAAACTATTTATAGGGATTATAATGATTTCACCTCTGCAAATATTACTAGTAGAGAGGAGGAACATTGGTCTTAATTTATTTTGATTGTCTGGCTTTGTTTTTCAGGACTTTGGGGATGTTTCCATTGTGGGAGCGGTTTGGCTGTTTCTTTGCTGTACTCATAGTGCCGCATCTAGTTGGTGAACTTCTGACGCTGGTCTTACTTGGTGTTGTTCAGAATCCAAATATAGTAAACAGTGCTGTGGCTTTAATTAATGTGGCAGGAATTTTAGTAGGATCAGGTTTCTTAAGGTGAGAGGTTTTAGAATGGAATATATGACTCCTGTAGCATTGCTTACAATAAATTGGCGGATATGCTGTTACATAAAGACTGGAGCTTTATACCATTTAACACACTTTGTAGGATTCTGCTATTAAGGGGAAGCTGTGTGTGGCCTGCCCTTTATTGCCTCAAAATCTACTTGTTAAAACAATTAATGGTTAATTGCTCTTGGGGACATATTAGAGTTGAATTTAATGGCCTTTGCCTGGTGGAAATGGGGTGGTAGCAGGCCGAAAATGGCAGTGCACCACTTAGTGCCCCATTCCTGCTCCCGGTTTGGCTGCTGCTATTTCCTTCAGGGCATTCAGGAGGGCACTGCATGCACTCGCCTGTTTCAGGCTGACTTTCAATATGCAATCGGGGTCCTAAGCCGGTTGTAAGACCCACTGCAATTTTGAGGTGCCAGTGGGCATTGAGTGAACTAACCAGTGGTCCTTAAAGGGACTGCTGCAGGCTGCTCCAGAACCAGGTACGTTTCTGTTTATTAACAGTGACTACACTTCAAAAGTACTTGATTGGCTGTTAAGCGCTTTGGGTTGTACTGAGAACATGAAAAGTGCTATATAAATGCAAGTGCTTTCTTTCTTTCTCACCTAGTGACCCCTGCTAGAAAGTGCACTATGTGGAGTATAATTGAAAACAGGATTGGGATTGTCAGTGATGTCCTCACGATCTAATACCTTGCTGACAATCAATGCCTAGGCTCACACGTGAAAGATGGCCTCTTAGCCATGGCTAGCACTTTTCAAACTCTTAGCACTCTTCAGGAAAGGACAGATGAAAATTGAAAGGCGTGGTGGGGGGGGAAGATGAATGTATATATATGCTGTATTTCAGCAAACTGTTTAACTGCTGTAAGACAACATGATTTAATATTGGCTTGCTTTGATTCCATGATTTTAGGAGTGCAGAAGAAATGCCCGAACCATTTCGGTGGCTGAGTTACCTCACATTTCAGAAATATGGAGTGGAGGTTCTGATGGTTAACGAATTTTATGGTTTAAATTTCACATGTGGAAATGGTGAGTGTTTAATTTGAGGAGTTGTAATAAAATAAAATGAGGTGAACTTTGCACTTTATTTATTTATACTAGCTCAGTTACTTGGATAACCCACTTAGATTCAAGGGCAATATTATGATAAGTAGGGCCATAGGTTTTCCATCGGATCGTTGGTTAAGTTTTACAATTGAATAGTGTTAATAAAAACATGGGTTGTGATAATCTTATGCCTTAACTGGCAGGTGCACAGCTTACTTAAAAAAAACCTTATAGTTTAAATACTAAGAGGCAAGCATGTTAAATAGCATGTTTAGAAATTAGATTAAGGAATTGGCCCAGTTTCTTGGTACTATCATGTAAAGTTTCAGATTTAGTAGTTTTGAAATTAATTATTATTTAAATTGGTTAATGTTCAATGCTATATTCTCACCAGAAGCGCAAAAATGATTTGTATTTAAGTAGAAACAAAATTACTGGTCCAGTGAGTTCAATACAAGCTCCAGGGCTTCACTAACTTCAGACCACAGCTTTACAGCAAGAGATGTTGGTGATGTGAGTGTCCAGGGGGAGGTGAGGCATTTTGATGTTTTGGGGAAGAGTGCTGGTAGGGGAGCCTGTACCCTTGCTGTTGACCTGTTTTTTTTTTGGTGCTGGCAGACCCCTTGTTTTATCAGCATTTTCTGATTTAATTCCAGACTTCATCTGCATGCTATCTGTGTTTTCCAATTTCTCTCATCTTCTTGCCTTTTCCTTGCATGTCTCACTAACTTAACTATTCACACATTCTTTGATATCCTTGTTTTTTGTAAAAATTGTCTCAGTCTTCCAGCAAGCACCCATTTTTTTTCCTTTTAATCAGACTACAGTTCATTCCACTGATACAAACCAGTGTTTGCTTGTTTTTTTCCTTTCCTCTAACCTTTTTAATTTAATAAAAATACTTATTCATCTTTCCTTCTTCAGTTCTGAAGAACGGCCCAACCCAAAACGACAATTTGACTGTTCTCTCCACAGATACTGACTAATCTGCTGTATGTTTCCAGCACTTTTTTTGTTTCACATTTCCAGCATTTGCAGTTTTTTTGCTTTTTATTCATTTTCAAACAGCTGTATCTGGTGAGGATGCAAATCTTTTTTCAAAATAATAAGTGAAAACTACAGTCCATTTCCTGAACTCAGGAGTGCTTTGCTTTCAGGGATTTTGGGGTGGTGTACATAAGTGATCACAATTATTTATTTCAGTAATCTGTTTTCTGGACCATGTGGATATTAATTCATTTAAATGCAGAAACTTCTTAAACTCAGAATATTAAAATTAAGCCAAGGAACGGGATTCCAGAGCGTTGGAGGATGTGGGTGAATTTCACAGGGTACTTCCTATACCACAGATTCGGTGCTACTTGTGCAAGATATACAGCACTAGTGATAAGTTATATAGACGGTTCATACATGTACAGCTTTTGAACTTTCTCCTGGCTTGTCATAATCCAGTTAGTCACGCTCTTAGATTTTTATCTTTGTTTTTTTGACAGAGTTTATTTTTGGAGCAGAACTCTAATCGATGATGTTGCTGAAAAAATAAAAACAAACTTTGTGGAATTATAAAACCTAAATATTACAAATAAATCTATCACATTTATAATATCCATTCATTAGTAGTAAGTAGGACTATTTAGATATCTTAGTTTTTGCTAAGGTAATTACATATAATAATGAAAGGCCATTTCTGATAAAAACATTTGTGCCTTGGGTCTTTCATCTCCCAAAGTAACTGCACCAACCCATGTCTTACCACAGAAGCAAAATAGAGGTGTGTTCAGTTTCATGAACATAGTTATTATTGAAAATTAAAATTGCATGCAAGGCAAAAGAAGTTTATACAAATTATATTTATAATGTGTAACATATTATGTACAAGATTCCAAATAAATTGTGACCAATTGTGTTTGATATTTATACCTGCAGGTGAACTGTCATCTCCTAACACCACAAATGTCCCTTGCTGGTTTACACAAGGGATTCAGTATCTTGATACGACATACCCTGGGGCACCTTCCAGATTTGTGTTTGATTTTCTAATGCTGTATGCTTTCTTGCCTGCTCTAGTTATTCTCGGCATTATTAGTTTTAAGATTCGAGATTTAATAATCTAGTGGTAGTGAGAACAACGAGCTGCAACTTGAAATGCTTATACTCCTGAAAGAAAATATGCGAGCAAACAAGATTTTCAAGCTAAAAATGATTTTTTCCATCTCATCAATTTTCTCCTTTCCTCTCACTTCGCTTTCTGGGGTACGGCTCAATGGGCTGATTGTCCTCCCATACTTCGCCCATGTGACCATTATTTATGTGTGAGTATTGACAGTGAATATTGCCAGGCTATTCAACACAGCTGGCACCACAGCCGAGCCAAGCCTGATCCTGTCCTCAACTGTGCATTTTCAGCAGCGATTGGTGGATAAAGATAAGAGCAGGAACCCTGACTGATTTTCCCCCTTCCCCTGAGACCAATTGTAGCTCCCCTATTGCCACTCCAGCTAACATCTGGTAACTCAGCACAGACTGAGGATGAAACTTGGGCCTTCCTGGTCTATATGGATTAAGTAGTTAACAGACAAACTCACAGCGCCATGAGGCGAAGGAGGAAGAGAAAGGGGTAGACGTTAAAAATTCAATCAGTGACGTCCTTGTACAGAGTTAGAATTGGTGCCACCAGTAATGTTTAAATGAAAAGCGATCAGAGTGAATAGTTATAAGTGTATACTTAAAAACACCAAAGTAGTGTGCCCCCATTGCATTGAATGATGTGTTTAGGCTGACAAATGACAATAGTACACTGGTCATAGAGGAATTGTATGAAAGAAAAGATTTGCATTTATATAGCACCTTTCACAACCTCAGGACGTCCCAAAGCCCTTTATAGCCAATGGCGCGAGTAAGGATAGGATGGTGGGTAGAGAGAATATGCAGGACTCGGGAATCGTATCAGTCAGATCTCAGACGGGCAGCCAGTCATGTTCAATTGCAAATTGTGAAGAGCATTTGAAGATTTTAGACACATTTACACCATAAAATATTAAGTTAGAATGGGTAGTGGTAGTGCCAGGGATTTCCATTCCTACACATCTACTCTGACACCGAAATGTCCAAATCATTGACTAAGATTAGAAACTTTTTGAGGAATTGTGTCCTCGAACCCCATTTCCCAATATTCTGTGGTGTAGTATGATGCCTCATTGATGTCACAAGACTATTTTGACTACATGTTTTAAAACTTGGTTGTGAAAGTTTTTGTCTTGTAGATAAAATGGAAGTGTTATTTAGCCATAATTTTTAACAAAGATTTATCATTTTGTTCTCAACCCATCTGGAAGGTTTAAGTCTTTGACAACTCAGTGACTCCAATCTGTACTCAGATTTATTATTTAATGTGATATTGAGCAAATGTGTTTACCAGCTTAATGGTTATTTTGAAAATGTGTTTCTGAATAGAGCACATAACTACCAGACCAAGAATTGATTTTAATTTTGTTCTAATTGTATTGTGTGATTTGTAAAAAAAAAAGTGTGAACGTATACATAAATGGAAAATAAAACTTGTATTTATCTCAAAGGTATATTTTCAGCCACATTTTATTACATTTTCAGTTGAAGTTTTGTGTTAGTCAATATGTTTATAGTTATAATCCTCCAGGAATTTCATTTGATAGTTAAGAGCAAATTGTTGCAGTCAAATGCAATGGACCTGTTCTATAAGGCTTTCAGGATCCATGTTTAAGTGAAGGATGTGTATAAAACAATTGGATTTATGATAAATATATGTTCTATCTGAGAATATTGGTCTATCAAAAAAGCTAATCATAAAAATCAGCTAATCTCAACCAAAAGTTTGTTTTGGGGAGGGAGGGGGAATATGGCAATTGGCTTCTGCAGCAGGGCTATCTACTACCTACTGCTGGAAGTATTTACATCTGTAACTATTTAAAATACATATAGCTATAAAAATGAACAGTCCTGCATATAGTATGCACTTCCTGTAAGTATCACGCTTACTTCTTGTAACACTTTGTTGAATTGACTGAACATAAGTTGGAGCTTCATACCCAGAATTATCCTACTTGATCTTCTCTAACCCTCTTCAATGCATCAGTGTCATTTTGAAGGGTGAGTTCAAACAATGTATAGAATATTCCACATGTAGCCTCACCATGCAGCTACACAAGGTTGGATTATTTTGTTTTGATGCACTATAGTTCTATTTGCCTCTTACTGTTCTCTGAACATTTTTCCCTCCACTTTCTTGGGTCATGCACCATTCTCAGTAGAGAAGGTAAGCAGGAAACCTGCTCTTGTGCTTCTACTGCTGCATAGCCAGCAGCTGCTAAGAGGCTAATGAGATAATTTTCCCTCTATTTTTGGCCCCCCTCCTGAATTTGTGCCTGGCCTTCACTTGGTGTCTCCTGTCAGTAGTACAACTAAAATTACAGGTAAGAATCCATATCCTACTTTCTGTGTTGCAGGACATTGGAGTCTTTTGTCCATCATTCCACATTCTGTGTTTTGGGAGGCAATCTCTAAAATTAGCTGGGAATGTAGGGTGTGTCTATTAGCATCAGGAGGGGCAGTGTGGGAGCAGGTTGATGCTTTGTTGGAACACAGCAACAGCAGAATTTTGCACTGGGGTACGAGTCTGTTTTTTTTGGGTGGGGGGGGGCATTGTTGACCTACTGTATGCTTGTATCATTTCAGGCTTTTCATCATCATTGCTACTTACACATTCCTTTGGCCTGACTTTGCCCCACTAAGATGAGCTTCTATATCATCTAACAGGTTCCTGCTTTTCTATTAAGCAGTTTGCATGTCATTCAACTCATTAACTTGATCTCTGTGATTGGAGTATATGGTAGGGCTGTGCTCCCATTTCCTGATGTGGAGATGCCGGTGATGGACTGGGGTTGACAATTGTAAACAATTTTACAACACCAAGTTATAGTCCAGCAATTTTATTTTAAATTCACAAGCTTTCGGAGATTTTCTCCTTCCTCAGGCAAATGTTTCAAGATCTCCTTGAAGCCTACGCATTTATACATATTGAACAATAATACATGGTGTTTACAGACTGCCCCTGCAACTGCCCGTTGCCAAGGCAATCACCGTGTTCAGACAGAGAGGTGTTACCTGCAGAACCTCCGAATACACATTCAATAAAAAAACAAACAGGGAAAAAAAACAGAGAAAAAAAAACACAGAGAGAGGCAGAAACATCCGGAAGGCAGAGAGAGCCAGCAAATGACCCATTATATTAAAAACAGATAACATTTGTTCGCTGGTGGGGTAACGTGTAGCGTGACATGAACCCAAGATCCCGGTTGAGGCCGTCCTCATGGGTGCGGAACTTGGCTATCAATTTCTGCTCGACGATTTTGCGTTGTCGTGTGTCTCGAAGGCCGCCTTGGAGTACGCTTACCCGAAGGTCGGTGGATGAATGTCCATGACTGCTGAAGTGTTCCCCGACTGGGAGGGAACCCTCCTGTTTGGCGATTGTTGCGCGGTGTCCGTTCATCCGTTGTCGCAGCGTCTGCATGGTCTCGCCAATGTACCATGCTCTGGGGCATCCTTTCCTGCAACGTATGAGGTAGACAACGTTGGCCGAGTCACAGGAGTATGAACCATGCACCTGGTGGGTGGTGTCATCTCGTGTGATGGTGGTATCTGTGTCGATGATCTGGCATGTCTTGCAGAGGTTACCGTGGCAGGGTTGTGTGGCGTCGTGGACGCTGTTCTCTTGAAAGCTAGGTAGTTTGCTGCGAACGATGGTCTGTTTGAGGTTGGGTGGCTGTTTAAAGGCGAGTAGTGGAGGTGTGGGGATGGCCATAGCGAGGTGTTTGTCCTCATTGATGACATGTTGAAGGCTGCGGAGAACATGGCGTAGTTTCTCCGCTCCGGGGAAGTACTGGACGACAAAGGGTACTCTGTTGGTTGCGTCCCGTGTTAGTCTCCTGAGGAGGTCTATGCGATTTTTTGCTGTGGCCCGTCGGAACTGTCGATCGATGAGTCGAGCGTCATATCCCGTTCTTACTAGGGCGTCTTTCAGCGTCTGTAGGTGTCCATCGCGTTCCTCCTCGTCTGAGCAGACCCTGTGTATTCGCAGGGCCTGTCCATAGGGGATGGCCTCTTTGACGTGGTTAGGGTGGAAGCTGGAAAAGTGGAGCATCGTGAGGTTGTCCGTGGGCTTGCGGTAGAGTGAGGTGCTGAGGTGCCCGTCTTTGATGGAGATTCGTGTGTCCAAGAAAGAAACTGATTCTGAGGAGTAGTCCATGGTGAGCTTGATGGTGGGATGGAACTTGTTGATGTTATCGTGTAGTCTCTTTAGTGATTCCTTGCCGTGGGTCCATAGAAAGAAAATGTCGTCGATGTATCTGGTGTATAGTGTTGGTTGGAGGTCTTGTGCAGTGAAGAAGTCCTGCTCGAACTTGTGCATGAAAATGTTGGCGTATTGGGGTGCGAATTTGGTCCCCATGGCTGTTCCGTGTGTTTGGGTAAAGAACTGGTTATCGAAGGTGAAGACATTGTGATCCAGGATGAAGCGGATGAGTTGTAGGATGGCTTCCGGAGATTGGCTGTTGTTGGTGTTGAGTATTGATGCTGTCGCAGCGATGCCGTCATCGTGGGGGATACTGGTGTATAGTGCCGAGACGTCCATCGTGGTGAGAAGTGTTCCTGGTTCAACTGGTCCGTGGGTACTGAGTTTTTGTAGGAAGTCTGTAGTGTCACGACAGAAGCTGGGGGTTCCCTGTACGATGGGTTTCAGGATGCCCTCGATGTATCCAGAGAGGTTCTCACACAGGGTTCCGTTGCCTGATACGATGGGACGTCCGGGTGTGTTGGCTTTGTGTATCTTTGGGAGGCAGTAGAAGTCTCCCACGCGGGGATTACGTGGGATGAGAATGCGTAGGATGCTTTGAAGGTCTGGATCGAAGGTCTTGATCAGTTTGTTGAGCTGGTGGGTGTGTTCTTTGGTCGGATCTGCGGGTAACCGTCTGTAGTGTTCCTGGTTGTCCAGTTGTCGGTATGCTTCTTTGCAATAGTCTGTTCTGTTCTGTATGACTATGGCTCCTCCTTTGTCCGCTGGTTTGATGACGATGTTGCGGTTGGTCTTGAGAGCGTTGATGGCGTTGCGTTGTGCTCGGGTGACATTCTGGACTGTCTTCTGAGTGCGGCTGATGAATCTGGCATTGACGCATTTCCTGACAGCTTGAGCATACATGTCCAGCTGAGGGCAGCGACCCTCCGGAGGAGTCCAGTTTGACTCTTTCCTCTTCGGTTGCTGTACCGCGGATCCCTCTGTCTGCTGTTCCGGATCATCGATTGTCTCATTGGGTTCGCTGCTGAAATCTTGGGGTTTGTGGTAGAATTCCCGGACTTCCTACAAAAACTCAGTACCCACGGACCAGTTGAACCAGGAACACTTCTCACCACGATGGACGTCTCGGCACTATACACCAGTATCCCCCACGATGACGGCATCGCTGCGACAGCATCAATACTCAACACCAACAACAGCCAATCTCCGGAAGCCATCCTACAACTCATCCGCTTCATCCTGGATCACAATGTCTTCACCTTCGATAACCAGTTCTTTACCCAAACACACGGAACAGCCATGGGGACCAAATTCGCACCCCAATACGCCAACATTTTCATGCACAAGTTCGAGCAGGACTTCTTCACTGCACAAGACCTCCAACCAACACTATACACCAGATACATCGACGACATTTTCTTTCTATGGACCCACGGCAAGGAATCACTAAAGAGACTACACGATAACATCAACAAGTTCCATCCCACCATCAAGCTCACCATGGACTACTCCTCAGAATCATTTCCTGCCCTGCTTTCCAGTGGAGGGCTCAGTGGGATACGGGCCTGCACCCCAGGTATGGTGCACCTTTCAGGAGTCTAGAGGGAAAACAGCCCTATTATTTCTTTGTTTTCAGTTCTGAGGAAGGGTTTTACATCCAAACCGTTATCCTGTCTTTTCCCTTTATAGTTGAAATTCAATAGCTTCCAACAGGTTCCTGTTTTTATATTAAGCAGTTTGCAGCTCATTCAACCCATAATTTCCGGAGTTTGCCGTATCCTGGCTAACCTGCTGTGTATTTCCAGCATTTCCTGTTCTTATTTTAGATCTAAGTATTGAAAGTAGCACAAAAGCTGGGTGCATTACTTCAGCTTATTAATTTTGCATCATATCCACCAATCCTTTCATAACTTTACAGGCACCAAGATTTATTATGCTTTGAAATATGCTGACTGGGGTGTTGCATATTGTTCTAATCCTGAGTTTCTTCTGCAGATGTGAATATATACATGCCTTCTCATCACTTATAGTAACATGAGTTTTTGATACTGGTAATTTCACAAACTATACAGAACCACAAATTTCTCCCAACATCTTTAATATACACCAAATAAACAAACCTTTATCATATTGAATACACACTTATTGAACAGGAAAGAAACAAATGTTCAGAAAAAATAATCACTGAAATATGTTAATATATGTTAATACAGAAACAAGTAGCAATAGGTAAAATACTTCAAGTACAATGGCACTTATGCAAAATGCCTTTTGGAAATAAATATTAAAATATTACCAAAAAGCTACTCATTTAAAATTATATATAAACAATGCTTTATACAAATGAGTTGCGTTTCTCTTCATGAAAGAGCGAGATACTTAATGTTAAATTATCTCCCATGTGTGTCAAATTCCATCTCTTTCCATGATTTGGAAGCATTTCTTTTATATTGCTCAAGCTCCTGAAAAGATAAAATAAAGATAAAATAAAATTACAGAATTTTGTTTGTTGGCTCAGCAACAGCTAGTATTAAAAACAGCTGAATAATCTAGTAATGCCTTTCAAAAATAAGACAAATCACAGGTCAATATGTATGAGTTTATATATACATACTTTAATCAGAGAGAGGCAGATGGTCAAATTACCTTTAGTTATTCAGGAACCCAAACATTTAAACTACCAGTATAATTGGCCAAGTGAAATCATCGTCCAGTGTTAGTGTGACAAAAACATACTTTTAGGCGGTTATATTGGATAACCCCCTGAAACCGGGCGTTGGGGTTGCGGTGTGCAATTAACCCGTGGCCCGGTCGCTGAGATGCAGGCAGCACGTAACATTCGCGGGGAGGGGGCCCCGATATCGTGAGCGGCTAGTACCACTTAAAGGCAGCCTGCACCTTTTAAAGGGGAGGAGCAGCATGGCTGCAGGAAGTGTTGGAAGTCAATTGGGAATCTCTGCTGCAATATAGTGCAGCATGGTGATGATGGGACCACTCGAATTTTTAATGAGCAACAATTAGGCTGCTCAATGTTTGTGGGACTCTGATATTTGCAAAATATAAGATACGTGTCCGCATGGAGTCTGAACAGAGATCAGACATCGCATCTGTAAAACACAGATGCAGGTCCCGTCCCTACATTTACAAACTATTGAGTTTTGTTAAAACATTGAATAAAGGTTGCTAACTACTAAATCCCACATCCTCCAAGCTGCACGCCAGACCCCACCAATCTGCGGATCTGAGTTGATACTAGGCCTGCGTGGGAGTGTGCACCAAGGTTCTCTGATGATGCACTAGAGGCCTTAGTGGAAGAGGTGGACAGAAGGAGGGGCATTCTATATCCGCAGGGGGGCAAGAGGCCCTGAAGACATATGCTCCCGAGGCAGTAGGGGACAAAGTCAATGCCAGGCGCATAGCACCACGAACATGGATACAGTGCAGGAAGAAGTTTAATGCTTTGACACGAGTGGTCAAGGTGAGTGAGGTCAACTGTCAAGCGGCATTTCCTACCAATTGCACCATTAGCCACATCCACTGCTCCGTGCACTACACCCCCATCACCCACATACCAACAAACTTTCAATCAGTACTCAACTCTTCCAATCAGATACTTCCTCTCACCCTCACACATTACCACTGTTGCAAGCCACACACCCACAACTCACAGGTCACACACACTGGCAGTTATTCAACCATGACAGCCACATCAACCAAACATCTTGCAGGACATTCACCGACACACGTCCCATTTTCTTGCAGGAGAAGGTGGCGCATAACAGGAGGCAGCAAGTGGCAGTGGCTCCATGGAACATGAACCTGCTATCCTCTCTCAGGAAGACAGCTTTCCTGTCCCACCCCTGCCACTCCACCATTGCCCTTGCTGTTGCCTGTCAGCTAGCCAGCCCATTCCCTGTACAGTATTGAAACTTTATTATAGGAACATAGGAAGATAGGAACAGGAGTAGGCCATTTAGCCCCTCGAGCCTGTTCCGCCATTCAATGAGATCATGGCTGATCTGTGACCTAACTCCATACACTACCGTAGCCCCATATCCCTTAATATCTTTGGTTAACAAAATTCTATCAATCTCAGATTAAAGTTAACAATTGAGCTAGCATCAACTGCCGTCTGCAGAACAGCGTTCCAAACTTCTACCACCCTTTGCGTGTGGAAGCATTTCCTAACTTCACTCCTGCAAGTCCTGGCTCTAATTTTTAGGCTATGTCTCCTAGTCCTAGTGTTCAAGTATAGGAGACCTCCAAAATGCATCAGGTACAAATGCATCAGCAGCCAGAAGCAATAATCCAGCAACTAACCTATAACTCCTGCATGATCCCTTTAAACAGTGCTTGCGAAAGGTCCTCCATGCTGTTTAAGACCTGTTCGGCTGTGCTAGGTTAAGACAGTGTGTTGGCTGGAGCGTTGAGTTGCAAAATCGCATCTGTCCCTTTAAATCAGCATTGCACACTGATCTACCGCATATTCTCCCTACTTTAAACGCTGCTGGCGTTCATTATCTTCGCGTCCACGAATGCCTTTACCAATATGGTGTCCAGCGCATGTCACGCTAGAAGTGTGCACTTGCATTCTGGATGCCACTTTGGGTCCTTAGGAGTTCCGGTAGTGCCTACACAACGGGCGCTTTGCTGCCCAATTTAGAGCCCTTAGTCTCTGGAATGTTTAATTTTATTACTAGAAACAGCAAACATGGAGTTAATTATGATTTGTGAACTAGGCTTCGTATTGCACAGAAAATAAACATTACATTATTGCAGACGAAAGTCAGTTTAGTGCATTGGGGTGATGGTCCCTGAAACAAATGTGTTCTCACATGCTAATGCAGGCTGAATGCAAGACATTCAGTTTCACACACACATAGATTAGTGTGTTAACTGTGCAGCCAAAGCCAGAAGGCTTGGTGTTATTTAAAGCTTTGGGCTAGTCTACCAAGGGAAGTTAGGCTTGACTGATGTTATATTTTATCTATCGAGGAGGGCAGGGAAAGATATATATTTGACTATAAATCCATTTGTAGGTTCAAATGCCTGAGTGTCTGATTTGATAGAGTGAATAGCTAGATCATCTTTTGAAGAGAATCTCATAGCAGCACTGATACAATCCAGTAACTAGTGCACAGAGTAAGGCTTCTCTGTAATGACCCCTGGGGCTCAGTATTGTTTACCTAAATATTGAGTGGATAAAGGTACACTCCAGAGCATAAGGGATGTAAAGTTCGCTTATAGTAGAGGTGATGCTAAATCCAAGAAAATATCTTGTGTACTAAACCAAAAATGTGAGTTATAAATAGAACTAACAGCGCTCTAAAACCCTGTTAACTGGCTGAAAATCTGACTCGTCTGGTCCTCATTGTCACCTTTGGAATCTGCATTTTTAATGTACTGTTATGTTATTCATTGGTAGTTTGTACTGGATATTTAGCATGGTCCTGTTCTGAGCTGGCAATTAGAGCACAGTTGTGAAGGGGGCAGGGTCAGGGCATAACATTTTAAAATTAAAGCCACTAGATCTTGAGAGAAGTAGACCGTACCAGTTTAATAACACTGGGTTCACAGCAAACGCGATTGTGCTGTTCAGAAATATTTTCCCTCTGGTTTCTAATCAGAAGTAATGTGGAAGAAATGTTTTTTTATTTGTCCAATCATTAAATCAATAAATGTCTTTAAAGCACATTTGTTATTTACAGAACTAGCTCCAGAACTAGTCGCGCCTCTAGCCAAATGTTCCAGTACAGCTACAACACTGGCATCTACCCGACAATGTGGAAAAGTGCCCAGGTATGTCCTGTCCACAAAAAGCAGGACAAATCCAATCCGGCCAATTACTGCCCCATCAGTCTACTCTCAATCATCAGCAGAGTGATGGAAGGTGTCGTCGACAGTGCTATCAAGCGGCACTTACTCACCAAGGCTCAGTTTGGGGTCCGCCAGGACCACTCGGCTCCAGACCTCATTACAGCCTTGGTCCAAACATGGACAAAAGAGCTGAATTCCAGAAGTGAGGTGAGAGTAACTGTCCTTGACATCAAGGCAGCATTTGTCCGAGTGTGGCACCAAGCAGCCCTAGTAAAATTGAAGTCAATGGGAATCAGGGGGAAAACTCTCCAGTGGCTGGAGTCATACCTAACACATAGGAAGATGGTAGTGGTTGTTGGAGGCCAATCATCTCAGCCCCTGGGCACTGCTGCAGGAGTTCCTCAACCATCTTCAGCTGCTTCATTAATGATCTTCCCTCCATCATAAGGTCAGAAATGGGGATGTTTGCTGATGATTGCACAGTGTTCAGTTCCATTCGCAACCCCTCAGATAATGAAGCAGTCCGTGCCCACATGCAGCAAGACCTGGACAACATTTAGGCATGGGCTGATAAGTGGCAAGTAACATTCGCGCCAGACAAGTGCCAGGCAATGACCATCTCCAACAAGAGAGAGTCTAACCACCTCCCCTTGACATTCAACAGCATCACCATCGGCGAATCCCCCACCATCAAAATCCTGGGGGTCACCATTGACCAGAAACTTAACTGGACCAGCCATATAAATACTGTGGCTACAAGAGCAGGTCAGAGGCTGGGTATTCTGTGGCGAGTGACTCACCTCCTTACACCCCAAAGCCTTTCCACCATCTACAAAGCACAAGTCAGGAGTGTGATGGAATACTCTCCACTTGCCTGGATGAGTGCAGCTCGACACCATCCAGGACAAAGCAGCCCCCTTGATTGGCACCCCATCCACCACCCTAAACATTCACTCCCTTCACCACCGGCGCACTGTGGCTGCAGTGTGTACCATCCACAGGATGCACTGCAGCAACTTGCCAAGGCTTCTTCGACAGCACCTCCCAAACCCGCGACTTCTACCACCTAGAAGTACAAGGGCAGCAGGCACATGGGAACAACACCACCGCCTTGGAAATATAACGCCGTTCCTTCATTGTCGCTGGGTCAAAATCCTGGAACTCCCTTCCTAACAGCACTATGGGAGAACCTTCACCACATGGACTGCAGCGGTTCAAGAAGGCGGCTCACCATCACCTTCTCAAGGGCAATTAGGGATGGGCAATAAACGCTGGCCTTGCCAGCGATGCCCACATCCCATGAACGAATAAAAAAAAAATGTTATTTGTATGACTATACACTGAGCTGGGTCAGAAATCAAGATGGTGACTAAAACCAAAAAAAATGTTGGAATAATATGATTAGTTTGTTGGATTAAAAAAAATAATCAAGTTTATTTTGTGCAGGATCCATATTCCCGATACCTGGCTTTCTGGATCTATATTTGAGCAAATCAGTATGGTTAAGTTAACAGATAGATAGTGACTACTTAAGCCAAGAATAAAAGCTCAAAAGTATTTTATTTTTATGAAGAAATTAAATGTGCCATGCTACATATTTAGTGTATATATGCAAAACTTTTAATTAAAATAGTTACTACCGGGTGCTTAAATGTGAGAGCTGGGCTACTGAAGCACATACATGCAATACATAGGTTATTGTAATCAAACATTAGAGGGGGGGAGGTAATAGTTATCTCTCATAGTACAGTAATTACTATGTAGACTACCTCCTCTCTGGAAAAAGAGATTTCTATTCCATCACAATCAGCTTACTGGACATTTGTCATTTCAGAGCTCCTGGTCAGAAAAGATTTGCTCAGATGAACAGTGATTACAATGGTGGGAGAATCAGAATGCTTTGTGGTTCTAACATTTATCTGTTGTCCATAATGACACTTTTCTGCCTCTTTCCTTAATGCACTTTCTGCATCAGAATTGCTGTTGAAATCCTCCCATGCTCAATTTCATTGAACTGTAGTGCTTTAAAATAACTCTGAATTCTATGGGTGTGCTGGATGCAAAGCTCCCCCAATCTTAATTCAGCTCATATTTCAGCTCTGGAATCAAAGACACTTTTATTTTTAACAATACACTGCCCTCCCAGTGAGTGGTCCAATTATACTTTTCACGACATGATCAAACTTAGCACAGGAAGACTCCAATGACAGCACAGACTCAGCCAGGTCAACCATTGTTGGGAAAAGACTACATACAAACTAAAAAAATGTAAAACTACATTTTCATAGAAGGAACGTAGTTCTAGGACTAGATTTACAGATATGATTGTTGTAAATCTCTCCTGGTGTATATTTTTAAATCTTTTCTGTAAAACCTAAAGGATAGAGAAGTGACATGTTGCCAGGCCTACATCAGTGTTGCTTTGTAACCATATGAGAGCAGCTGGGATGTCTCCTCATGCAATTCTTCTTTCTTTGTCCTCCCTGCTCACAGTGCTCCATTGAATAACTTGGTCAAGACTGGAGACATTGGGGTAAATTTTGAACTTCACCTCCTGGGCGGTAATCTGGTGAAGCAGATCTCCTGCCCATTATAGACCTGTCTGATTTTCATTTCTTTGAAATCAATGGAATGAAAATTGGGTGGGTTCTATAACGGGCAGGCAAACCGCTCCACCAGCTTACCACCCGTGCGGTGAAGACAAAAATTTACGCCATTTTGTTTGGAAGTGTGGGTTTAAATCCCATCACCCTATGAAACGATCAAGATGCCACAAAGTATGTTGTTTTAAAATTAACAAGTTCCAGTTACAAATAGTCTATTCAACAGAAACACACTTCCTTGCTAATTTTAAACTATTATCACCACATGTATTGCTGGATACAGTACTGGAGGCTGGCTACACTTGAAGTCGCAACAACACCTTTACAGATTTGTGTGAGACAGTGCAAGAAATAAGGAACAATTTAGGCATGTTATATTTCTAGAAAGAGGGACCTTTCTGAAAGGAAATTTTTCACAAGTTGGATCCTATACTAAGGCTGAACCTGCTGTTTTACTAACAAATCTTAAATCTACCCCAAAATTAAATGCTTTGATGTGGAAAGCTCCAAGGAAGTTTAATTTACTTGCTGCTGCCTGTTATTGAAACAGAAAATTATAATCTTACTTCAATGCTCAGACATCTTGATAAAATACCTTTGACTGGCATTTACCCATCAGAGCTGAGAATCTGGTTTTAAAATGCGATTTGTATGCTGTACTTTTCTTCTTGTGTAATTAAATGTACACTAATGTGAAGGGTTGCATCCACAATTCTTTTCATGGATCACCAAGAGATAATTCAAAGGGTTACTAAAGGTTATGAGGAAGTTTTTTTTTTGCTATCTTGCACAGTATTATTGCACATAATTAAAGATTACTCATTTTGCTTATCTTAAAGTGAAATTTGGCACTGCTCACCACAGGTCAGGCAAACACATACACCAGAGGATAGAGAGCAACAAGAATTGAGACAAAATAAACAGTTTAAAAAAAAACTGAAATTTTTCTTCTAAATTATACAACACAGAATTGTTAAACTGAACACAGCATCAGATCTATAACTCTGCCAGCAAAGGGATAAATCACTCTGATCTGCTCTTGTTTACCTCCTGTGAGGGGCTTACAGCACAGGTCACAGAACTTATTGCCAGGTATTGCGTACATGTTGTGGAGAAAAACTATTTGAAAATAGCTAAACGCAAGCAGTACATCACATATAAACCATTAAAATTTATTCATTTTAAACATGATTGAGCTCCCCTTTAAAATATCCATAAAGAAAACAGGCAAGAAAACTCAGATGAACTGAAGTAGCCAAGGATAATTATAGACTGCAACTTGTAAACTTTAGTTCAAGGCCAAATTTACATAAAATGGCATGTCCATTGTAAGTTCACAGTACAACTGGGTTAACTAAATCTCTATCATCCAAGCAAGCTTATACAGTTATTTACCTTTGGCTAGAGTATTGACTGATTCTAAGCAAGATAACTAGGGGACAATGTACCAAATGAACTGCTACAGAAAAACTTGTAGCCACCTCTTTAATTATTTCTCAAGTTATCTAAGTAATTAGTCAAGGACAACTCCTGTCAGAGCAATTTTGGTCAATTAATATACATGTCCTGAGGAGGAGCAAACTTATAATGGTTTGACAAATACAGACACTAAGATATGAACTATCATTTCAACAGTCACCAGAGTATTTTGTAATTACGCTGATAAAATTCAAAACCTTGCCTGACGTAATTGAAATTTAAGTAAGGCTAACTTTGAAGGGATGAGAAATAAATTGATCGCAGTAAACTGGGCTGAACTGTTGGGTAAACCCACAGACAAACATTGGGTAGTATTCAAAGTACTTGGGATGATACAAAACCACTACTTAGCCCTAAAAGGTAAAGTCTCCACTTGTGAAGTTAAGCAACCAATGTCAACAAACAATGTAATATCTAGCTAAAAAACTTAGACAATGGCAAGATAAAGTGGAAATCCAGCAGACTGGGAGAGCTATAAAAAGCCACAATGGGATATAAAGGAAGTAATAAGAGGTGCAAAACGGGAATATGAAAAAAGGCACAAGCAATGTCAAAGCTAACAGCAAAATTTTTATGAATATATAAAGGGAAAGCGAGTGGTTAAAAGATACTGTGGGGCTATTAAAGACAGATTCAGGTAAGACTATAATGGACAATAAGTAAATGGCAGCCTTGTATCCATACTTAGTATCCATTTGCACATTGGAGAAAGGGGACAAAATACCACTGGTACAAGTGAACCTAAAAATAAGTCAAGGGGAGGAACTTACTGGATTTAAGTAGAACAGTTGTAATGGAGAAAATAATGGGATTTAAGATAGACAAATCTCCAGGACCTGATGGTTTCCACTCCAGGGTATTAAAAGAAATAGGAGAAGAAATTGCAGGTGTGTTAGTCATAATGTTCCAAAGCTTTCTAGATTCAGGAATAGTTTCCAACCGGGTAACTACAGACCTGTCAGTTTAACATTAAGTGGGTAAGTTACTGGAATCTATCATCAGGGATAGAGTGACTGAGCACTTGAACAAGTATGAACTGATCAAAGAAAGTCACATGGATTGTGAAGGGTAGGTCATGTCTCACTAATTTAGTTGAATTTTTTGAGGAGGTCACTAGCATTTCAAAAACTTTTAAATACAATAGGAGTGTCCAAACCTATTACTTTTGTGGGCCACTTAAGGGTGCTACATACAGCTGTGGAGGTTACATATATAAATTTAAATTCATGTTTGCATAAATGTTCATATAGCCCAAGCTGCTAATACAAATAGGTCTTGATATTCAGATTTATGAAGCAGTGAGGTAAACAGAATTTCATAAACCTCCAGGACAGCAAAATTCAAGCAGGAGAAAAAAAGACGAACCATAACCACAAGAATAATCAGAGTTGCTGGGACTTTGTGGCCCATAGTTTGGACACCTCAGAAATATAGATTTTACAGGCTGTAATAAAGGCATACTAAACATAACGGAGAGCCTTTAAAAATATCTGCCTATTTTTACAAAAACCCAGTAGTTGCTCCAGTCGGGGACATTGGTTTCTTTGAAACAGAACTGTCCCAAAATTGGCAATCTCACTTAGAATGGTCACAAGGATGGCTGGTGTAGGAAGTGTAAATGTCACACTGGTGCAGTTGTGACTTCTGAGCCTGGTGATGAAAGGACAGCTTTGGGGAAGAATAGATGGAGCTTTACTTTGCATATAGCTTGTGATAAACCAGACAAAAGTATTGTCATTGGTTAACAAAACTAGAAAAGTACTCAGTTGTAACCACCATTCAAAAGGGTAATTGTATGTGTCCATGCTGTGGTCAGGAGGTTGGTGACAATGCACACGCATACTTCATGGTGAGGTTTACTATTCATTATGCCACTTGTGAGGGGCTCCTGGTTTCGGTTGTCCGTTCTGGAGGATAATCACTAGTTGGTCATTAGATAATTTGTCAATTGTCTAATGAGCAACTAGTAATTATTCTCCTGGGGTGGAGGATGTACACTAGGTCTCTTGAGGGTTGAGTTGGCTCTAGGATGACATGCTTTGTGATGGAAGGTTGGAACAGAGTGAACCGTGTGTGATGCACTCCACGTCAGGCAAACGGAAACTCTGTCAATTTCTCAGAAGTTTGGTTTGGAGGCGTTGGGTGACTGGCCTTGATGAGCATGAAAGCTCATTAAGAGAACGCAAGTAATCTTAATTTAAAAACCTTTACGCTGGAATGGACTAGAAATCTACCAGATAAATAAATATAGTTAGTGTCTTACTGCAATTGTGTACATTACCTGGTCCTTTTGTGATCTCATTGCATCCACTTCAGGTTCAGTATACTGTGGGTCTTTAGCTGGATCCTCGATATGTTTCAATTCACTAGTATTCTATAAATACAAAACAATTTTTTTAAGTCAAAATTAAATAGCTATAACTGCATTACAAGAGTTACGGTTTAAAGTTCTATTTTAAATTTCATTATTCACATATGGATTCCATGTGCGGATGCTCAACAGGCTTACATTGAATAGCTGCGATACAACCTGTATGTAACACTGTACCATTCAGCGCCCTTTATGGCAGGGGGGTGGTAGGGCTGGGAAGAGAGCAGACACACTGAGCAGGAGTTAGAAGAAATGGGGGAAATGATAAAAGGCTTACAACAACAACTCACATTTATATAGCGCCTTTAACGTAGTTAAATGTCCCAACGCGCTTCACAGGAGCGTTATTAAACAAATTTTGACACCAAGCCACATAAGGAGATATTAGAACAGGTGACCAAAAGCTTGGTCAAAGATGTAGGTTTTAAGGAGCATCTTAAAGGAGGGGAGAGAGGTTTAGGGAGAGAATTCCAGAGTTGAGGGCCTAGGCAGCTGAAGGCACGGCCGCTAATGGTAGAGCGCTTAAACTCTGGGGTGCACAAGAATTGGAGGAGTGCAGAGACCTCGTTGTACTGGAGGAGGTTACAGAGATAGGGAGGGGCGAGGCCATGGAGGGATTTGAAAACAAAGATGAGAATTTTAAAATCGAGGCGTTCCTGGACTGGGGGGCAATGTAGGTCAGCAAGCACAGAGGTGATGGGTGAACAGGACTTGGTGCGAGTTAGGATACGGGCAGCAGAGTTTTGGATGAGCTCAAGTTTATGGAGGGTGGAAGATGGGAGACTGGCCAGGAGAGCATCGGAAGAGTCAAATCTAGAGGTAATAAAGGCATGGATGCGGGTATCAGCAGCAGATGAGCTGAGGCAGGGGCAGAGATTCATGACGTAACGGACGTGGAAGTAGGCGGTCTTGGTGATGGAGCGGATGTGTGGTCGGAAGCTCAGCTCAGGGTCAAATAGCACGCCAAGGTTGCGAATGGTCTGGTTCAGCCTCAGACAGTGGCCAGGGAGAGGGATGGAGTCGGTGGCTAGGGAATGGAGTTTGTGGCGGGGACCGAAGACAATGGGCACTGAATTGGGCCGTGGAGCGCCAGTTGTTTTGGCTCTACGCGGCCTCCCGGATATCCAAGATGGCGCCTTTGATGCGCACACACGCTTCCAGCATGATGTGCACCAGACATCTTGGTAAAGGGTTTAGTGCATGTGCAAATAACGAACGCCGGCATCATGTAAAGTAGGGACATTATGGGCCCGATATTACCATGACGGCGGATTCGCGGCGGGGGGTCGATTGGGCGCGCGGGTAACGCGTCCGGTGAAATCAGTCTGCTCCGCGCACAATCGCAGGCTGATTGGATCCACTGATCTGCTCTTCCGGGTTCCCCGCTGCTAAGCTGCGCGGCGGACGGATTGCGCATGCGCAGTAAGGTCTGTCAGCTGGAGGAGCCCTATTTAAAGGGACAGTCCTCCACTGACTGATGCTGCAAGAAATAGGAAAAATTACAGCATGGAGCAGCCCAGGGGGAAGGTTGCTCCCAGGTTAATGATGTCGCACTCCAGCTCTTATTGGATGGGGTGAGGAGGAGGGGGAGGTCAGAGATCTTCCCCCCGGCGGGCGGGAGGAAGCCACCTGCCTCTGCCACCAAGAAGGCCTGGCTCGAGGTGGCAGAGGAGGTCACCTGCACCACCAACATATCGCCCAGTGCAGGAGGCGCTGCAATGACCTAAGTAGGTCAGCCAAAGTGAGTACACTTACTCATTCCCCTACACTCCATCTGCCACATCAGCGCACCCACCCCACATCTCCTTCTGCACAGCTAACACTACTCTGTCACATCACTCCTCACACCCACTCAAACCTCATCCTCATCTTACCTGCACTTACTCACCTCGCCAGTACTCATCCCGCCACTACCACTCAACCCAATCCTCATACAATCTCACGGCTCTATCTAATACTCACCCTCTCATGCATCTCTTTCACAGTCAGCCTCACTCAACCTGCCACTACCTGTGCTGCAGCCACAGAGCATGCATCACATATGTGCAGTAGGAAGCGTAAGGCAAACGTGTCGTGAGCATGAAGGGGATGCACAAGGGTGTTTGAGGGTTTGTCATGGTTTTTACTTATATTTAATTTCTGATCAACTCACATTACATATTATATTGACACCACTACTGCCACGTCTTTGCGAATCTTGTCTGGTTTGTGCAATAATGCCCTTTCCTGAGGATCACAATGAAGACCCACAACTGATGACACCCATTGTGTCACTGCAGAGTGGGTGTAGGTGTATTTGCAGGGCTCTTTTGTGCAGACGACTGAGAAACGTCAGCGATGTCCCCGGTGGCACCCTGGAAGGATGCGGAGAAGTTGTTGAGGGCAGTGGTGACTTTGACAGCGACAGGTAAGAAGATGGTGCTCGGGCCAGCCGGGAGCAGCTCGTGTGCACTGCTGCTCAGAGAGGTCCAGGAAGCCGAGCCTCAGTCTGTGGACCCTGTGGCGAGGGTAGTGCCCTCTGCGACGCATCTCTCTCTGCGGTTGCCCTCCCTCCTGCTGTGCAGGTGGATGTGTCACAGCACTGTGTTGTGGAGCTCCACATGTCAGAGGTGGACGCCGTGGCCGGCGAGGCTGGTGATGCTATTTGCCCTCCGAGGAGGTCATGACTGCAGCTACGACGGCCCCCATCCGGAAGATGAGGGGGTCCGCAAGGTAGGTACATGTGTCTGGACACCGGGGTAAGTGTGCAAGTTGGTGAATTTTATTGTTAGGAGGAGGGTGGTGGAGGCCAAACTTTGTCCAAAGTGACAGAGTGGCCTCCTGCAATGAGTGAGGGTCTCCCCCACCCCCACCTGTCAAATGGACCTTTGCAGCTGCCACAGGCTGATGGCTGCAACACGTCCATTTCAACTGGGAGTGTTTCCCCCAGTACGGGAAACAGTCCCAGTTGTTTGAAAAATCCCACCCTTCCTAAAATATCATGTTAATCAGGTCTCTAAACGATCTGAAATACCTAAATAAATACCTTAAGTTGCACCCCGCCGGCTTTAATTGCCGGCGGGAGTCCCACGTGCGGGGGCTGCCTGCTCATGTGAGCGCGTCAGTGGGAAACCCGGAAGTGGGCGGGTTGGAGCCCAGCTCCCGCCCCGCCCCGCCCCGGGAATCCCCAATTTTCGCAGCCCCCCCGCCATCAACGCACCCGATCGTGGGTGCGAAAATCGAGCCCTATGTGTTCGATCAGTGTGCAACGCTGATTTAAAGTGATACACACCATTTTGGAACTTAACGTTCCACTCAACACACTGTTTTAACTGTGACCATCTAAACATGTCTTAGAGTGCCTGGAGGACCCCCATCAACGCTATTAAAGGGACCATGCAGGATTTATAGGTTACCTGCTGGATTATTGCTTCTGGCTGCTGATGCATTTGTTACTGATTTTGGAGGTCTCCTATACTTGAATACGAGGACGACGGGATATAGCCTAACATTTAGAGCCAGGACGTGCCGGAGTGAAGTTAGGAAACGCTCAACGCAAAGGGCGGGAGAAGTTTGGAACGCTCTTCTGCAAATGGCAGTTGATGCTAGCTCAATTGTGAATTCTAAATCTGAGATTGATACATTTCAGTGAACCAAGGGATATGGGGCTAAGGCTGGGATATGGAGTTAGGTCACAGATCAACCATGATCTCACTGAATGGTGGAACAGGCTCGAGGGGCTAAATGCCATTGCCACTTGCTGCCTCCAGTTATGCGCCACCTTCTCCTGCAAGAAAGCAGGACGTGTGCCTGGGTGATGTGCCTGTCATGGTTGAATAGCTGCCAGTGTGTGTGGCCTGTGAGTTGTGGGTGTGCAGCTTGCAACAGTGGTAATGTGTAAGGGTGAAAGGAAGCAAATGATTGGAAGAGTTGCGTACTGATGGCAAGAGTTTGTTGGTATGTGGGTGATGGGGGGTTGTAGTGCGTGGAGCAGTGGATGTGGCTAGTGCTGTAGTTGGCAGGAGACGCCACTTGACAGTTGACCTCACTCACCTTGACCACTCGTGTCAAAGCATTGAACTTCTTCCTGCACTGCATCCATGGTCGTGGTGCTTTGCGCCTGGCATTGACTGCGTCCCCTACTGCCTCCCACTGCCTTTTGAGCATATGTCTGGAGGACCTCTTGCGCGCCCGTGCGCCCCCCCCCACCCTTTGGATATAGGATGTCCCTCCTTCTGTCCACCTCTTGCACCAAGGCCTCTAGTGCATCATCAGATAACCTTGGTGCATGCACTCTCACAGGCCTGGTACTAATTCGGACTGACAGATTGGTGAGGTCTGGCATGAAGATTGGAGGATGTGGGATTTAGTGGTGCGTAACCTTCATTCAAAGTTTTAAAATAACTTAACAGGTTGTAAACACAGGGACGGGACCTGCAACTGTATTTTACGTGTGCGATGTCTGATCTCCATTCAGACCCGTACCTTATTTTTTTAGCAAATAACAGGTACTGGCTACCTTTAAGAGATACAGCCTGCCTTTGAGAGATTCGGGCTCTACCTGCTGGTGGAAAGTGCAAATGTCATTGAATCCTCGTGTCAATGCTGGTTTGGAACGCTTGGTTTAGGTGAGTGTTCAGGCAGGACGAATGCCTCGTCCTGTCTGCGACAGAAGCACCAGGCGTGGGTTAATCGCGGAACGCGATACTCACACCCAGTTTTGGGGGTTAACCAATTTAATCCCCAATGGCTTCGGTCTCCCCAATATTTAGTTGTTGGAAATTTTTGCTCATCCAATACTGGATGTCAGTCAAGCAGCGTGACAAATTAGAAACAGTGGACGGTTTGAGGGAGGTGGTGGTGAGGTAGAGCTGGGTGTCGTCTGCGTACATGTGGAACCTGACGTCGTGTTTTCAGATGATGTTGCCAAGGGGCAGCATGTAGATGAGAAATAGGAGAGAGCCAAGGATAGATCCTTTAGGGACTCGAGGTGGGTGTGGGAGCAGGAAGAGAAGCCATTGCAGGTGATTCTCTAGCTACAACTGGATAAGAATGGAACTCGGCGAGCGCAGTCTCACCCAGCTGGACGACGGAGGAGAGGCGTTGGAGGGGGATGGTGTGGTCATCCATGTCAAAGGCTGCAGACAGTCAAGAAGGATAGTTTACCAAGGTCACAGTCACATAAGATGTAATTTGTGACTTTGATAAGGATCATTTCAGTACTGTGGCAGGGGCGGAAACCTGATTGGAAGGATTCAAACATGGAGTTATGAGAAAGATCGGCACGGATTTGGGAAGCGACAACACATTCAGGAACTTGAGAGGAAAGGGAGGTTGGAAATGGGGTAGTAGTTTGCAAGGACAGAGGGTCAAGGGTGGGTTTTTTGAGAAGGGGTGTGATGATGGCAGATTTAAAGGGGTGGGGGACAATACCTGAGGAGAGGGAACCGTTAACAATATCAGCTAACATGGGGGCCAGAAAGGGAAGTTGGATGATCAGCATTCTGGTGGGAATAGAGTCGAGAGAGCAGGAGGTGGGTCTCATGGTCAAGATGAGCTCGGAGAGGTCATGAGGGGAGATAGGAGAGAAAATAGAGAAAGACGCGAGTTCAGGGCTAGGGCGGGGGGGACCCGTAGGGGAAATTTGGCTTCGTGGGCTAGGGGAAGGGAGGGAAGTGGCAGAGGCAACTGAACGGTTGGTCTCAATCTTAGTGACAAAGTAATCCATGAGCTCCTCGCACTTTTCGTTGGAGGTGAGGGTGGAGGAGGCAGGGAAGAGTGGTTTAAGGAGACGGTTTGGAATAGTGAGCAGTTTTGGCTGTAGTAAACAGTTAGGAGGATTGTAATAGACTTCAAGAGGACATAGACAGGCTGGTGGAATGGGCAGACACATGGCAGATGAAATTTATTGCAGAGAAGTGTGAAGTGATACATTTTGGCAGGAAGAATGAGGAGAGGCAATATAAACTAACTGGTACAATTCTAAGGGGGGGGGGTGCAGGAACAGAGAGACCTGGGGGTATATGTGCACAAATCTTTGAACGTGGCAGGACAGGTTGAGAAAGCAGTTAAAAAAGCATACAGGATCATGGGCTTTATAAATAGAGGCATAGAGTACAAAAGCAAGGAAGTAATGTTGAACCTTTATAAAACACTGGTTTGGCCACAACTGGAGTATTGTGTCCAATTCTGGGCACCGCATTTTAGAAAGGATGTGAAGGCCTTAGAGAGGGTGCAGAAAAGATTTACTAGAATGGTTCCAGGGATGAGGGACTTCAGTTATGTGGGTAGACTGGAGAAGCTGGGGTTATTCTCCTTACAGCAGTGAAGGTTGAGTGAAGATTTTATAGAAGTGTTCAAAATCATGAAGGGTTTAGATAAAGTAAATAAAGAGAAACTGTTCCCAGTGGCGGAAGGATCGAGAACCAGAGGACACAGATTTAAGGTGATTGGCAAAAGAACCAAAGGTGACATGAGGAAAAACTTTTTTATGCAGCAAGTAGTTATGATCTGGAAGGCGCTGCCTGAAAGGGTGGTGGAAGCAGATCCAATTGTGGCTTTCAAAAAGGAATTGGATGAAGGGAAACAATTTGCAGAGCTATGGGAAAGAGTGGGGGAATGGGACTAGCTGGATTGCTCTTACAAAGAGCTGGTGGCACAGGCTTGATGGACCGAATGGCCTCCTTCTGTGCTGTAACGATTCTATGAACAGCCATGAGATGAATGACCACATAATCAATGTGGTTTTTTCTGGAGGTGTTAGTTAAGTGAGAAATGTTGTGTGGGACACCAATTGAACTCTTTGCTCTTCTTCTAATGCGATATGAGAATTTGAACATCCACCTGGGCCAGTGAAACAAGCAGACAGGACTTTGGTTTGACATCCTATCCAAAGGATGCTTAAGGCTGTTATGAAGCCACATAAAGGCCAGTTACAAAAATATGTCTGCTTCCAGACTATTTTTAAAAAATGTTTTCATGCACATCAAGGTGAGGGATGTTAGTCCTGAGGAATTGAACTTTTCCCTTTTCAGGTACCCGATGTCAGTAACAAGCATTCCCAGGTGAGGTATTGCACAGTAATGCTCCATCTACTCTGACCCAACCCCAACCTTAGAAAAACACTCACTATTGCATCTTACAACAATGTTTCCAGTTATGAAAGAAGTTGTGTATTTAGAGATAATGTAGTTTACGAGGCAGCTTACAGAAGTCAGCATGCAGCGAAATACTCTTAGCATAATAAATTGGACCATTAGTTTACAAATAGATGTCAATGTTACCTCGGACGGAAATAGCCTCTCATATACTTTCTTCCACAGATCAATTGGATTCCGAGCATTTATCTTTCCCAAGTCAACTTCAGCAGCTGGTGGAGACCCTGTATTTGTACATATTAAACAAAATTTGTTATTTGTAGAATGTCAGAAATTTCCTCTGATTCTGCTGTAGTATTTGACTGCAGATTTAATGTCTTTAGTTCTGATCGTTAATCGGAACTAAATGGCATTAAATCTACCTCCAGGTGCTACAGCATTTTGGGATTTTTAGTCAGTGAAATAATGTTGAATATACAAGTATTAGCAAATAAAAAGCAAAACTGCAAAATAAAAACTGAGACTGAAAATGCTGGAAGCACACAGCAGGTCAGTCAGCTTTTGTGGAGAGAAAAGACGATCCTGTACTATACAAGTATTAGCACTACAAAATACTGTATGAGATCAAAGGGCTCTCCTGACAGCTTAAATTCAGAACTGTATTGCTAGACAAGGAAGGTCCCAGGTTTGATCCTTCGGTCTATGCTGATTTCAGCTGGAATTCTACAATTGGCGTCAATACCCTGGATTAATAAGGCAGAAAAGAAAAAAAATCAGCCAGGGATCCCAACCTGGATAGCTACGTACTGAATCCCTGCTGGAAAGTGTGCTTATATGGATGTCAGGTGAGTATTGGATTGGAATTGAATTTTATGCCCTCCCTAGAAAATAGCCTGATGGCACTCACAGTCGCACTACTTAAACCATGAAATATTGTATTTGGAGCACATCTAAAGCCATTGTCATACTTTATCTTCACTTGTGCCTGCCATCAGCTTTCTGCAGCTTGCATCTAAATGCCTTGTGGCTCCCTGAGCTCCCACGAATGTTGGAAGAACTCTTTCCATGTGCCCTCTTTCTTCCCCTATATATTCCTGTCCTACTGAAGTCTTGTATATTCTTCACTAACTGTACACTGTTCACTGACTTGCTGGCAATAGTGAACCATCTCTTTTTGGATATTTATAAACAAGCTTAATGCAAGGAGTAAATAAAAATCATCCCCCAAAACATAATAATCAGAAATGTTGGGGGGGGGAAAATAGCAATAAATACGCACACTACTATAAAGGTCCCGTAAACAGTGCAACAAAAAAAAAACTTATTCCCCTTAAGAGTTACATTGGGTTGCAAAGAAAGCTCCTTGTGCCCAGTTTTCTAATTCTGGCAGGTCATAGTACTGACAAGCACTTGATGATCTCACCCAATTATAAAAATGTATTTTCTGAGAGGAAACTCTCTATTTTTCTTTCCAGGTCACACAGTTGGAGCTAAGCAAGTGGACAGGCAAATTGCTCCCAGACATTGGGATGTTGGGAAGTGAGTCCTAAAGGACAGCTTTCTACCTCCAATTTCCTCTTCTTGTGGGAAACTGAACCTGCATCCCAATGACGTGGCATTGCCAGTTGGATATTGTAGCCCCTCACCACCATAAATTACGTGTGGTAAAACATTTTTCTGTTGCTCGCTTACCAATCTGACTCAGTGAATCCAGCCCAGCTGGGACAAACAGCGGCTTGTTGTGCTCTACAGATACTGTTTTGCTACAAAACACAAAAGAACATTAGAGATTTTCAAGGATGGCATGTTTAATTCTTTAAAATGCTTCCCAAAGCAGTGAAAGGGAGGCAAAGAAAAACTGGCTGTTGGGGATGAGAGAGGGCTCCCTTCCTGTGTCACGTTAGTGTGCTTTTTGGGCTGGAAGACCAACAGGAGCAGATGGTATCCATTGAGGTGTGTAGAGGCTGAACTATCATTCCTTTTTGACAAGAATGAGAGTCAGTAAGTCAATGCTTTGTGCCACTTAATGCATGTTTCAAGTGTGGCAATGCACCAAGGAGCTATCTTCCTTATTAGCTTAAAGTAGTCAACACAACACAGACATGGGCATTGCAAGCGAAATATAAATGTTTCTCACCTTCTGTCAGTGCCGAATGCCAAATGGTTTAGGACAGACCGCATCTTAGACATCAAACTTTCTGATTTATTGCTGAAAAACTGAATATGGTACAATATTTTGGGATTTGCTTTGAATGTTCCTCTTCTAATTTCATACAAATTGATACAGTATTGATACATTGGTTGCAAGAAAGGCAAGATACAAAAGAATGGAAAAAATTACAAATGTGAAACTATTTTAACAGAATTAGGTTTTTTTCCCCTTCTTTTCCTATACCTTAAAGACTTAGTGACAGGGTGTGAAAGAACACTGTGTTGTCACCTCTGAACCTAGATTTAAATCTAGTCCAAAATGATGGAATGAAGGTTAAGGGGCCTACATAAAATGAGTTTGGCTGTCTCAAACCAACTCTTACTGATTGAGAGACCACAGCAAAGTTTGGTGCAAACTGGCAATCTTACTCAGAAGTCGCACAAAGATGACTGAACATAGGAACAGGAGTCGACCATTCAGCCCCTTGAGCCTGTTCTGCCATTTAGTGAGATCATGGCTGATCCATATCCTAATTCCATCCACCCTCCTTGGCTCCATATCCCTTAATACCCTTGGCTAGCAAAAACTATCGATCTCAGATTTAAAATTATTAATTGAGCTAGCATCTACTGCTTTTTGTGGGAGAGTTCCACACTTCTACCATCTTTTGCATGAAGCAGTGTTTCCTAACTTCTCTCCTGAATGGCTTGCTCTGATTTTAAGGTTATGTCCCCTTGTCCTAGACTCCCCCATCAGCAGAAAAAGTTTCTCTCTAAGTACCCTATCAATTTCTTTCAAAATCCTAAAAACCTCAATCAAATCACCCCTCAACCTTCTATATTTCAGGGAATACAAGCCTGGTTTATGTAATCTCTCCTCATAATCTAGCCCTCGTAACATTTTGGTGAATCTGCACTGCACTCCTTCAAAAGGCCAATATATCCTTTCTAAGGTGCAGTGCCCAGAACTGTATACAGTACTCCAGATGTGGTCTAATGAGGGGTTTGTATACTGTAGCAAAACTTCCACCCCTTTATGTTCTAACCCTCTAGTTCTAAAGGCTAACATTCCATTAGCCTTTTTGCTAATTTTTTGTACCTGATTGCTACATTATAGTGATATGTACATGGACACCTAAATCTCTTTGGACCTCCACTGTTCCTAGCTTTTGAACATTTAAAAAATACTCGGATCTATCCGTTTTGGACCAAAATGCATGACCTCATACTTACCATCTGCCAGTTTTGCCTACTCGCTTAATCTATCAATGTCTCTTTGTAATTTTATGTTCCCGTCTACACTATTTACTACGCCACCAATCTTTGTGTCATCGGCAAACTTGGATATATGTCTCCCTATTGTGTTATCTAAGTCATTAATAAATATAATGAATAGTTGAGGCCCCAGTACAGATCCTTGTGAGACACTCGTCACTTCCTTCCAATTCAACTGGAGTGAAAAGTGGAAAGATAGTTCTCTTCTGAGATTGAGGCTAAGATACGTTGTTGGAGTACTGTAGAGGAAACTTTGCTTTGCACTTAGTCCATCTTATAACCTGACCTAGAAGTGTTCAAATGCAGAAACTGGGGGCGATTTTCATCTTGCTATTGCCTTGTTTACACCTAAAATCAGGGTGGTAACAGGACCAAAATTGCACAGAGGATTGACTCACCAATTTACCATGGTTGTCTGTCCTAGGTATGGTAGGACCAGAGGGCAAGCATACAAAATAGGTAGGTAAAGAGTTAAGTTAGGTGCAAGGAAGTATTTATTTCCTCGGAGAGTCATCGACCTCTGGAAACTTAACAGATTTATGAGTGAAGAGAACATTCCCAGTTATAGAAGGTAAGTTATGATTGTGAACAGTTATGGGGGTGCAACCTCTTGGAGCTTTGCTCAATTACCCAAGGGTATCAGAGTGGAATTTCCCAGAGTTTTTCCTGAATCAGTTGCTTTTCTTTGGTCCTGAGACCAACTACCATGTTCTCCTGAACTGCTCGACAGTAGAGTGCCCAGGGTGATCAATAAACCCCTTAAGCTGTTGATACGTTCACTGGAAATAGTATGTGATACCTCATACTCTCTTGGTCTCTCTCTGACTGATGGTCTAACAGCACTCTGACAAGCCTTTTATTTTGAACTACAAACTATGAATCAGGTTTATGAAGAAATAAAAATCAACAGAAAAAAAGTTAGACAAGAGCAGAAAGATAAATCACAATAGTTCATTTAACTTACAAAATAAAATATCTTGAACCTCTCATAAATCTTAGAAGCAAGACTTAGTTTGGACCAATTGCCATGATGCAAAGTTTATAGAATCATAGAAAATTTACGGCACAGAAGGAGACCATTTGGCAAATTGTTTCTGCACTGGCTGAAAATTAGCCACCTAGCCTAATCCCACTTTCCAGCACTTGGTCCGTAGCCTTGTAGGTTACGGCACTTTAGGTGCACATCCAGGTACTTTTTAAATGAGTTGAGGGTTTCTGCCTCTACCACCCTTTCAGGCAGTGAGTTCCAGACTCCCACCACCGTCTGGGTGAAAAACTTATTCCTCAGCTCTTCTCTAATCCTTCTACCAATCACTTTAAATCTATGCCTCCTGGTTATTGACCTCTCTGCTAAGGGAAATAGGTCCTTCGTATCCACTCTATGTAGGCCCCTCATAATTTTGTACACCTCAATTAAATCACCCCTCAGCCACCTCTGTTCCAAGGAAAACAATCCCAGCCAATCCAATCTTTCCTGCTGAAATAGCTGAAATTCTCCAGCCCTGGCAACATCCTCGTAAATCTCCTCTGTACCCTCTCTAGTACAATCACATCTTTCCTGTAATATGGTGACCAGAACTGTAAGCAGTACTTAAGCTGTGGCCTAACTAGTGTTTTATACAGTTCCAGCATAACCTCCCTGCTCTTATATTCTATGCCTCGGTTAATAAAGGTAAGTATTTCATATGCCTTCTTAACCACCTTATCTACCTGTCCTGCTATCTTCAGGGATATGTGGACATGAACTCCAAGTTCCCTCACTTCCTCTATACCTCTCAGTATCCTCCCATTTATTGTGTATTCCCTTGCCTTGTTTGCCCTCCCCAAATGCATTACCTCACACTTCTCTGGATTGAATTCCATTTGCCACTTTTCTTCCCACCTGACCAGTCCATTGATATCTTCCTGCAGTCTACATATATATGAAATTGGATATTCATAGGGTAATCCACTGGTGCCAGCTAGTCAACTGCCCGGTGAAGCAGAAATTCACTTAAGAAAGCATTGCTATGGAACTCCAATTATACCCCCCTTTTTACTTTGAAGAATAAACAAGATAAAAAGGGTGCCTTTCCTCAATCAAATACAACTGGCAATCACAATCGGGTTCAAAGACCCAAGAGGTTCTTCTGATGTAATGTTTAAACCTATGGAATAGCATCTGATACAATGGGTGGCTGTTTCCCCCCTGGTAGATCAGCAATCCCAAACAATTAGCTGTATCTCCTTCTCGCAGCCTACAAATCAATGTTAACTGTTTCTATCACTTGTGTTGAACTTGGGTGTCTAACAGCTGATAGGCAGTCCACCCAAACATTGGTGACTCACTTTCCTTTGAAGTGGCAATCTGTACGTAAACCAGCAATGTGGATGCATAAACATACAAACCATCCAACCCCAGCAAGCAGTAATCAGTTTAAAGTGGTCCCAGTTGGCCAGCTACTAAAATTACAGAGATATAAAATATCGTAGTGTTTTATGACTTGAAAGCAAATGTATATCTCATCTATCACAAAACTATCACATTTTATAGGGTAATCTTCCAGAACTTCAGCTTTTCCTCAACACGCCTGTCAAGGTAGATGAAAACAGCTTCATATTTTCTGAAGCTACACCTGATATAAAGGACTTACAGAAGGCAAAGATCTTCAAGGCTACTGTAGGTGTGGAACGGAAATAAGAACACAACACAAAAGGAGGAAAATGATCCAGTGCTAAAATGGAGACCAAGCTGACTCGAGGACATTTCCCAAAACAAAATCATCAAAAATTGAGATTACTAGTAGAACTGCCAATAAGCTGCAATTTCTGGCAACAGGAGCAGATGATTGGGAATTGGTCTGGATCTACATTACTTGTGCGGTGTGGAAATGGGGAGGGACAAATTGCTTTCATAACTGTAAGCAAGGCTCTTATAAGGGACACTGTCTCTATGATCTTCTTGTTCTTTGATGATGAACTTATCCTAGGGATAAATGAATGAGGAACCATTAAGCATTTACCAACAGGGAGACTGATTACAAATATCACCATTTAAATAATCCAAACATACCAATAGTGAAGCTCCATAGTAGTGGGCCACAAAGCGAAGAGTCTTGCAGATTACTTTTCTCTTTTCAGATTCAAAATCCTACAGAAAGAACCCACAAATCAACAGAACTATAGCTTTCACAATAGTAGCTAACATATGGAAATACATCAATTAAAACTAAAAAAATAAACTGGACTGTACCTGAAAAATATCATACTTGCTCCCAATTATAACAAGAGGAACGGGAAATGGATCAACTAGTTCCCAGTCCTGTTGGAATTTTAAAAAAGAGAAACACAAAGATAAATGTATTTTGGTGCTTAAGGAATGTATACATCTTGATACTGCTATATATAAAATAGCTAGACAAGTCCATATAGTCAAAATATCTGGACCCCAAATCCAACTCAAACAAGTCACTGAAGACCCACTCAATTAAGGTTGAAGTCAAATGAGATCCTACTAAAAGGTTGTGACAGCTCTCGCAAAGAGCTAACATAGACACAATAATCCAAAAGACCTGCTTCTACACTATAAATTTCTATGGACAGATTCCAGTTCATTTTACTCTAGAAAGATTAAAACAAAAGATTAAAGCTGATCCTATTTTACATCAGGATGTTTGAAATGGAAGGGGTACATGTAGCAAATAGCGTACCACAAACACATTTTGAAAGAGGGTCTTTCAAAATTCACACTTGACATGGAATAACCTTTGTGGGGGAGATAGTATTTTGAAGCCATTAGCAGCCTCTTTTAAAATTGTTTACAGAAGTACTTCCAAAATGATAAATTATTTAGCAATTGAATATGTGTGTGTGTGTGTGTGTGTGTGTGTGTGTGTGTGTGGCGGGGGTAGGGTTTTATCACAATACTGCCATTCACGGGAAGGTTTAATGACAATTTGATTGTTATCTTTAAGAATTGGAATGGATAAGAAAGAATTTCCCATTCACATTCTGAAATAAGAACCGTCCAGTGTACAAGAAGCAAGGTTTGAATATCACCATGTCCCATATCTAAAAGCCTGGTTATGGATTGTGCATGGTAAGAAATGTCACATTGGAATGGGAGGCAGCTATTGAGAGGGAAAGGGGAAATGTACCTACATATGTGCCGGATTCATAACCAATTCTGGAGATAACTCCAAAACCGTAGTAGCATTGTGGTATCCTTAAAAAGACTTCCGTATTTGGGTTTGGGCTGCATAGTTTTTAAAAAAATCAAGACTATGGATCATCCAGGACCGGTCACATTATACAGGGATCACTAGTGAATAAGTAGCATCTTCACAGGATGAATTAAAGAATAATGACTGGTGCAAGACATCAATGTGGATGAGTTAAGTTTCTCCACAGTTTGACTTATGCTGACCTAAATAAATCTATACTCTTATTAAAAATCTAGTGTCTGTCCTCACTTCCTGTCTACAATAGCCTACTTCCTGTTAACTTTTTCTGTTATAAATATCTATGTCCATATTTATAATGGAAACTGTTTATGTAAACTAACCACGGTGTAATTACACTCTCCCACCAGTAGTGATGCTGTAGCACTTCAGTTTTGCATTTCCCAGCTTCTCAACTTCTCTACTTACTAAATTGCTATAAATTTTGCTATTTAATTCTAAATAATAATATAAAAATCAAATTATATAAAAATAACAGATGAAGGACTTTAAAATGGGGACTGACTTACATCTGTGTAAAGAATCTTACCACACCAGGGATTCTTTACATTTGTCAACCCCAGTCCATCACCGGCATCTCCACATCATGGCTTACATCTGTGTGATCTACTCCAATTTTCCCCTATACTCTAACCCTGCTTAATCTGAAAACTACACTGGGTCTTGACTCCCCACGCACCGGCTTGTACTGAACAAAATAAACTCAGCACTAAATACAATTCTTTATTTAAGTGAAGTTCTGAATGTTAGATTACTGATATATAAAGTGCTCTGATGCTAGACTCACCGGGTGATTCCTCTGCAACATTTTCCAGGTCCTTTGCTTGATCTCATTTACATTTATGGAATCTTTTTTGCTCAGTTCATTTATAGCTGCGTTTAGATGGTTCCTTGTCACAATCAATAGTTTCTCCATGCTTGGCCATAGGTCATTGGGTTTGGAAAGATCCAAAACCAAAACAACAGAAAGGGTCCTAGTTGAATTGAAACATCACAAATGCCTTCAATTGCTTTCAATGCATTTAAAAATTGAAACACAGTAGAACCTTTCGAAAGGAGTTATTACACAGATCTCCATGTAATATCACATCCATCTAAGCTGACTACAAGTAGCAAAGTTGTGAATTCGGCTGGGCTACCCAGCAAATTGTATGGATATGGTATCTCACCTATGTTGCATAGTTTTCTTATCCTGAGGAATGCTTATGCATTTTGTGGTTGAATAAGTTGTTGTGTTTATATGACATATGAAATGTAGAAGGGCATGAGTGTGGATGAGGAAACTAAATGGACAGCAAAGCTGGATAGTAACTAAATGAAAGGCTTTTATCTTCCTGTAGTTTTGACGGTGGTGTTCATTTTGTATGTAAGGTTTGGTGCGATTGGCTTGATCTATTGTGGTCCAGGGCCATTTAAGCAAATTTATATTGTAGCCACGCCACAGGAAAAGCGCTGCTACACTGACAAGATCACACTGATTTAGAGACAACAACCACGGTGTAGGATGAAACCGGGTTTAGTGAGACAAATAACTTCATATAATCAAGAGATGGCTGCCTCAGTGGTACGAAGTCAGTTTTTTGAAACATAGACTGCAGTGAAATTTAAGTTACATTGAGCTTTCTTAGGATCACACCATATACTTCGGTAAATTAGTTGTGCTCAACCATGATTCCACTCATATAAAAGTGTCCCACCTCAAGAATTGAGGAAGATGTAGGATTAATTGAGATAAAAGACTTTGTCTACATAACAACAGTCACTATCACTTCAAAGTAAAAGTGGATGTGAAGTGGTTTGGGACATTTTTGAGACACAAAATAAGGCATTACATAAACGAAAGTCTTTTTTTCCTTAAGGGAAGAATGTTAGGTGGGCTGTTGCACCTGGCTTGCTTTCATATCTGCAATTAGTTCAATTTTTCTGCTGTGAAATATAGGTGTTGTCCCATCGCCCTAAGCTTTGGAAGTCCTTCCCTGAACCTCTCCGTCTCCCTCTCCTCATTAAAACCCACCCCTTTGATCAAACTTCTGGTCACCCCACCTAATATCTCCTTCTTTGGCTCAATGTCAATGTCTGTCTTATTATGTTTCTGTGAAGTACCTTGGGGTGTTATTCTACATTAAAGGTCCTATATAAATGCAAGTTCTTGTTGTTGTGTAGCTAGTTAAAGACAGCTCTGAGGCACATAGCAATGGAAGGGAGAACCTCACTTACAATTCCCCACAAAGTAAATATGTAACCTCTGCTGAGTGAATCATGAAAGGCGCCAGCAAAGGCCAGATGTTTCTTCATATAAAGGGAAGACAACCAGTGGGCAAAGTATCTCAATGTGGTCTTGTGAACATTTTAGGAGTTCAGCTAGAGCAGCATTAGTAGAGTACTGGGATCTATTTTCTTACTTGCCTAGCCTCCAGAGGAGAAAGTTGAAGGGGACAAAAAAGGGGGGAGGAAAACAATATCAATATTCTGAAAAATCGATAATGTAGGCACATAATATATCTTTAGTGCAATGAATAGCTATATAACACATACAGTACAGCTTTTGGTTTAAAAATAAATTATAGGTTTTAAATAAAATTGCAACAAACATGGGTGGAAAAGCCCACTGAAGCACCACAGTGGCAGAACAAGGGCCATACGATTCCCCCATGCAAACATCAGCCTCAGCATGGGTTTATACAACTTTGGTGAGGTACTAAGCAGTTGCCAGGTACTTCCCCATGATAGAGCAAAATAAAAAGCAAAGTGAGGATAAAAATTTGCAACACAGAAATTCTGGTAAAAACAGATCTTTGATTTGCATACTGATATTTTTCTGGTATTATTTAACCTCAGAACCACACAGCAACACAAACCTTATGCTGTCGACAGTGATTGGAATCTGAGCAAGATCAGATAGCGATGTTCCACCACCTAGTTCCCAAAAATGAGCAATGTCCTTTGGCTGTAAAACAGTTTTCAATACAAAGACAGATGAGGTACTTAAAAATAAACTTATACTAACACAGTAACATATAAAATCCCATGTTGATAGTTATCATTTGCTTCAATTATATGAACTTTTTTCCTAAAAAGAGGCACGATGCCAATCCAGTAATGATTTTAGATTGGGCAAATGGTTATCTGCAGCCCTTATATGCTTGTGAAGTTTCTGTAATATTCTACCACTAGGTAGCATTAGTGTACCTTGCTGCACACAAAAAACAGAAAATGCTGTAAATACACAACAGTCCCATACCATCAGGGTAATGTTTTGGGTGTAGACCCTTGTCAGAACTCAGTTCTTCAGACCCCCAGATGGGTCTACAGCCAAAATGTCCACCTGGAATTTATTTCAGATTCCCAACATTCCTTTACTCTGTAGCTTTTATAATAGTTGCAAATGATGCCGATGCCCTCCAGTGGCAGAACATTGATAATACTGATGAAATAAATATCAATAGCAATGCAGTTGCAATTTACTTTAAGGCTAAACCAGATTAAGAAAACAAATTAAAATTTATGATGATTATAGGCTACAAAGTATTGTAATTATTAAAATCCCATATCATATAGATGCATTCAGTGTGAAATCTCAATAAAATTTCACAACTAGAGACAAACCCCTTTTCAAAAATTTGAAGGGCACATATTATTTGCATAAATCTTTCAATCAATAATCATCATTGATCTCATTGAAACATATAAAATTCTGACAGGGCTAGACAGACTGGATGCAGGGAGGATGTTTCCCCTGGCTGGGGGGGTCCAGAACTAGGGGTCACAGTCTCAGGATACAGGGTAGGACATTTAGGACTGAGATGAGGAGAAATTTCTTCATTCAGAAGTTGGTGAACCTGTGGAATTCTCTACCACAGAAGGCTGTGGAGGCCAAGTCACCGAATATTTAAGAAGGAGCTAGATAGATTTCTAGACACAAAAGGCATCAAGGGATATGGGGATAGAGCAGGAATATGGTATTGAGATAGAGGATCAGCCGTGATCATAACGAATGGAGGAGCAGGCTTGAAGGGCTGAATGGCCTACTCCTGCTCCTTTTTTCTATGTTTCTAATAAATTAATGGATACATATACCCAAAAGTTGTATACATACCGTTTTTTAAAATCAGTCCCTAGATTTATCTTTAAAAGTTATGTAGAGGCAGTTTAGAACAGACTATTTCTGTAGAATTTCTACACAATGATACAAAGTTCTGCTCCATTGACCTTATGAAAGGGAATGATTGGCAGCATTCCCCATTCAGACCATCACTACGGCACATCTGCATGTGAAATATTATGCAAACGGCTGCTCTTAGGCTCCTCTAATTATACATTTTGGATCAAGTTACCCCTCTATGAACCTACTCATACTTCAGTGTAACAGATTCTCAATGCCTTCAATAATATAATTGTGACAGTGTCTATATTACAAGTATCATAACATTATTGTTTGAAGCAAAATAGGCTGTCCTCAAGAGACACTGCCACCATGACAACTACATCCAATCAGCATACGGCTGTGTCAAATCTATTATTTCTTTGAGGCATGTCAGCTTATAAAAAATCTGTAACTCCTATCAAAGATCATATGTGGATGTAGCACATATTACAAGTGATGGTCTGGGGACCTTCAGGGAAAAATCACAGTCCAAATTAAGTGGGATCTAATTAAGGCTTTTAATCCAATTTAGCAGAAGAGAAATACCGTAACTGGTAGCCTGTGAAAGAATAGTCAGGAGCGCAATGACAATTTTTTTTTATTTATACCAAGATCTATGGTGGTTGGTAGGGGGAGGGAGAGGGGGAATTTAAAGAAAAGAGTTGAATTTAAAACATTGCTAAAACAAATATGTATACCACCTTATAGACCCTCAGTACTGGTTTGCCGCTTGGAATGAATTTGCATTTAACACAATAATGTCAGTACATACTGTGTTATGTCCTTTTGCTCTTCTTCCAAAAGTATATTCCAAAGCTAATGTAGGCTTGGGGACTTCATCTCTGCCAAAAATAAGTTCATCACAAGCATTAGAATCATATTTATTCAGCACTGTATTATTTTAAAGTTCAAATAGTTTTTCCAGACTTAAAATGGCAACATAAACATAATTAAACTAAACCCAGGTCTAACAGAGAGCAACTGTCAACAAGTTAATCTGAGGTAGTTTCAAACCCACATTTTAGGATGGAAAGACAATGTGCTAACCCACTGTGCCACTCAGTCCACCAGATTTCAAACTCACAAATTAATACATACCTGTCAAGAAATCGGAGTATCATTGTAGTTTTTCCCTGTAAAACAAAATACAAATGACAAGCAAGTCATTTTGTGCATGTACATATACACATGTATTTTTTGTTAACGAGTAAAGTTAGCAATGCTCACAAACAACCTGCTCTGGAAATTGCTTATGAAGCATAATTTGCCAAAAATAAGCATGTAAATATTGCCTGTTGATTATTGAAACTTTTGCACCATAACTGACCTAAACTATGTAGTCGAGAGAGGTGGTGACCTGCATATTAGCCTCTATTAATGCCACTTTGAACTGAGCACCAAGAGATATATGAGAGCACCTCAGGGAAACTCACACCCTGATATTCCTTCCCTCCTTGTGGGAAGCACCTCACCTCTCCTTGGTTGATTCCCACAGCTATGAGGCAGAGTAGTGTGCAGGAAAATTGAACCTATATCTCACTCACAGATTTTCTGCAATGGAAGAGAGGCAAGAATAAACAATAAATACAATACCATCACTGTGCATCTTTCAAAATGATGCAAATATGAATTTTTCAAAATGGATGTTAAATTCTTTAGTAACAAAAATGTTTCAATTTGTGATCTCCCCTAGAATTCTCCATATGATGAATCCCCATCAGGCTAACAAGAGGAGGCACTTCCAAAAACACATAAGCACATACTTAGGGGCATGGGAACAGGTCTTGGTCTGGGAATAGAGCATTACATGAGGATATTTAAAGAGAGAGGAAATACCACTGTTGCAGTTCTGGCCTTCATCCAACACTCTTTTTAGTTCTTATTCACATTTTACTTCAATTACTGAAGTTAAAAAATTATAGCTCACTTTCTTTTTTAACCTTAACGTCTCCAAAGGCAGATATTGCAGACAGGCCGATATTTCCAATAAACTGAATCTTATAGTGAATGGGATGTAGATGCCTCAAGGATGACCTTTTATCAGTGGGTTAGTAAGGAAATAGAAAGCATCGCCCATTATACAGTCTCTCCAATAGGTGGCAAAACACCCTGCTAAATGACAACTCAGACTAAAATGAATTCAAATTTATAATAATACAAATCAACAGATAAAATAGCAATACAGTACTTAGCTGTAACTTTAAAGAACTTCTTGAGACCAACATTTTATGGAATTCTTCAGTTCCTTTTTGCAACATCCCTTAACTGAGATTTGGATGGACGTAAGCATGGAAACTAGTTCTGGCTCACCACTGAGTAACTGACACGCTGATTTTCCATCCCTACTTGTGGAGAAAGAGGTAGCTTTCATTCAGCACCTCATCTGACAGTTCAACTTAGATTGGAATTACAGATGCTACTCTGCAACATGGGTGCTAGAGTCCACTGCAACAATGGAAAATTCTACAGTAGTACTTTTTTGAGGGACATACCGCAAATGCTATTCTTTAGCTTTTGGCTATCCTACATTGCAGCTTACCCCACTTTTAGTTCCCAAGAAGAATACAGATCTTTCCCTGATTTCCAAGTCTTCTCCATTTTCCTTGTCCTCATTCTTGTTTGAAACTTGAGCCATAGCTATATCCCAGAGAGTGTCACTGTAGATGGAAAAAAAGATGCCCACACAAAGAATATTGCAAAACTAGAGAAGTAAGCATACCAAAACATTTGATTCTCTGGCAGTAATACAGTAAATGATTTCAAGACACTTGTACCAATCATAAAAAATTATACAGCAAAAAATATTAGTTTAACAGACCCTTCAGCACGAGTTGAAAATGAGTTTCTATCCAAGATGTTAACTTCTTGATTTTTGTGTTTTTAAATGCTGACAAGCTTGCTTGTACTATCAGTATTTCCCATTTTTATTTCAATTTTCCAATATTTTCCAATTCTTCTTTTTACATCTACACTGCAAAATATTCCGACCTTTAGTTTTAAAAATTGACAAACATTTAAATTTTGTATAGGATGCTCTCTCTCTAAGAAATACTGACTCTTTGGGATGATTCCCTAGGATGATACCAAGAGGGGAAGTTAAGGAACTAGTACTGTACGCACCACAGCAGAGAAGGTTAAGGAAGGGGTCTTTAATATCTTTGAATGAGACCATCCAGGCGGATGTAAAAAATGTCATTACACCGTTCAAAGAAGAGCAGTGAGTTCTCTCAGTTTCCTGACCGACATTCATTACACAACCAAAATAGATTATCTGGTTATTTATCTAATTTGCAGGCCATTACTGTGAGCATTTGCCTATGAAACAGTGACTACACTTCAAAGTAATTCAGTGGTTGTGAAGTGGCTTGAGACATCCCAAGAATGTAACAGGCAGTAAATAAACGCAAGTTTTTTCCCTTCTATCCCAGTGTTCAGAATTTTGAGAGGACAAATAGTCAAAGATTATTTCCACTGGTTGGTGAACTGGTAACAAGGGGCATACATGCAGGATTAGTAGAAGCATACAGAAGGAGGTTAGGAGGAAATATTTTCACAAAAAGTGTATTAAAATATAGAATTCATGATCCCAAGTGGCTAGTCACAGTCACAGAAGTGAGGTTTTAGGGCTTGGAAACGGATTCAACAGGTCTCTGGCTCCCATGCAGGTTTAGTGGCGCCGACACGATGGGACAATGGAATGAAATCCCTAAGATTTTAAGCCCCTTATGTGCCCTGCCTCAGCCTCCTTCCTGTGTGCCGCCCCTCCCTTTGTGCTGAGGCCGCTGCTCAGCGAAATCATCACTAACTATTCACCTCGACCGGAACATCCTTCCCGGTTAGAGCATCACCCGCTCTCGGGCCTCCTTCACTCCGAGTCCAGGCCCCGCTGCTATGGAAACCGTGCTCTGGCTGATGAGTTACGACGTACGTTCTATGACATCACACGCAATTTCCCCGGAACTCTGGGAATTGTGGTTCAATGATCGAGTGACGTCAAATTGGAAACAACAGGGTGAGGAAAACTGCAAGTAGGACAGTGAGAGTGAATTATATTCAATGTGCACTGCGTGTTTTAGAATAACATCAGAATTAAAAAGACTGTACACTGCACACTAGAGTCCATAAATATATGTTGGTCACCAATAAAGAATTCAGGAGAAACGTCTATACCAAGAAAGTGGTTAGAATGTGGATCTTGCTACCACATGTAGTGGTTGAGGCGAATAGCATAGGTGCCTTTAAGGGGAATCTAGATAAGTACACGAGAGAGAAGGGAATACAAGGATATGCAGATAGGGTTAGATGGAATAGGGAGGGAGGAGGCTCGTGTGGAGCATTAACACCGGCATAGACCAGTTGGACCGAATAGCCTGTTTCTGTGCTGTAAATTCTATGTAATTTTATGTAACGTTAGTATTGAAAAGACTGTGCTGCGTGTTTTAGTACAACATCAGGATTAAAAAGACTTCACTGCATGTTTTAGTGTAATAGGATTATAAACACAACTGCATGTTTCAGTATAACTAGTAGTTATACTGAATAGTTGCCAACTATTCCTGGAGGTTTCACCACATGATCTCTCACATCCCGAAGCATCATCCGGTCAAATATATCTAATATTTTCATAACTAATAAACAAAAGTGCTCAAAGAAACTTAGGATTGCTCGCAATAGTGTCCAGGAGGTTAATCTTTAATTCCTTGAGACTCCAGGACAATCCTGGAGGTTTGGCAACACTATTAACCGGCAACTAGGAATGGGTAATACATGCTGGCTTTGCCAACAACACCCACATCCTGAGAATGAATTTTAAAAAATCAGATTAAAAACAGTATAATGCATGTTTTATTATAACATCATGATTATAAGCACTATTCTTCCACCACCAAGAAGGACAAGAGCAGCAATACCGTTGGTATAGAATCGCCTCCAAGTTCCCCTGCAAGTCATACCTAGGGTTGTCAACCTTCCATGATTATCCTGGTGTCACCAGGAATTAAAGATTAATCTCCTGGACATTTCTGGGAGCAACCCAGGAGAAAAATCATAGGAGCATTAAAAAAAATGTGTTTTTGTTTATTTTCTTTGAACAATTTCTTTTATTAATTATGATGGGAAAATAGACTGTTTAACTGGGAGGGGCAGTTGGAAGCGTGTGGCCATGTGATGAAACCTTTAGGAATACATTCAAACAAAGTTGGCAAACCTAGTCACAACTCATTCTAGCTTGGACATATATCACCTTTGCTTCATCCTCCCTGGGGCAATAACCTGGAATTCCCTACCTAACACCATTGTTGGAGCACCATTACCACAAGGACTGCAGTGGTTCAAGGATAAGGCCTACCACCACCTTCTCAGAGCAACTAGGGATTGGCAATAACTGCAGCATTATCCACATCCCAAGAAAAAAACACCGTGCACTGCATATTTTAGTATAATATCAGGATTACAGATACTGTGCGGCGCATGTGTATTATAATATCAGGATTAGAAACCCTGTGCACAACGTGTTTTCCTTGTTGATGCATTGTACCTTTTATTATAACATCTGGAATATAATTACTGTGCACTGCTTGGTTTATTATAACATCAGGATTATAAACACTGCACTGCATGTTTTAATGTAACATCAGGATTATAAAAACTGTGCACTTCATTTTTTATTGTAACATCAAATTTTAAACATTGATGTTCTGCATGTTTTATTATAATATTGGGATTATAATCACTAAACACTGCTTGATTTATTATAACACAAGGGTTATAAACATTGCATATTATATTATGACTCCTGGATTATAAACACTATTTTATTATAACATCAGAATTAAAAACATTGATGTAGTGCATGTTTTATCAAATCATCAAAAACAACAGGAAACAAGTATGTGTGCTATTTTATAATAAAATGATTAAGAGATCATCAATGAGCAAAGTCTACAAAAACCAACACTGTCCACCCAATAATTTTCATTTTTTAAAAATCTGAGTTTACTTCAATGAGGCACGATCTCCAGCTTTACATTCCACAAAGAACATAGAGCAAAATATATTTCTGATTATGATATTTCACAACAACAAAGATCACATCCAAGTCATTCTATATTTTACAATATTAGCATTTGTATTTGGCAATCTTAATATTTTATGTTGAGTGTGGCACCAAGGAGCCCTAGTAAAATTGAAGTCAATGGGAATCAGGGGGAAAACTCTCCAGTGGCTGGAGTCGTACCTAGCACAAAGGAAGATGATAGTGGTTGTTGGAGGCCAATCATCTCAGCCCCAGGGCATTGCTGCAGGAGTTCCTCAGGGCAGTGTCCTAGGCCCAACCATCTTCAGCTGCTTCATCAATGACCTTCCCTCCATCATAAGGTCAGAAATGGGGATGTTCGCTGATGACTGCACAGTGTTCAGTTCCATTCGCAACCCCTCAGATAATGAAGCAGTCCGAGCCTGCATGCAGCAAGACCTGGACAACATCCAGGCTTGGGCTGATAAGTGGCAAGTAACATTCGCGCCAGATAAGTGCCGGGCAATGACCATCTCCAACAAGAGAGAGTCTAACCTCCTCGCCTTGACATTCATCAGCATTACCATCGCCGAATCCCCACCATCAACATCCTGGGGGTCACCATTGACCAGAAAGTTAACTGGACCAGTCACATAAATACTGTGGCTACGAGCAGGTCAGAGGCTGCATATTCTGCAGTGAGTGACTCACCTCCTGACTCCCCAAAGCCTTTCCACCATCTACAAGGCACAAGTCAGGAGTGTGATGGAATACTCTCCACTTGCCTGGATGAGTGCAGCTCCAACAACACTCAAGAAGCTCGACACTATCCAGGATAAAGCAGCCCGCTTGATTGGCACCCCATCCACCACCCTAAACATTCACTCCCTTCACCACCGGCGCACTGTGGCTGCAGTGTGCACCATCCACAGGATGCACTGCAGCAACTCGCCAAGGCTTCTTCGACAGCACCTCCCAAACCCGCGACCTCTACCACCTAGAAGGACAAGGGCAGCAGGCGCATGGGAACAACACCACCTGCACGTTCCCCTCCAAGTCACACACCATCCTGACTTGGAAATATATCGCCGTTCCTTCATTGTCGCTGGGTCAAAATCCTGGAACTCCCTTCCTAACAGCACTGTGGGAGAACCGTCACCACACGGACTGCAGCGGTTCAAGAAGGCGGCTCACCACCACCTTCTCGAGGGCAATTAGGGATGGGCAATAAATGCCGGCCTTGCCAGCGACGCCCACATCCCGTGAACGAATTTTAAAAAAGCCACAGGATGCACTCGCCAAGGCTTCTTCGACAGCACCTCCCAGACCCGCACCTCTACCACCTAGAAGGACAAAGGCAGCAGGCACATGGGAACAACACCACCTGCATGTTCCCCTCCAAGTCACATACTATCCCGACTTGTAAATATATCGCCGTTCCTTCATCATCACTGGTTCAAAATCCTGGAACTCCCTTCCTAACAGCACTGTGGGAGAACCTTCACCACACGGACTGCAGCGGTTCAAGAAGGCAGCTCACCACCACCTTCTCAAGGGCAATTGGGGATGGGCAATAAATGCTGGCCTCGCCAGCGACGCCCACATCCCATGAATGAATAAAAAAAACCCGATGCCAAGTAAATGGTTAATTAATTTAAAGGAGGTATATGCATTTTCAAAATAAGAGGCTTATGGAAAATTGACTGTTTTATTTGTTCTAAGAACTTTTTTTCTTAAAATTTCCAATATTTTCCGTTTGAAATTTATCTTCTTGAGAGGAAGCTTTGGGGCAAGTCTCAAAGTTTCGTTTCTGGTTTTAAAAGCAAGGCAAAACTACAACTCCCAGCGTGCTTTGAGCTATAACGCAGGCGCGGTGGGTGTTTTGGGTGTTTGGCAGTAGTTCCTTGTCTGGTGGTACAAACTGCAATGGCTTCCAGGATATCATTTTCACAGTACAAATTAGAGGCAGAAATAGAAAAATGCAGGGGAGAATGTCAATGGGACAAAGTCCAAAATCTTGTGAAGCAACTTTCACCCAAAGCTTCGGAGAATGGTAAGTTATGTTCAACTTTTTTCCGAATTCTAAGTGGCAATACGTTGTCTGTGTTGGAACAGTTTGTTGACCTTTGCTCTTTAAATTTTATTTACAATTCGAAAAGTTTATTTTAAGAATGAACATTCAAAGTTGAGAAAAGATTGTTTTGGACAGTCCATGGAGATATAAATAAGGAGATTTGCAGTAATCGCTGTGTAAAAATTGCATATTGATCTGCAGAAATCTGAAGAAGATGTTATGTATTGCATGAATAAATAACTTTTTTGTTTTTAGCGTGCATTCTCATTTTCTCCATTAACTGTATTGACTTTAGAGATACAAACGGCAGAGACTTGTTACAGTACTTCTCTTTTGCTGTTGATTTTTCTTCATAATTACTTACATATGGGACTGTCACATTTTCTTGGTTATTTTAAAATCTAATTTTTTTTTGCATTCATACATATCATGTTGAAATAACCACGGTTGCATTCATATTACAGCTGTAACATTGGTGTGAACTGGTTTTGCTTTACAAGGATGCTATAATTATAGTGTAACTTTAGCTTGAATATAGTGTCAGGGCTCCCTGACTTGACAGTGGAACAACTGGAGGGAGAATTAAATAAGTATTTGGAAAAAAAATCAAAAAGATATGGGGAAAGGGTTTAGAGGAAATAACTCCAGTTGAAGAGCTAGCACTGGCACAGATGTGATGGGCCATCTGTGCTGTCATCTCTAAGATTCTGTTCTTAAACCATGACCCTGCTCTTGCCCTGCCCAGTCCCAATCCTGGTCTAGTTTGGTTTTGGACTTGATAAAAAGCTGCTAATTCTAATTTGATACAGTGTTTAATATATAGAAATGTACTAACCTGATGTGCATTTTTTACTTGTGGGTCAGTACCTTTCATTAGACATCTTTCTCCTGCCTCAACAATGGCCAACCCCCAACTTCCATGTTCTCTGACAGGAATTCCTGGTCTGCCCCTAGTCACACTCCTTTTCTCCCACATGTTTCTATTTTCCCTAAAATGATTAAAGAAGCTCTTTAGTCCTTCACCCAACCAACCATCTTGCATATCTGTGAGAATCCTAACATTTTTGGAAAACTGCATCTCACGGTTGGTACTGATGGAACTAAATTTTTGTCAGATTTGGCAACACCTATCTTCCTTGAACTGAAAGAAAGCTCATTTCACTTGGAAATTTTTTGACAGCAAGAGACCTCCTATTCAATAAAATGTTCTTTGTAGAAACTCACTCATTTACTTGCTTTAACAGAAAATTGAACACGCCAAGAGTATATGTTAGATCTGAAAAGTGTTGTTTTGGAACACAACAAAGCGCAGTTTCAATCACCTACTATGCTGAGTTCTTGATCCACCCATGCCATTGTGGTGAGGCACCAAATGGAGGCCCGGTGCTTCCCATTTGTGAAGGGGAAAACTGGAATAGTTCCTAAGTTACTCTTGTGCACTTGGTGGCTGCCAGTTCAGAGCCCCTGATAGTGCATTTCTAGCAAGGACAACATTGGGCTTTTCAGTGATTGACTGGCCTATTGACATTTGCTGTTGAGGCGTATTAAAAAATGGCTACATTGTAAGGTACCGGAGGATGGTTGGCACTCATGGAATTGTTCCTCAGTTCAAATTGATGCCATTAAGATAAGGAAGGAAAAAATTGTAGGGGAAACAAGTGACCTGACCACTGACTTCAAGGCTTTGGGAAAACATATGATTTTCATTATTCTAAAAGCTGTGTGAAGTTTTGTGTTCTCATGTTTTGTATTGTTTTGCAGCAGATAACGACTGTATAGGTACCAGTTGGTGCCACTGGTATGCTCATTCCCATAGCAACTGAAAAACAAACAGTGATATATTTAGTCAGGAGCTGCTGTACAGAAACTGGTGACGTTGGATCTGGGAACTTTTGGATTTGGATTTGTCTCGCTTGCGACAAAGCCAGGGACAGGGTTTAAGCATAGGGGATGTTAAAACAAAGGGCTCAGGAGCACTGAGAATGATCAAAAGGAATAGGGAAGATTTGCATTTTTATAACATCTTATCATGTCTCTCAGAAATGCCTCTGATGGGGGAGTTACAAATCAGCCTGGAAATTTCAGGGTGCAGTGTTACCATAAGATGGCTTAACACATTCCAGTCCAATTCATCTGTCTACAACTTTAACGGAGGCTTAAGCCAGTTATTTTAAAATAACTGATAGAGGAACTTGATATGAATGTGTTTAGTGTTCTGGCAATGATATTGCATAGAGTACTTTCCAGGCTGTAGTCTCTTTTTTTGCCTCTATAATTTGTAATACAGTACTTTTTTTCTAAATTTGTTTTAAATAAAAAGAAAACTATATACAGTCGTCTCCTCTTAATTGGAAGTTGTTTAATTCAAATTATTTAATAATTCAATTCTTTTTAGCACTAAATTCTCACTTTGCTTAATTCAAATTATTGGATAATTCAATATTTTTAGTGCAAAAACAACTTTGAATTATTAGGAGTAGACTCTAACCTAAACAAAATATTGTTTTATTTGGGGTGAACAGTTTGCTTTAAAGACTTTTAAATTTCCCTAATGGGTGAATTAGGGATTGAAGCCTTATTGGGAGCAAGAACTTTGCATTAGTTCAGATTAATTTTAGGGGCCACCTGGACGTAGCAGAGCGGGAGATCCAGCTGAGACAGAGGAGATGGGGAATTGAGGAGAAACCAAGGAAAATAGAAACATGTAAGAGAAAAGGAGGGTGATCAGGGACAGAGCAAGAATTCCTGTCTGAGAACATGGCAGCTGGGGGTTAACTAGAGGCAGACGAAAGATGTAAATAAAAATATTACTGCCATAATGATTGTTTGTATACCCTATAATCTTTTGGTGGTTTACTGGAGGGGAAACAAAGGAAAATTCAGTGGATAAATTTAATCATGTTCGAGTGAAATATGCAATTTTTAGAATTTTTTAAATTTTGGCCAATTAGGTGCCATGTCCTCTGAAGCCATTTTCCTTTATATCAAGTATGATTCCTGCCACTGGAGGGTTTTTCCCCTTTGGCCCCCATTGACCTCAGTTTTGTTTGGGCTGCTTGCTGCCATACTCGGTAGAATGCTGCCTTAATGTCAAGGGCAGCTACTTTCCCCTGCTCCTCTGCCATTCAGCTCTTGCATTCATGTCTGGATAAGGCTGTGATGTGCTTTGGAGCTGAATGACGCTCGGTTTGGGTTCCACCAGAACCAATGAGCAGGTGTCACTAGATGACACCCGATGATTGAGAGGAGGTTGATAGGATGGTTTGGACGGGTTAGATTCATCCTAATTTATATGAATTGGACATATCTGGGCAGTGACATGTCAGGTTTGATTAGGGGAGCGGCTTGCTCTGGTGCACAGGTGTATTGTTCCATTTTGGACATTATAAATTTCAGTTACTGTGGAGAAAAAAGGTGGATGATAAAATTTCAGATATCATTTTGAGCGAGAAAGATCATATAGCGCTACCTCCAGGTTAGATTTTGCACAGGTGCTATGCTAACAGGTGGTTTATTATAAAAAAATTGATAAAAATATGACATGGGGATAACAGGGTGTAAGGTTTTGTAGACAGGAAGTGCATGCAGATATAAGATTTTTAATAAGACATAGATAGATATGCATCTGGGGTAAGCTCCCTCCCTAGAAAGTTTTAATTTTTGATAATTTTAAAAAAAATTTGCTCTTGGGATGTGGGTGATGCTGGCAAGACTACATTTTTTGTTCATCCCTAGTTGCCCCGAGAAGGTAGTGATGAGCCTTCTCCTGGAACAGTCAATCCTTGTGGTGATGATGCTGCCACAGTGGTGTTAGATAGGAAATTCCAGGATATGGACCCAACAACGATAAAGGAACGGCGATATATGTTCGTCAGGATGGTGGGGAACTTATGGGGTGAAGCTCTTTCCATGACATTGATCTCCTTCTCAATGGTAGGGGTCACAGGGAAAGGGCTGTCAAAGTAAGATTCCTGAGTTGCTGCAGTGCATCCTGTAGATTGTACATAGTGTAGCCACAGTGTTATGGTGGTGGAGGGGGTGGATATTGAGTCCAGTAGTAGGGGAATCGATCATGTGGACTGCTCTTTCTAAGATGTTGTCGAGTTTCTTAAGTGTTGTTCCGACTGTACCCACCCAGGTAATTGGTGAGTATTCCATCACACTCCTTACTTGAGCTTTGTAGATATTGGAAAGGTCAGGAGGTGAGCCACATGTTGCAGATTACACAGCCTCTACCCTGCTTGTGTAACCATATTGTTGATACGGCTGGTGACTGATGGGCTGAATGGTCTCCTTCTGTGCCGTAAATTTCTATGATAATGCCTAAGATGTTAATGGTTGGGGACTTGTCAATGGTGGTGCCACTGAAGGTCATGAAAAGATAGCTGTTTTTTTGTTTGTTTGAGATGGTCATTACACGCCACTTATGTGACGCAAATGTTAACTTGCTATTTGTCAGCCCAAGCCTGGATTTTATCCAGGTCCTGCTGAAGGCTTTAAGATAAGAGCATACCAGTAGCAGTACCAAGCATCAACTCAGTGAAGCTACTAAACAGGGCTGTTCATTTAGCATCCCTGTCCTTACTGACCTACATTGGCTGCCAGTTCCCCAATACCTCCAATTAAAACAAAATCACCTTTGTGTCTAAAGCCCTTTATGGCCCCCTTCCTCCAGTCCGACAACCCGATCCAAACTCTCTGTTCCTTCGACTATAGGCTTTTTGTGCATCCCCCACCCCCCCCTTTCCCTTCGCCCACAATTGGTGGCTTTGCCTTCAACTGCCTAGGCCCCACACTCTGGAATTTCCTGCCTAAGCTGCTCCAATATCGTCTCCTCTTTTTAAACCCCTCCCAATATCTCCTTCTTTGGCTTGGTGTCCATTTTTGTTTGACTATGCTTCTGTGAAACATCTTGGGATGTTTTTCTACATTAAATGCCCTATATAGTTGTTAAATGTATTAATGGATCGGGAATAAAGGCTAGCACTGAATTAAATTTTAACTTTCTTCTGTGAATGCATGTGTTATGGCAATGCTAAAGTATTTTTAAAAAAATTGTTTTTTTTTTATTAATGGTGAAATTAAGATGATTTTGGGAATCTGCTGCTTGCTGAAGTCCTCTTGGAACAGTGCCTGAAGGAAAACACAGCCAAGCTGAAAGATTGCACTCCGTTAATGGAAAAGAATGAACCCAAAATGAGAGAAGCCAAAAAGCACTTGAGCAGTATTTTAAACGGAGGCAAATTGCAAGTGAGTATAGAGCATGAATCCATATCTTGCATTTAGATTTCTCCTTTCCTATCTTTTTATAAGGTGATAAGTAAAAAGCAACTAGAGGAATCTGCAGCTACTTGAGTATATATAGTAAACTACTTGATGCATAGCACTGGAAAGTAACAGATTATTGAATGAGATGTAGTTTTGGGGCTAATGCCAGATGCTGGTCATGAGTAGAGTTCTGCTAGGTCCTTCTTTGTTTTCCCTAAGGTTATGAAATTATGTTTCAGCCAATAATTTAGGATGTTAGTAATCTGTCATTCTTTTTAAGAATGTGTCTTACATTTGGAACCAGGAACATTTTATTTATTAGTTCAATAGGTTATATTCTCCTCCTATGTGTAAAGTTAATGGAAAAAAAATGTATTTTTACTGAACTGTTATAAATTTCCACAATGTAACTTTACATACAGAGGAAAATATACCCTTAGATCAGACTGATGGTTTGCATCGGTATTTTCTTTTATTGCTTTCAAAGGGAATCTGGCTGAAATGTTAGAGCTCCACAACATGTGGGATCATGAAGTAGTGGAATGCCTGTTTAATCCCTCCATCCTGTACTTCGCAAACCTCTTGATTTTGGACGCATTGCCGTAGTAAGGCACTGAGTGGTGGCCAGGCAAAAATCTGATGATGATAAGTTTCACCTGGTGACTGTCCGAAGATGACGGTAGCAGCAGCATGGAAGCTCTCCCCTCCTAGATGCTGGGGTTGTGTAGTCCGGGAAGGGACCGGCAAAAAGGGGAAATGAGAATACGTGCTCTCGTAAGAGAATACCATACACTAAATGAATAAACAAACAGGAGTGTGAGTGAGTGCATGAAATGCATTTCCCTTTGTAAGTCAACGTGGGGGTGTTTTCTAAAAACATTTCCCAACACAGTACACCCTTCCCCCGCCCCAGATAGTCATGGAAGCATGTTTAATGCTACATCAGTCCCAACATGTGCACTTTCTGCATTGATATCACATCCCCAAATGATGTGGCCAGGCTGCCTTTCCGAGCACAATAAAGACCTGTTTCACAGTTAAGCTATCTCACCTCAGGTTTGGCCAGAAATAACAATATAAATATTTGACTGGTGCTAGGATTGCAACCATTTTTGTTCACAGTCTCACTGTAACTCAACCAATTTGTCTCCCATCCCTGGTTAAACAAAAGTGCCCATTGAAGATATAATAGATCTAATGTGATGCTTTTTAAATATGTCATTTGACAACACAATGTTTTTAACTACTAGTGTGAAGTATCAGATCAGCTCCCGCCCAAAATCCTAAGCACAGCTTAGTGGCACAGTAGTAGTGTAGGTGGGAGCAGAAAGTTGCAAAGGGACATTGATAGATTAAGTGAATGCACAAAACTGTGGCAGATGGAGTTCAATGTGGGGAAGTGTGAGGTCATCCACTTTGGACCAAAGAAAGAAAGAAAGAAAGATAGATCAGAGTATTCGCTAAATGGTAAAAAGCTAGGAACTGTACAGGAGCAGAGAGATTTATGGGTGCAAGTACAGAAATCACTAAAAGCTATTGGACAGGTATAAGAACTAATTAAAAAGGCTAATGGAATACGAACAGTGACAGACAGGAAAAGACCCTCTGGTCCATCTAACCTGCCCCACACAATATATCCACTTCTGTAGGCCTTTATCTCAGGGGGCTGGAATACAAAGGGGTGGAAGTTGTGCTACAGTTGTACAAAGTTCTAGTTAGACCCTATTTAGAGTACTGCATTCAGGAAGGATATGCTGGCCTTGGAGGGGGTGCAGTGCAGATTCACCAGAATGATACCGGATTAAAGGGTTAAATTATGAGGACAGGTTGTGTAGACTAGGCTTGTATTCCCTTGAGTATAGAAGATTAAGGGGTGATCTAATTGAGGTATTTGAGATGATTAAAGGATTTGGTAGGGAATATAGAGAGAAATTATTTCCTGTGATGGGGCATCCAAAACAAGGAGGCATAACCTTAAAATTAGAGCTAAGCTATTCAGGGGTGATATCAGGAAGCACTTCTTCTCAGAGGAGTGGAAATCTGGAACACTTTCCCTCAAAAAGCTATTGAGGCTAGGTGAATTGAAAAATTCAAAACTGAGATGGATAGAGTTTTGTTAGATAAAGGTGTTAAGGGATATGGAGCAAAGGCGAGCGAGGTGTGGTAAATGGAATTGAGGTACATATTAGCCATGATCTAATTGAATGGCGGAACAGGCTCGAGGGGCTGAATGGCCTACTCCTGATCCTATGTTTCTTCTACTCCCTGAAATAAGGATGGTGATCCATCGCCCAACTACAGTGGTGTGTGAAATGTTGATCTGTTGCATTAACTGTACCCTAAGGATTTGGTTACACAAAATAAAAGAATGGCAGAATCCCACTTAATTGCTTTAATGTAGTTCACAGAAAAATGGGGCAGACTTAGATCAATAATACCAGCTTGCCTTCTTCTTTTCCCCTGACTTTCTATTGTTCAGGTGTTGAGATGATGTCCATCATTGTCAGACTGCTCTTTATGCAATAAATTGTCCTTGGTGAAAGCGTGTTGCTTCCTTTGGTGTTTGTATGAATCCACATCATCTCTCATCACATTCCGAGATGCCTGAGTTTAATTTTCACAGCTTTATAAAACTTTCTTTGTAGAAGAAAGAAATCAATTTTAGTCCTCCCAACAATTTTTTTTTCCTTTAGGCCTCCACATCTGAAAACCGTGACTAATGCTGAGTTTCAGCAGCCCTCATGCATCTCACCAAACTGGTTTCATGTGCATGTAGGGATAATGGATGATAAAGGGCTATTTGATTGTTGGAAGCCATCATGGCCAAGCAATCTCCTGTGCTCGCTTCTTTTTCAACTGCACTTCTGTAATCTGTTTGGTTGACAACCCATTTGTTAGTCATCCTCTCCCAGTCTTCCCTATTTTCCTTACAGCCCTAATTGACCTAAGAAGACCAGTACTTTGTTGAACATTGGTCTTACCGGGGGCGAAATTGGGCCATGTAGCGCCTGTTTCATAGGCGCTACGTGGACTCTTAAGCCCCGGAAATGGCGTCCGAGATGCGCGCGCACACATCTGACGTGTAGTGCGCAAGACGCCATCTTGGTAAAGATGGTTACATACACGCACCTAGTGAACGCCGGCAGCATGTAAAGTAGGGAGATTATGACATAAATCAGTGTGCAACACTGATTTGAAGCAGCCAGCGGCATTTTGGAACTCCATGCTCCAGCCAATTCACTGTCCTAACCTTGTACAGCTGAACAGGACTTAAACGGCATGAAGGACCCCCCCCCCGACCAGCGCTATTTAAAGGGAGCATGCAGGAGTTACAGGTTTGGTGCTGGATTAGTTATTCTGTGTTTGTGGAAGCTTCCTATACTTGGAGAAAGTTGCAATATTTTATAGAGAATCGTCTTGCAGTACTGTTAGTGGCATTTAAAATAGTGTGCTGACCAAAGTTTTTTCCAGACATGGTGGCTTGCTAGGGCTTCCTCTGGGAATTGAGCATGCAAAGAGGCGACGCAGAGCAGGACAAGCTGCTAGAAGAGGGAGGAGGTGTAGGGCACTGAGCAGGAGGCCATATCTAACGAGGGCCTTCAGGGACCAATTCTCTTAGCTCAACTTCAGCGACGACCAGTGCATCCAAAGGCTGCGGTTCACTAAAGAGGTTGTGACTGAAATGTGTCAATTGCTGCAGCCTCAGAGCAGGGCAAGGACAGCATTGCCTGTGGCTGTTAAGGTAACTGTGGCGCTTAATTTTTACAGCTCTGGCTCCTTTCAGGATGCTGTTGGAGAGATAAGCAACATCTCAGTTTGCAGTGCACTGCTGTACGAGGGGGGGAGGGGGTCACGGAGGCTCTGTATGCACTCAAACAGATTCATCTTGTTTCCTCTTGCCAGAGACAAGCAGCATGAGTGAGCGCGAGGGTTTGCTCACATTGCAGGCTTCCCCTGGAGCAGGGTGCCATTGGCTGCACGCATATTGCTGTGCATGCTCCAAATCGGCTATGTTCAAGAATAGTGAAGGATTCCACTCCCTCAATGTGCAGCTGGTGTACAACCACACCCAGCCTGCTATCCTGGCAGCAGTCATGATTCCTTCATTCTGCGGCAGTCCAACGTGCCACCTATATTTCAACCATCACGGCAAGTCAAAGGCTGGCTACTGGGTGACAAAGGTTATCCCCTCATGAAGTGGCTCATGACTCCGGTCCGGAACGCACACACGAGTACAGCAAGTGTACAGTGGGAGCCATGCTGCCACGTGGAACACCGTAGAGCACACCATAGGCATCCTCAAGCAACGCTTCTGCTGCCTGGACCACTCTGGAGGAGCCCTGCAGTACTCAGCTGAGCAGGTATCAAGGTTTGTCGTATGCTGCATGCTGCACAACCTTGCCATGTTGAGGGAATAGCTCTTGCTACGGCCTATCTGGTGAGAACTGGAGGAGGTGGAGGAAGAGGCAGGGAGGCAACAAGATAGACGGGCACTGACTGCCAAGGCTCTCTGTGATCAGATGATTAATGAGCAACACCAGTAACCTCAACGACACCTCCCCATTCACCAACAGTTCCACACTTCTTACCTTTCCTCTCCCACATGACCATCAAATCATCCTCCTTATGATTACACATTGCTTCCTCCCTCAGCTCATCGCAGAATTGAAAACCGCCACCAAATGCAAATTCATAACCACATTTATAGATTTAGACATGAAATGATTCTAACAAACTGATACTATTCACTCTTGTGCGTTCCCTTAGTGCCTTTTGTTCGTGTGCCTTTACTTTTCCTAGTGCTCCTAGGAGGTGCATCCCCAGTGGCTGGAGCATTGGTGGTGGAAGACTGTTGACCTTCAATGGAGGAGAGTGCAGAGGGCCCAGCTTCAGACTGATCTCGGCCTGGGCTGCAGCAGTCTGGCCTGCCTGGCTGGCTGGCTGATGGGCAACAGCAAGGGCACTGGTGGAGTGGCAGGGGTGGAAGCAGGAATACTGTCATCCTGAGAGAGGACAGCAGGTTTGCCTCTAGTGCATCATTCGAGAACCTTGGTGCACGCTCTCTTGCAGGCACAGCCATTCTTCAATATCTTCCAGCACTTGCCAAAGGACTTCCTGCAGCCACAGTGCACCTCCCCTTTAAGAGGAGCAGGCTGCCTTTAAGTGGTACTAGCCACTCCCAATATCGGAGCCCCCTGCTGGCGCGTGCAACCAATCAACAGCGCAGATAGTGCTGGTGGTACGCAGTAATCATTTAAATCATCTGGCAGCACGAATGTTACATGCTGCCTGCATCACTACGACTGGGCGCAGTTTAATTGCCCACTGCAATCCTAGTGCCTGTTTTTTGGAGGTTAACTAATGTAACCCCCACCATCTTTACGATCTCCTCTTTGGCATACATTTAATTGAGCAAACCTTCATTTGCACTGAGTTTGCTTTTAAATGTTGGCTTAACTGTTGAAGCTTTGGTTGTAGTTTTTTTTCCCTCATCTCCCCGTGGTTCATCCCAGCTATCCATCTTATACAGATCCTTAAATCGAGTTAAACCATTATGAAAATAATGAGTTACAGAGGGAGAAAGTTTGTGAGTTTTCCACATTAGCTGTTTCCTGCTGCTGATATTCTAGTATCCGAAAAATTTTAAGAATGTTTTTCCCTAAATCTATGCGTTGGTTATGAGAATTTTCAAGTTTCTTCCTCTCAGTTGGAGGCCAACTTCAGGAATGCATGGTTTGTGTATTAGCTGTTGACCTTTGTTCTTTACTATGGAGGCTGGTTCTGTGATGTGTAATAACTCCGGGATGAAGAGCAGAGGTTAGTTGCCTGTGTACACACACTCTGAATTCCCGAACTTGACCCTCACTACAAAAACTTCAGTATCTTTTTAAAGTATAGCACTGTTAATTTTTTTCTTTACATACCGAAAAAAAAGTAGCCTTTGATTTTGTTCTCCTCCAATGAGGGATGTTAGTTTTGTGGAATGGAATATTTTCCATTGCAGTCACCCAGCATCAAGCACTCCCAGGTCAAGTATAATATGATTAGATGTAGAGAGAAGCTCCCTTTACTCTGCCCTAGTCCCAGGAGAGTATCCTTTATTGCACCAGTGTTAACATTTTTCCATTTCCCATGCCAACCTTCTGAGTTAGATTGTCTTTTGGGGCCCCAAACAAGGACCTGGTTTGAGACTGTGTGCAGATTCATTTTATATAAGATCCTTGCAGATAGAGGAGATATTTTTCCATCAGTCTAGATTGAGCACACGTTTCAGATATGAAAACTCACTCATGGGTTACATTGCTCAACGTCAGTAGTTGGAATCTAATGAATTTATTACCACCGGTAATGCGACATTTCTTTCAGAGCTATATGTTGTGTATCCTGCGTAGATCAGAATGTAAAGGAATTTACCTTGCAACTGGTCATACAAACATACAACTGCTATATTATTACTGAAGATGAGAGCAAACTTGAGACTAGGTAAAGATTTGTTATTCTCACAATTTGCTCATACAGTAAGCCACTAAGTTTTTTTTAAAATCAGATAAACTTATTATGATGGGCACCAATAGCTTTGGTTTCCTCTTTCAGCACAACCTGATGACTGAAGCCATTCTTACCTTAGCAAAACTGCATTTTGTGGAGGGGTCTTATCGCGATGCACTCAGCATGTATGCTCGAGTAGGGATCGATGACCTTTCTATTGACGATGGACCGCTTTATAAGAAAAGACTCTTAGCGGAAGCCTATGTTATTAAAGGTAACTACAATTAACTTTTATTTTGCGATATAGTACTTATTAATGGCAACTGTTAGTACGTGTGAAGAAAAAGTGACAAACCAAGAGGAAACTACATAGAATTACAACTGGATTGTTTTAAGGTATTGAGCAGATTTGAGAAATCCATGGAAATACTTTTGCACTGCTAACTTTTTGCAGTGTGGTAAGTTGTTAATGGATGTTCTTATGGGTAGGCA